>NC_084637.1:24181693-24271693 GCF_033978795.1 Nerophis ophidion
TGCGTCGGCTTTAAAGAGGTTTGTTTTTTTCCCAGAGTGCCAACCAATCACAGGGCTTCGTGTTCTCCGGTTGCCATGGCGATGTCACCATTCTCGATGACGTCATGTTTGCGGCTAAGCCAACGCAAGCAGGTGAGGGGAAACATCACCCCTGTTGCCATGGCGACCATCTTGTGTCACCAGGGCGACCGGCAGCTTAAATGCGACACAGGAAAAAAAACGACAGAGAAACCAAAACGATGTGACCTTCAAAAAAGGGGGGGTTCACCTCGTTGCCGTGACGACAGAGAAATAAGGCGGCATTGCGGTCCTACCTGAGCGACGGCGGCGAGCAGCAGCGGCAGCGAGAAGAGCGACGCCATTCTGCCGACTGAGCGTGCTCGGCCAGTGCGCAACATGGAGGTGGCGGGGGAGGGGCGGGTGGGAGGAGCGAAGGGAGGGAGGGAGGGAGGGAGACAGAGGAAAGGGGGAGGGGAGGGGCCAGCATCAGGTGAAGCCTCATGTTACATAAGAGGTCCTTCAAGGTGACTGGCGTGTTGCCGTGGCAACAGAGGATGCTCCTTTCCAATAACAACACCGCTTTGTTTTCCCCTTTATTGAAATCTTACACTGAACAGAGAGCAGGGGGGGCGTGTCCATAGCAACAACATCATCATGATCACCATGGTTACTGACACACACACACAGGAAGGAGGAGCATCACAAGCGTCCCACAGAGATGGATGCTGATTGGCTGCTGAGCCGCGCTAGCTAACACAAAGGAAATATTAGCATAGTTAGCATCAAGACGACGTTGGGAAAAGGAGGCGGGGCAGGAAGCATCATGAGAGGTAAGGGGGCGGGGCCTTTAGTATGATGACATCACCGCCTGTCAGCGGCGTTACATTGTGGGAAGCCCTGCCAAGGTCACGTGATCAGGGCTCACATCTGATTGGAGAAGGAGGTGGGCGCGTCCTGCTGGCGGTACTCGCCGTCCTGCGGGTAAAAGCGGAGGGGGCGGAGCCAATCAGCGAGCGCTTTAGTCAACATTGTGGACATGGCTCACCTGGTTGTAATCCGGCTGGTAGCCGCCCTGGCCGCCGGCGTAGGGGTCCTGCTCGTACGCATCCGGGGCGGCGGGCTTGTCCTGAGGGGGCGGGGCTCTCATGAAGGGGGCGATGATGCCCGTCTCCTTGAAGACGAACCACAGGTTCCCCGCCCACAGGACCAGGTTGATGAAGCCGAACGCCTGAAGGCAAGACGTTAGGCGTCAGGCGCCGTCGGCCGGGGGCCCCGCCCCACCCGAGCTTACCACGGAGGTGTTGAGTCCGGACATGACGGGGTCGTGGACCTCGCGGCATCGGTTCTCCTCACCCTCGCAGGCGGAGATCAAGGTGATGACGCGGTCGGGGTCGGTGGCCGTCTTCACGTCGGAGAGACCCTTCGCCCACGCCGCCGAGCTCACCAGCCACATGAAGGTCATCACCGCCGTCACGCCCAGGTCCTGAACGCACACACACACATCAGCCAGGCACCGACAGGGGCTGAGGGGCGGGGCCCACTCACCAGCAGGGGGCCCTTGTTGTTCTCCTTGTACTTGTCCAGGAAGAAGACGTAGATGGCGAGCGCCGCCGTCACGTAGAGGAAGGACAAAACGCCGATGGTCACGAAGAACTCGGCGGAGGAGGAGTAGTCGCCCACCAGGAAGACGTGCTCCGTGCCACGCTTACATGTGGGGACGTCGAAGTAGACCTGGTGCAGCCTGACACCAATTATTGGAAGTCAGTTTGGAATTAAACTACATTTCTGCACTAATTTTTTGTTTTGTACACCAATTTTTTATACGTTTAATTTTTTTTACAACAATTTTTTTTCACAGAATTTTTCTGCATTTATTTTTTTATACCAACATTTGATAAACTGATTTTTTTTTTTTTTACTGCACACTTACAGTGGGGCAAAAAAAGTATTTAGTGAAGGGTGAAGTGAATTATATTTATATAGCGCTTTTCTCTAGTGACTCAAAGCGCTTTACATAGTGAAACCCAATATCTAAGTTACATTTAAACCAGTGTGGCTGGCACTGGGAGCAGGTGGGTAAAGTGTCTTGCCCAAGGACACAACGGCAGTGACTGGGATGGCGGAAGCGGGAATCGAACCTGTAACCCTCAAGTTGCTGGCACAGCCGCTCTACCAGCCGAGATATGCCGCTAGTCAGCCACCGATTGTGCAAGTTCTCCCACTTAAAATGATGACAGAGGTCTGTCATTTTCATCATAGGTACACTTCAACTGTGAGAGACAGAATCTGAAAAAAAAATTCACATTGTAGGAATTTTAAAGAATTTATTTGTAAATTATGGTGGAAAAATAAGTATTTGGTCAAGCATTCAAATCTCTCACTGATGGAAGGAGGTTTTGTCTCAAAATCTCACGATACATGGCCCCATTCATTCTTTCCTTAACACGGCTCAATCGTCCTGTCCCCTGAGCAGAAAAACAGCCCCAAAGCATGATGTTTCCACCCCCATGCTTCACAGTAGGTATGGTGTTCTTGGGATGCAACTCAGTATTCTTCTTCCTCCAAACACGACGAGTTGAGTTTATACCAAAAAGTTCTATTTTGGTTTCATCTGACCACATGACATTCTCCCATGTGCTCTCTGGCAAACTTCAGATGGGCCTGGACATGCATTGGTTTAAGCAGGGGGGCACGTCTGGCACTGCAGGATTTGATTCCCTGTCGTCGTAGTGTGTTACTGATGGTAACCTTTGTTACTTTGGTCCCAGCTCTCTGCAGGTCGTTGTGGTTCTGGGATTTGTAATCACCGTTCTCATGATCATTTTGACCCCACGGGATGAGATCTTGCGTGGAGTCCCAGATCGAGGGAGATTATCAGTTTATCAGTGGTCTTGTATGTCTTCCATTTTCTGACAATTGCTCCCACAGTTGATTTTTTCCACACCAAGCTGCTTGCATATTGTAGATTCACTCTTCCCAGTCTGGTGCAGGTTCCTCCAAACACGACGAGTTAAGTTTATACCAAAAAGTTATGTTTTGGTTTCATCTGACCACACGAAATTCTCCCAATCCTCTGCTGTGTCATCCATGTATCCATTTTGGTATAAACTCAACTTGTCGTGTTTGGAGGAAGAAGAATACTGAGTTGCATCCCAAGAACACCACACCTACTGTGAAGCATGGGGGTGGAAACATCATGCTTTGGGGCTGTTTTTCTGCTAAGGGGACAGGACGATTGATCCGTGTTAAGTAAAGAATGAATGGGGCCATGTATCGTGAGATTTTGAGCCAAAACCTCCTTCCATTAGTGAGAGCTTTGAATGGTTGACCAGTGTATATGTTTCTTTTAGTTTTTATTCATAGCTGTATGTAGAAGTGGCTGGTTGTATCCGCTGCTTTAATGTCTTTAATGTCCTTTGTCTTCTTTGATGTTTCCCGTGAGAGGGATGTGTACTATGGCTATGAGTTGTTGTTGGTTTTTTTCCCTTGGCCTCAGTCTGGACCCCCTCTCCAGGGCCCAAGCTTAGACCGTTTTTTTTATTACATTTAATTTTATTTTGATCCTCTAATTTTTTTTTTTTTTCCATTCCCCCCACTTCTTTACCTGTATCTCCCTTTTTTTGTAAGGGGCGCTGGAAGCCGGCAGACCCGTCAGTGATCCTGTTCTGTCTCCCTGTAACATTCGTCTGATCTTCAATGGGATTGTGCTAAAAACTGTAATTTTCCTGAAGGAATAAATAAAAGTACTATCTAATCTAATCTAAATACTTATTTTCCACCATAATTTACAAATAAATTATTTAAAATTCATACGATGGGAGTTCCTGGATTTTTTTTTTCACATTCTGTCTCTCACAGTTGAAGTGTACCTATGATGAAAATTACAGACCTCTGTCATCATTTTAAGTGGGAGAACTTGCACAATCGGTGGCTGACTAAATACTTTTTTTGCCCCACTGTAATTTGTTATCGCTGTTTTCTTTTTCCAAAATGTTTGTGCACTGAATTTATTTACACTAAATTGTTATACACTTCATTTTTTAAGATGATATTTTTTAGACTATATTTCTAAGCAAATTTTTTCTGCACGAGTGTTTTAGACAAATTGTTTTTACACTTAATTTTTTTACGCTGAATTTTCGTATACTTAATTTTTTTACGCTGATATTTTTTATACTAAATTTTCTACAAAGTATTTTTCTGCACTGGTGTTTTTAGACTCATTTTTTTACACTTCATTTTTTTAAGCTGAATTGATCTAGGTGGAATTGTTTCACGCAGAATCTTCATAAACTTTTTCTGTACGGCTTATTTTAGACAGATTTTTTTCTTTTTATTAAGTATTATTTTTTTGTCGCTGAATTTTTCTGCATTTAATTTTTTTTACACTGAATATTTGTTACGTATAATTTCTTACGCTAAATTTGTCTGCATAATTTTTTTTTGCACTCTATTTTCATACAAATTGTTTTGTACATAATTTGTCCATCCCTTCATCCATTTCCTACCGCTTGTCTCTTTTTACACGTAATTTTTTTACGCAAAATTTTTCTGCGCGGAATTTTTTTACACAGAATTTTCATACACTTTTTCTGTACGGATTATTTTAAACTAATTTTTTAATGTATGATTTATTTGACGAATGATTTTTCTGCATTTTATTTTTTTTACACTGAATATTTGTTACCTATAATTTTTACGCTGAATTTGTCTGCATAAAAAAATTGCACTATATTTTTTTATACAATTTTTTTTTACATGTAATTTTTCCATCCATCTATCCATTTTTCTTTTGCTTGTCCCTTTTACACTTCATTTTTTTATGCTGAATTTTTCTGCGCTGAATTTTTTCACACAGAATTTTTTTACACATAATTTTTCCATCCATTTTCTACTTGTTGTCCCGTTTTACACTTAATTTTTTTACGCTAAATTTTTCTGCGCGGAATTTTTTTGACACAGAATTTTCATACACTTTTTCTGTACGGATTATTTTAGACAAATTTTTTAATGTATGATTTATTTGACGAACGATTTTTCTGCATTTTATTTTTTTTACACTGAATATTTGTTACCCATAATTTTTTACGCTGAATTTGTCTGCATAAAAAAATTGCACTATATTTTTTTATACTAATTTCTTTTACACGTAATTTTTCCATCCATCTATCAATTTTTCTATTGCTTGTCCCTTTTTACACTTAATTTTTTTATGCTGGATTTTTCTGCGCTGAATTTTTTCATACAGAATTTTTTTACACATAATTTTTCCATCCACTTTCTAATGCTTGTCCCGTTTTACACTTAATTTTTTTTGTTTAATTTTTCTGCGCGGAATTTTTTCACACAGAATTTTCAAACACTTTTTCTGCACAGATTATTTTAGACTGATTTATTTAATGTATGATATTTTTGACGCCAAATTTTTCTGTATTTCATTTTTTTACACTGAATATTTGTTACGTATAATTTTTACGCTGATTTTGTCTGCATTAAATTATTTTTTGCACTATATTTTCATAATAATATTTTTTACACATAATTTTTCCATCCATTCATCCATCCATTCCTACCGCTTGTCCCTTTTTAGACTTAATTTTTTACGCTTAATTTTTCTGCGCAGAATTTTTTCCACACACTTTTCATATACTTTTTCTGTACGGAACATTTTAGACAGATTTTTTGAATGTATGATTTTTTTGACGCACAATTTTTCTGCATTTCGTTTTTTTTTTACACTGAATATTTGTTACCTATAATTTTTTACGCTGAATTTGTCTGCATAAAAAAAAATTGCACTATATTTTTTTATACTAATTTTTACTACACGTAATTTTTCCATCCATCTATCAATTTTTCTACCGCTTGTCCCTTTTTACACTTAATATTTTTATGCTGAATTTTTCTGCGCTGAATTTTTTCACACAGAATTTTTTTACACATAATTTTTCCATCCATTTTCTACTGCTTGTCCCCTTTTACACTTAATTTTTTTACGCTAAATTTTTCTGCGCGGAATTTTTTCACACAGAATTTTCATACACTTTTTCTGTACGGATTATTTTAGACACATTTTTTAATGTATGATTTATTTGATGAACGATTTTTCTGCATTTTATTTTTTTTACACTGAATATTTGTTACCTATATTTTTTTATACTGAATTTGTCTGCATAAAAAAAAAATTTGCACAATATTTTTTTAACTAATTTTTTTCACACTTAATTTTTCCATCCATCCATCCATCCATTTTCTACCGCTTGACCCTTTTTACACTTATTTTTTTTACGCTGAATTTTTCACACAGAATTTTTTTACACATAATTTTTCCATCCATTTTTCTACTGCTTGTCCCGTTTTACACTTAATTTTTTTTGCTTAATTTTTTTGCGCGGAATTTTTTCACACAGAATTTTCATACACTTTTTCTGTATGGATTATTTTAGACTGATTTATTTATTAATGTATGATATTTTTGAGGCCAAATTTTTCTGTATTTCATTTTTTTTACACTGAATATTTATTACGTATAATTTTTTACGCTGAATTTGTCTGCATTAAATACATTTTTGCACCATATTTTCATAATAATATTTTTTACACATAATTTTTCCATCCATTCATCCATCCATTTCCTATCGCTTGTCCCTTTTTGCACTTAATTTTTTACGCTTAATTTTTCTGCGCGGAATTTTTCCACACACTTTTCATACTATTTTTCTGTACGGATTATTTTAGACAGATTTTTTTAATGTATGATTTTTTTGGCGCACAATTTTTCTGCATTTCATTTTTTTACACTGAATATTTGTTACCTATAATTTTTTACACTGAATTTGTCTGAATAAAAAAAAAAATTTGCACAATATTTTTTAAACTAATTTTTTTCACACTTAATTTTTCCATCCATCCATCCATCCATTTTCTACCGCTTGTCCCTTTTTACACTTATTTTTTTTACGCTGAATATTTCTGCACTGAATTTTTTCACACATCATTTTTTTACACAAATTTTTCATAAAAAAACTTCTACTCTAAATTTTTCTGCACTGATTTTTTTACACTAATTTTTACACTTAATTTTTTAGGCAGAATTTTTTCACACAGAATTTTCATTCACTTCATTTTTTACGCAATTTTCTTCTGCACGGATTATATCAGACTGATGTTTTTTACGTCTGATATTTTTGACCCAGAATTATTCTGCACTACATTTTTTTTACACGGAATATATGTTAGGTATAATTTTTTACGCTGAATTTGTCTGCATTAAAAACATTTTGCATTAAATTTTTTATACAATTTTTTTTACACATAATTTTTTTTGCACTTAATTTTTTTACGCCAAATTTTTTTCACACAGAAATTTTTACACAAAATTTTCTATGCTAATTTTTCTGCACTGATTTTTTTTAGACACATTTTTACACTTTTTCCACAAAGAATTTTCATACACAAAATTTTTTACAAAATTTTCTTCTGCACGGATGATTTTTGGGACGCTGAATTTTTCTGCATTTAACTTTTTTTACAATGAATATTTGTTACGTATATTTTCTTACGCTGAAGTTGTCTGCATTAAAAACATTTTGCACTATACTTTTTATACAACCTTTTTTTTTTACACATAATTTTTTTTACAATATTTTTTTTACGCTGAATTTTTTCACACAGAATTTTTTACACTAATATTTTTTTAATACAAAATGTTCTACGCTAAATTTTTATGCTCTGATTTTTTTAGACTAATTTTTACACTTTTTCACACAGAATTTTCATACACAAAATTTTTTACGCAATTTTCGTCTGCACGGATTATATCAGACTGATTTTTTTTTTACGAATTATATTTTGGGACGCTGAATTTTTCTGCATTTAACTTTTTTTGCACTGAATATTTGTTACGTATATTTTCTTACGCTGAAGTTGTCTGAGTTTAAAACATTTTGCACTATATTTTTTTACTAAGTGTTTTTACACATAATTTTTATTACACTTAATTTTTTTTACGCTGAATTTTTTCACACAGAATTTTTTACACAAATATTTTTTACACAAAATTTTCTATGCTAAATTTTTTGCACTGATTTATTTGGACTAATTTTTACACTTTTTCACACAGAATTTTCATACACTTTTTCTGTATGGATTATTTTAGACTGATTTATTTATTAATGTATGATATTTTTGAGGCCAAATTTTTCTGTATTTCATTTTTTTTACACTGAATATTTATTACGTATAATTTTTTACGCTGAATTTGTCTGCATTAAATACATTTTTGCACCATATTTTCATAATAATATTTTTTACACATAATTTTTCCATCCATTCATCCATCCATTTCCTATCGCTTGTCCCTTTTTGCACTTAATTTTTTACGCTTAATTTTTCTGCGCGGAATTTTTCCACACACTTTTCATACTATTTTTCTGTACGGATTATTTTAGACAGATTTTTTTAATGTATGATTTTTTTGGCGCACAATTTTTCTGCATTTCATTTTTTTACACTGAATATTTGTTACCTATAATTTTTTACACTGAATTTGTCTGAATAAAAAAAAAAATTTGCACAATATTTTTTAAACTAATTTTTTTCACACTTAATTTTTCCATCCATCCATCCATCCATTTTCTACCGCTTGTCCCTTTTTACACTTATTTTTTTTACGCTGAATATTTCTGCACTGAATTTTTTCACACATCATTTTTTTACACAAATTTTTCATAAAAAAACTTCTACTCTAAATTTTTCTGCACTGATTTTTTTACACTAATTTTTACACTTAATTTTTTAGGCAGAATTTTTTCACACAGAATTTTCATTCACTTCATTTTTTACGCAATTTTCTTCTGCACGGATTATATCAGACTGATGTTTTTTACGTCTGATATTTTTGACCCAGAATTATTCTGCACTACATTTTTTTTACACGGAATATATGTTAGGTATAATTTTTTACGCTGAATTTGTCTGCATTAAAAACATTTTGCATTAAATTTTTTATACAATTTTTTTTACACATAATTTTTTTTGCACTTAATTTTTTTACGCCAAATTTTTTTCACACAGAAATTTTTACACAAAATTTTCTATGCTAATTTTTCTGCACTGATTTTTTTTAGACACATTTTTACACTTTTTCCACAAAGAATTTTCATACACAAAATTTTTTACAAAATTTTCTTCTGCACGGATGATTTTTGGGACGCTGAATTTTTCTGCATTTAACTTTTTTTACAATGAATATTTGTTACGTATATTTTCTTACGCTGAAGTTGTCTGCATTAAAAACATTTTGCACTATACTTTTTATACAACCTTTTTTTTTTACACATAATTTTTTTTACAATATTTTTTTTACGCTGAATTTTTTCACACAGAATTTTTTACACTAATATTTTTTTAATACAAAATGTTCTACGCTAAATTTTTATGCTCTGATTTTTTTAGACTAATTTTTACACTTTTTCACACAGAATTTTCATACACAAAATTTTTTACGCAATTTTCGTCTGCACGGATTATATCAGACTGATTTTTTTTTTACGAATTATATTTTGGGACGCTGAATTTTTCTGCATTTAACTTTTTTTGCACTGAATATTTGTTACGTATATTTTCTTACGCTGAAGTTGTCTGAGTTTAAAACATTTTGCACTATATTTTTTTACTAAGTGTTTTTACACATAATTTTTATTACACTTAATTTTTTTTACGCTGAATTTTTTCACACAGAATTTTTTACACAAATATTTTTTACACAAAATTTTCTATGCTAAATTTTTTGCACTGATTTATTTGGACTAATTTTTACACTTTTTCACACAGAATTTTCATACACAAAATTTTTTATGCAATTTTCGTCTGCACGGATTATATCAGACTGATTTGTTTTTAACGAATGATATTTTTGGACGCTGAATTTTTCTGCATTTAACTTTTTTTACACTGAATATTTGTTACGTATATTTTCTTACGCTGAAGTTGTCTGAGTTTAAAACATGTTGCACTATATTTTTTCACTAAGTGTTTTTACACATAATTTTTATTACACTTAATTTTTTTACGCTGAATTTTTTCACACAGAATTTTTTACACAAATATTTTTTATACAAAATTTTCTATGCTAAATTTTTCTGCACTGATTTTTTTAGACTAATTTTTACACTTTTTCACACAGAATTTTCATTCACTATATTTTTTACGCAATTTTCTTCTGCACGGATTACATCAGACTGATTTTTTTTAACGGATGATTTTTTTTACGCAGAATTTTTCTGCATTTAACTTTTTTTACACTGAAGTTGTCTGAGTTTAAAAACATTTTGCACTAAATTTTTCATACTAATTTTTTTTACACATAATTTTTAGTACACTTAATTTTTTTAAACTGAATTTTTTCACATAGAATTTTTTACACAAAATTTTCAACGCTAAATTTTTCTACACTGATTTTTTAGACCAATGTTTTCACTTTTTCACACAGAATTTTCATACACTAAATTTTTGAAGCAATTTTCTTCTGCACGGATTATATCAGACTGATGCATTTACCTTTTTTACACTGAATATGTTTTACGTATATTTTCTTACACTGAAATTGTCTGCATTTAATTTTATTTTACACTGAATTTTTGCGCACCAAATTTTTTCAATTTGTTAAACTGTATTTTATAATTTTTTTTACACTGAACATTTTAATGTACACATTTTTAACACTGTTATTTTACACTGAAATTTTAAACACAAGAATTTTTCTTACAATTTGTCTGTAATGAGATTGTCAACGTAATTCAATGTAGAACAATTCAATTCGAATAGGTAAGTCCCCTAAATCCATTTCAAAATAAAAGCATGGGTAATAAAAAACACAAATCCACACTTTCTGACCTGAAAGGGTATTCAAAGTCCACCTGGACGCTCAGGTCGCTCTCTGTGCGGTTCTTGCACTCCACGGAGACGCGGAACGTCCCGGAATAACTCCCACATGTGGAGAAGGCCAAGATGGCGAAGAGCTGGAGGCGGGGCGCAAAAGGGTGACGTCATCGACAGGGTCGTTAGGTCACCTATTGGTGATGACGCAATCATTCAGCCACTCACCCACTGCAGAACCTTGATGAAGCCCAGGGGAACCTTCAGAACCCGAAACTGACCCTGAGCCACCAGCTGGGGAACACATGAGACAAGGTTGACCTTTGACCGGGTAAAAACTGATGACGTCATTCAGCGGCGGTCACGCGAGCCGTTAGCACGACGTCATCACGTGACATCATCAGATTAATCATCATCCGCGGCTGCCGTTTCACGCACGACACGCACGCGCCCCATTAGGGGGATGGCGGGAAGGGACAGCCGCTTATTACCCCCCCCGACACCCCCAACCCCACCCCGCAAATCGTCTTCATCGTCTCAAACTCACGTTCGCCGCCATGTTCGCGAGGATGCGTGCGGGGAAAGGGGAGGTGGGGGGGGGGGCTGATAAAGAGGAGCCGACATGGCGGATAGAGCGTGTCGACATGAAAGAAGATGAACGAAATGTCTTCTTTTTTACCTGATTGACGACGTCCATGTTTGACTTGGATAGGAAAGCACGGAGGATGCGAGGATGGGGGGGTTGGTGGAGAGGGTGGAGGGGGGGGGGGGGGGGGGGGAGGACGGCGCACGCGCGAGGAGGGAGGGGCACTGTTGGGTCTGGAATGCGGAGTATTTTTGGGGATGGCAGAATTAATAAAAATATCATCATAATGTGTGTATTTTCATACAAAATAACAGGGGGTGTGGCCTAAGTGTATTTTCATTTCCTACACAAAATAACAGGGGGTGTGGCTTCCGTGTGTTTACTAACTAACAGGGGGTGTGGCCTGCGTGCGGTTACTCAGTAGCAGGGAGGTGTGGCCTGTGGGTGTTCACTAAATAACAGGGGGTGTGGCCTGTGTGTGTTTAGTAAATGACAGGGGGTGTGGCCTGTGTGTTTCGTAAGTGAAAGGGGGTGTGGTCAGTGTGTTTGTTAAATAAAAGGGGGTGTGGTCAGTGTGTGGTTACTAAATAAAAGGGTGTGTGGCCTGTTTGTAATTACTAAATAACAGGGTGTGTTTGTAGCCTGTGTTTACTAAATAACAGGGTGTGTGGCCTGTGTGTGTTTACTAAATAAAAGGGGGTGTTGCCTGTGTGTTTAGTAAATAACAGGGGGTGAGGTCAGTGTGTTTAGTAAATAAAAGGGGTGTGGTCAGTGTGTGGTTACTAAATAAAAAGTGATGTGGTCTGTGTGTGGTTACGAAATAAAAGGGGGTGTGGCCTGTGTGTGGTGATTAAATAAAAGGGGGTGTGGCCGGTGTGTTTAGTAAATAACATGGGGCGTGGCATGTGTGTTTGTCAAATAAAAGGGGGTGTGGTCTGTGTGTGGTTACCAAATAATAGGTGATGTTGTCTGTGCGTGGTTACTAAATTAAAGGGGGTGTGGCCTGTGTGTGTTTACTAAATAACAGGAGTGCGGCCTGCGTGTGTTAACTCAGTAACAGGGGGTGTGGCCTGTGTGTGTTTCCTAAATAAAAGGGGGTGTGGCCTGTGTGTTTAGTAAATAACAAGGGGTGTGGCCTGTGTGTGTTTGCCAAATAAAGGGGGTGTGGTCTGTGTGTGGTTACCAAATAAAAGGTGATGTTGTCTGTGCGTGGTTACTAAATAAAAGGGGGTGCGGCGTGTGTGTGTTTACTAAATGACAGGGGGTGTGGCCTGAGTGTGTTTACTCGGTAACAGGGGGTGTGGCCTATGTGTGTTTACTCAGTAACAGGGGGTGTGGCCTGTGTGTGTTTGTGAAATAAAAGTGTGTGTGGTCTGTGTGTGGTTACTAAATAAAAGTGTGTGGCCTGTTTGTGTTCACTAAATAAAAGGGGGTGTGGCCTGTGTGTGTTTACTAAGTAACAAGGGGCGTGGCCTGTGTGTGTTTGTTATATAAAAAGGGGTGTGGTCTGTGTGTGGTTACTAAATAAGAGTGTGTGGCTTGTTTGTGTTTACTAAATAAAAGGGGGTGTGGCCTGTGTGTGTTTACTAAGTAACAGGGGGCGTAGACTGTGTGTGGTTACTGAATAACAGGGGGTGTGGCCCGTGTGTGTTTACTAAATAAAAGGGTCTGTGGTCTGTTTGGGTTTGATTGACATGATCTCTTCTCATGAGGCTGATTTTAAAGTGTATTCCTTTCCTCTGAGCAGCTGAGACACAACGACTCATTCTTCTATGGTTATCGACACATTCTGTTATCACCTGGTGTGTCTCAGAAAATGGCAGAGAGCAGTGGTACGCGGGTTGCATCTAATGGTACGCCAAAGAATCACTTAAAATTTGTGTTTTATTTACCTTGTTAAATAAAACCTCTGCCTTGTTTTCAATGAATACTCAGGCCTACTACGCTATTGAATTCAATGTTGGTCGTCATGGCGACACCTGTTTGAGAACCACTGCTATAGACGCAACAAGAGTTGGAGTCATGTGCATACTTGCCAACCTTGAGACCTCCGATTTCGGGAGTTGGTGGGTGGAGGGGCGTGCTCGGGGCGTGGTTAAGAGGGAAGTAGTATAATTCACCAATGCGAGTATTTCATATATATTTCGTATATATATTTATATATATATATATATATATATGTATGAAATACTTTACTTTCAGTGAATTCTAGCTATATATATTTATTTCATTGTATATATGAATAAAATAAATAGTTGAATTTTTAGACAGCAACTATCAAATACACAGTAATAAAAACACAGTTGTTCTACTAACTGTACTGTGCTTGCTGGTTACTAAAAAACAACAACAACACTTACCTTTCACTATCTGAGTAACCTTTGTTCTGCCATTTGCGTACTGGCGAGCGATCTCCGAATCCGGGAACATAACCTTCACGGATTTGTTGTAGACATCCGCAAATGAGAACGGGATGTTGCTTCCAGCTATCAGCATAGCCATCTTTGTCTCAGCATAAGATACACCATTGGGTCTCCATTTTGCGAGGTGGGCCATAATACTGGGTTCTGAACGATGCTGCGCTGCGGACGCTTTGTGCTTTGCTGACCGTTCATGACTGAGTATATCCGTTCACAGTGTTCAATGGAGAATGTTCTACAAAATTTACAGGCAACATACCCCATCCCCTTCGAACTCTCCTGGATAAACTGAAATTCTTTTTTCCATTCGTTTTGGCTCTTGCAAGCGTATTTCTTCATTTTGCTTGTCGACGGTGTAATATATTGGGTTGGAGGCAATAACCAGGCGACGTGATGAAGTTACGTCTCTTTACTGTGGGCTTCAGAACAGACTGTATAATGCATGTTCCTTGACTGCACTTAAATGTAGAATATATTTATATTATTCATATTTTATATATTGTATATATAATATATTATATTATTATCATCATTGTTTATTGTGAGCTAACTTTGGTGCTGAATATCCCCCACGGATCAATAAAGTACATTCAAATCTATTCTATGTCCAGTAGATGGCAGTATTGTCCCTTTTTAAGAGAGTCACAACATTGCTGAGTCTGTTCTCATGGAGCTTGAGGGGGCGTGGCCTCCAGCTCGGACTGAATTTCGGGAGATTTTCGTTAGAAAATTTGTCCCAGGAGGTTTTCAGGAGAGGTGCTGAATTTTGGGAGTCTCCCGGAAAATCCGGGAGGGTTGGCAAGTATGGTCATGTGACCACGTGAGCAGCTTGCACCGACTGCATCCAGCCAGCAGGGGGTAGCGCGGGGGCGAAGAGGAGGAGTCAGGACACATTGGTCGTCACGTTTTTTTATTTGAGGTAAAAGGTCGTGCGACTGACGTTCGGAGAGGTCAAAGCCCTTCAGTCAGGAAGAACATGATTGACACGCGAGGAGTTAAAAAAACAGCGGGAATAAAAAAGACATTTTCACGATAAAAACTTCAGATCCAACATCAGAAAAGCAGTCCATCCTAGATTCACGACCTTTGACCTTAACAGCGCTCTCCTCACAGAGGCCGCACGCGTCTCGCCGTAAGACCACTTGGACGGCGGCCACATGCTAACAGGAAGTGTATCGTCCGTCGCGACCGGCACACAGCTGGCAGGTAGCACTGTAGCTGTTAGCATGAGAATGCTATTTCCTTAGGATGATGCAATGGAGCATGTTTACCTGTGTGCTAACAGTGTTAGCAGTTAGCATCACAAGGTTGTAGCATAAATCAAAAGGGGTGGAAACAATTCAATGAACCAGCTGAAAAAAAAAGCACCAAACTGCACGGTCGCCCCCTCCTGGAGAAGAAGGAACCTTACACGGGACTCCCTGTCACCGCCCCGTGACACGTTGCCATGACAACCGTTGTGGCCTTTCTCCCGTCCTGGCAGGACGTCTCCTGTCCATCAGAAGGAGGTCACGCAGGTCATCTCGTCCGCCAGTTCCTCCTCGTCGCGGCCCGTCCTGATCGGCTCCTCGTCGCTGTAGAGCGCCGCGCCGTCGGCGGCGTTGTTGTTGATGAATTCGTGGCCGGCGGACCCCAGCAGGTCGCTGGCGGCCGACTCCATCTCGTCCACGGTCATGTGACACGCGTCGGCGATCTCCCGCTTTGCGAAGGCCACAAACTTGGGGTCGCGTGCGTACAGACCTAACCCTTCGGAAATGAGAACCTGCGGCGACAACCACAAGGATCACGGAATCTACTAGTCGGGTCTGATTATTTTAAACAACAATCATGCAATCGACTAGTAGGGTCTGGTTATTTAGAACAACAATCATCATCATGCAATTGACTATTTGGGTCTGGTTATTTACAAACGTTTGTAAAACAACAATTATGCAATCGACTAGTCGGGTTGGGTTATTTAGAGCACCAATGGTCAGGCACTCGCCTATTCGGGTCTGATTATTAGGAAAAAAATGATCATGCAGTCACCTAGTTGGGTCTGGTTATTTAGAACAAAAATGGTCAGGCAATATCTTATTCGGGTCTGGTTACTTTGAACAATGATCATGCAATCGACTGGTTGGGCCCGGTTATTCAGAAAAACAAAGATCATGCAACCGACGAGTCGGGTTTGGTTATTTAGCACAACAACGGTCATGCAATCGCCAAGTCGGGTCTGGTTATTTAGAACAACAATTATGCAATCGACTAGTCAGGTTGGGTTTTTTAGAGCAACAATGGTCAAGCACTCGCCTATTCGGGTCTGGTTATTAAGAACAAAAATGATCATGCAATCACCTAGCTGGGTCTGGTTATTTAGAACAACAATGGTCAGGCAATATCTTATTTGGGTCTGGTTACTTTGAACAATGACCATGCAATCGACTGGTCAAGCCCGGTTATTCAGAAAAACAATGATCATGCATTCGATGAGTCAGGTTTGGTTATTTAGCACAACAACGGTCATGCAATCGCCTAATCGGGTCTGGTTATTTAGAACAACATTGATCGTGCAATCAAGTAGTCGGGTCTGGTTATTTAGAACAACAATGGTCAAGCACTTGCCTCGTCGGGTCAGGTTATTTAGAACAAAAATAATCATGCAATCGCCTCGTCGGGTCAGGTTAATAAGAAGAACAATGATCATGCAATTGACTAGTTTGATCTGATTATTTAGAACAAAGATCATGCAATCAACTAGTCGGGTCTGATTATGTAGAACAACAATCATCATTTGGGTCTGGTTATTTAAAACAACAATTGTGCAATCGACTAGCCGGGTTGGGTTATTTAGAGCAACAATGATCATGCAATAACCTAGTTGGGTCTGGTTATTTAGAACAACAATGGTCAGGCAATATCTTATTCAGGTCTGATTACTTTGAACAATGATCATGCGATCAACTGGTCGGGTTTGGTTATTTAGCACAACAACGGTCATGCAATCGCCTAGTCGGGTCTGGCTATTTAGAATAACAATTTTGCAATCGACTAGTCAGGTTGGGTTATTTAGAGCAACAATGGTCAAGCACACGCCTATTCGGGTCTGGTTCTTAAGAACAAAAATTATCATGTAATCACCTAACTGGGTCTGGTTATTTAGAACAACAATGGTCAGGCAATCGCTTATTCGGGTCTGATTACTTTGAGCAATGATCATGCAATCGACTCGTCGGGCCCGGTTAGTCAGAAAAACAATGATCATGCAATCGACACGTCGGGTTTGGTTATTTAGCACAACAACGGTCATGCAATCGCCTAGTCGGGTCTGGTTATTTAGAACAATAATTATGTAATCGACTAGTCAAGTTGGGTTATTTACAGCAACAATGGTCAAGCACTCGCCTATTCGGTTCTGGTTATTAAACACAAAAATGATCATGCAATCACCTAGTTGGGTCTGGTTATTTAGAACAACAATGGTCAGGCAATATCTTATTCGGGTCTGGTTACTTTGAACAATGATCATGCAATCGACTGGTCGGGCCCGGTTATTCAGAAAAACAATGATCATGCAACCGATGAGTTGGGTTTGGTTATTTAGCACAACAACGGTCATGCAATCGCCAAGTCGGGTCTGATTATTTAGAACAACAGCGATCATGCAATCGCCTAGTCGGGTCTGGTTATTTCCTGCTAGTCGGGTCTGGCGGTCGCTCACCGCCTCCACCAGGCTGTCAGCTGAGCCTCTCTTCTCGCCGAAGGGAGTGTTGAGCTGGGAAGGAACTCTGAGGGTGGTGTAGGCTCTGTAAGGGGGCGGGGCTAAAGCAGGCAATGACATAATCAGACAAGAGATCGGCGGTGAGGATCTGAGAGCGTCGGGCCTCACCTGCTGGGTCGCCATACCAGGCGGGTGTGGGCGCCGCGCCGGTCACGCTGACACCTGGTGGTGGAAACACAACATTGCACGTGGTGCCGCGTGACATGACATGTGTCCCTTACCTCTTCCGGCTTCCTTCTTGCAGTCCCCGCCCCCTCCTGTCCTGACCCCTCGCTGGCCCCAAGGGGGGCTGCCCTCCTCCTCCACCAGGATGAGAGGCGCGTACAGGAGGCGCCCGCGGCGAGGGCACGGATTGGCCCACGACGCGGAGGACGCCGCCGAGGAGCGACCGGATGACTGATGAGATTCGTAACTGCCATACGTCTGCTGGAGACAGGAACATGTGTGTGTGTGTGTGTGTGTGTGTGTGTGTGTGTGTGTGCGTGTGTGTGCGTACCTGAGTGCGAGCGCGGCGTGGGGGGGAGGTCGGGTGGTACGTCCCCGGCAGGGGTAAGTCGTCGCTGCTGCCCTGACGTCTCAGACACTGGATGTTAAACGACGGCTTTCGACCTGGCGGGCACAAGACGGCGTCAGCCATCGTTGGATGATGATGTCATCGAGGCCTATAGGTCACCTGTGGGCGTGGCCGGAAGAAGGCGCCGCCGCGTGGTCCTCCTGCCCTCGCCGTGGTGGCCGTAAGGGGCGTGGCCATCGTAGTGCAGAGGAGGCTCATCGGGGTAATACCTGCAAAACACACACATTTAAATGTGCACACACACACACACACACACACACACACACACACGCGCACACACACGCACACACCTGTCTGGAGAGTTGAGGCTGTCGGCGTCGTCCTCCCGGCTGTAGTACGCCGTGTCTCTGGACCCGTCCATGTCTCCATTCCTCCAGTGTCTGTCCCTGGACTCCCTCCTGTCAATCACAGCCCAATCAGCAGCCCCTAGTGGACCTTACAGGAACTACAGCAGGGGTGTTCAAACGTTTTCTACTGAAAAAATCAAAGCACGCGTGGGCCAAATTTGATATTTTTCATTGTCATAATCAATACAATGTATACATTTTTAACCTTTAGGGCTCCCCTAAGGGGCTCTGTCGTAAAAATGTTAAAAATAAGTCATATACTGTATACTTTTCATTCAATGCTTAAATGTCTAGATCAGGGGTCGGCAACCCGCGGCTCTTTGATCACTCTAATGTGGCTCAGTTGCAAAATTTCAAACCCCCCCAATTATCCCGGGAGATTTGCGGAGTTCAATACCTCTCTCAGAAATCACCCGGAGGCCAACATTCCCCGATTATCAACTAGTCAATAATACAGAAAAAGTGCCCTGATGGGAAAGCTTTTACAGTCCTTGTCGTCGCGCCCGCTTTTAGACAATGCTTTCTGCGTGCCAGCCGGTCACATGTAGTATTCAGCCTCTGTTGATACACCACAGTGACTGCAAGGCATATTTAGTCAGCAGCCATACAGGTTACACTGAGGGTTGTGATAAACAACTTTAACACTCTTACTAATATGCGCCACACTGTGAACCCACACCAAATAAGAATGACAAACACATTTCGGGAGAACATCCGCATTGTAACACAACATAAACACTACAGAAGAAATACCCAGAATCCCATGCATTCCCAACTCTTCCAGGCTACATTATACACCCCCGCTAGCACAAAACCCTGCCCCCCCCCAACACTGTCCACCACAACCGACGCACAGGGGGGGAGAAATTTTTGGTGCTAATAAACATTGATTTAAAAAGAAATCCCACTAAACACTCATAAAAGTGTTAAAATTAAGTCATGCATTTTTTTTCCAACGCTTAAATCTTTAGATTGATTTTAGATCTATCATCCATTGTAAGCTTTTTATTTAGTTTTTTGTTTGTTTTATGCCCTTTTTATCAAAGAAAACTTCAAAAATATTTCAAAGTGGAATTTTTGATGTACATTATTTAGAGCCTTAAATATGTCAATAATTCATAACAACATTGATTGTTTTGTTTTTTTAAGCAATGACAGAATAAATAAATACAAAAACACCAAAAAATGATTGGGGATCCAAAAGGGTCCCACTCATAAAAGTGTTAAAAATAAGTCATATATACTTTTCATTCAATGCTTAAATGTCTAGATCATCTTTAGGTCCATCTGTCGATATAAAGTTTTTATTTGTTATTTTTATGTTAGAAGCCCATTCTGTCAAAACTTTTTTTTTTTTTTATATCAGAATCGGAATCAGAATAGTTTTATTGCCATTGTTGGAGAACGTGTTCACAAACGAGGAATTTTTCCTGGTACAATTGTGCAAATATATGCTATATTTTTTCCAAATAATGTTTCAAAATGTAATGTTCTATGTGAAGTAAATGAAGTCTTGAATACGTCAATAATTATTACAAAATAAACTTTGATCATTATTATTTTTTTGAGTAGTGACAGTTAATCCCACTAAATGTCTTGGGGATCCAAATGGGTCCAACTCATAAAAGTGTAAAAAATTAAATCATGCATTTTTTTTTTCAACTCTTAAATCTTTAGATTGACATCAGATCTTTAAGAGCTTTTTATTTCTTGTATTATTTTTGTTAGTTTTTTTGTTTGTTTTATGCCCTTTTTGTCAAAGAAAACTTGAAAAATATTTCAAAGTGGAATTTTTGATGCCCTAATATGTCAATAATTCATAACAACATTGATTTTAATGTTTGTTTGTTTAAACAATGACAGTAAAAATAAATAAAAAAAACACACACAAAAAAAAAAAAGATTGGTGATCCAAAAGGGTCCCACTCATAAAAGTCTTAAAATAAGTCATATATACTTTTCATTCAATGCTTAAATGTCAAGATCATCTTCAGGTCCATCCGTCAATATAAAGTTATTATTTGTTATGTTTATGTTTTAAGCCATTTTTTTGTCAAAACTTTTTTTTTTATATCACAATCAGAATCAGAATAGTTTTATTGCTATTGTTTGAGAACGGGTTCACAAACCAGGAATTTTTCTTGGTACAATCGTGCAAATATATGCTGTATTTTCTCCAAGTAATTTTTCTAAATGATCATTATTATTTTTTCAGTAGTGACAGTTAAAAGAAAAAAAAATCCCACTAAATGTCCAAATGGGTCCCACTCATAAAAGTGTTAAAATTAAGTCATGCATTTTTTTTTCCAACTCTTAAATAGACTTAGACAAACTTTAATGATCCACAAGGGAAATTGCTTTTTATTTCTTTATTTAGTTTTTTGTTTATTTTATGCCCTTTTTGTCAAAGAAAACTTAAAATATATTTCAAAGTGGAATTTTTGATGTACAGTATTTACAGCCCTAAATATGTCAATAATTCATAAAAAAATGATTTCAATGTTTTTTTTTTTTTTTTAAGCAATGACAGAATAAATAAATACAAAAACACACAAAAAATTATTGGGGATCGAAAAGGGTCCCACTCATAAAAGTGTTAGAAATAAGTCATATATACTTTTTATTCAATGCTTAAATGTCTAGATCATCTTCAGGTCCATCTGTCGATATAATGTTATTATTTGTTATTTTTATGTTTTATGCCATTTTCGTCCAAACTTTTTTTTTTATATCAGAATCAGAATAGTTTTATTGCCATTGTTTGAGAACGGGTTCACAAACTAGGAATTTTTCTTGGTACAATTGTGCAAATATCTGCTATATATTCTCCAAATAATTTTTCAAAAATGTAATGTTTTATGTGAAGTAAATGGAGTCTTGAATATGTCAATAATTATTACAAAATAAACATTGATCATTATTATTTTTTTGAGTAGTGACAGTTAATCCCACTAAATGTCTTGGGGATCCAAATGGGTCCCACTCATAAAAGTGTAAAAAATTAAGTCAGGCATTTTTTTTCAACTCTTAAATCTTTAGATTGACATCAGATCTATCCATCCATTATGAACTTTTTATTTCTTTTATTATTATTTTTTTTGATTGTTTTATGCCTTGTTTGTCAAATAATACTTCAAAAATATTTCAAAGTGGAATTTTTGATGCACAGTATTTAGAGCCCTAAATATGTCAATAATTCATAACAACATTGATTTTAATGTGTGTTTGTTTTTTTTAAACAATGACAGTATAAATAAATTAAAAAACACACAAAAAATATTGGGGATCCAAATGGGTCCCACTCATAAAAGTGTTAAAAATAAGTCATGCATTTTTTCATCTTTCAACCATTAAATCTCAACTTTAAATATATTCATCCATGGTTTGTTTCATGCCATTTTTCCCATTTATGACAAACACACCTAAATTGCAATATTTTCCACAAAAGTGTAATATTAGTAATTGGAGCCTCAGATAGGTCAATAATTTATAACAACATTGATTTTGATGCATTATTATTTTTTGAGCAATAACAAAAAACAGCCTGCATTGCAGCTTTGTATTATCTGAGTCAACATTGCATCTCTTAATGGTTACATTTCACCTGTTTGTTATTTTTTACACTATTTTACGTTATAAAAAAATATTTTTATAGTATTTTTAGAATGTGCAATCGCCGTCCATGTTTATTTCACAATCTACCTTCCATGTTTGTGATAGGACGGCCTCTTGTGGGCGTGGTCTATGATGCCATTCCTGACTGAGGATCGGCGACGGTGATGATTGACAGATGACCTCAGATTGTCCCGCCGCGACATGTCGTAGTCGCTGCCGTTGGACATTTTGGCGAGCGAGCCCACGCGATGGATCAGACCGCCGTTCTGCACGCCGCCGTCACCCACTACACCCCCCGGGCCTGTGGGGGAAAAGGGGGCGGGGCTAAGTGAATCCACGCAGGAAGCCACCTTTAAAAAAGAGCGCTGTACCTGTGGGTGTGGTCAGCATGGATCCTCGTCTGTCTCGGTGTGGCCCCCCTGTGTCCTCCTGCAGAGGCGGAAGGGCCGTGAGTGCACGTGAGTGCATGTGAGTGCACGTGAGTGCACGGTTAAAGGCCTACTGAAACCCACTATACCGACCACGCAGTCTGATAGTTTATATATCAATGATGAAATATTAACATTGCAACACATGCCAATACGGCCTTTTTAGTTTACTAAATTGCAATTTTTAATTTCGCGCGAAGTATCCTGTTGAAAACGTTGGTATGATGACGTGTGCGCGTGACGTCTCAAATTGTAGCGGACATTTTTTTCCAGCCCGATCCCAGCTATAACTCGTCTGTTTTAATCGCATAATTACACAGTATTCTGGACATCTGTGTTGCTGAGTCTTTTGCAATTTGTTCAATTAATAATGGAGACGTCAAAGAAGAAAGATGTAGGTGGAAAGCGGTGTATTGCGGCCGCCTTTAGCAACACAAACACAGCCGGTGTTTCTTTGTTTACATTCCCTAAAGATGACAGTGAAGCTTTAATATGGAACAGAGCGGTCAAGCGAACATGGTTCTCTACCACATGTCAACCGGCTGGTTTCGGTGAGAAAATGGTGGTAATAAGTCGGCTCTTACCGTAGATATGAGTGGAGCTTGCGTTGTTCCTCCTGCAGCTGTCAAAGAGGAAGCTGCGACTCTTTTGCCTCCTCCGTGGCTTCCCTCAGAGATGCTGGCGGTCGCCACGACCCTCCGACTTTCGGGTACGACTATATAATCTCACTAAAAGACTAGTAACACAATAAGAAGATAAGGGATTTTCCAGAATTATCCTAGTAAATGTGTCTAATAACATCTGAATCGCTCCCACTGCCCTCTCTTCTTTTCTTTCCTAGTCCTTCCCTATCACTATCCTCATCCACGAATCTTTCATCCTCGCTCAAATTAATGGGGAAATCGTTGCTTTCTCGGTCCGAATCGCTCTCGCTGCTGGTGGCCATGATTGTATACAATGTGAGGATGTGAGGAGCCCTCACACCGGTGATGTCACGTGCACATCGTCTGCAACTTCCGGTACAGGCAAGGCTTTTTTATTAGCGACCAAAAGTTGCCAACTTTATCGTGGATGTTCTCTACTAAATCCTTTCAGCAAAAATATGGCAATATCGCGAAATGATCAAGTATGACACATAGAATGGACCTGCTATCCCCGTTTAAATAAGAACATCTCATTTCAGTAGGCCTTTAAAGGCTTACTGAAACCCACTCCTATCCACCACGCAGTCTGATAGTTTATATATCAATGATGAAAAATTAACATTGCAACACATGCCAATACGGCCTTTTTAGTTTATTAAATTACAATTTTAAATTTCCCGGGAGTTTCGTCTTGATAACGTCGTGTAATGACGTGTACGCAAGACGTCACGGGTTGTCAGGAATATGAGCGCTGCGCACACACTCAGCTAAAAGTCGTCTGCTTTAACGGCATAATTACTCAGTATTTTGGACATCTGTGTTGCTGAATCTTTTGCAATTTGTTCAATTAATATTGGAGAAGTCACAGTAGAAAGATGGAGTTGGGAAGCTTTAGCCTTTAGCCACAAAAACACACGGTGTTTCCTTGTTTAAAATTCCTGGAGGTGAAACTTTCCTATGGATCAGAGCGCGGTCAAGCCAACATGGATCCCGACCAAATGTCAACCAGCAATTTTTGGTGAGAAAATTGTGGTAAAAAGTCAGTTCTTTCCAGAGAAAAGCTGAGCTTGTGCCGTCCATAGCTGCCGTCGACTCCCCTGAGACACTGCGCGTCAAGACACCCGTTGAGACACCCTTCCGACTATTAGGTACTATTAAACTCACTAAAACACTAGCAACACAATAGAAAGATAAGGGATTTCCCAGAATTAACCTGTAAATGTGTCTAAAAACATCGGAATCCGTCCAAATGCAATCGCGTTTTTTTTAAAAACGTTTTTTTTTTTTTTTTTTTTTTCTAGTCCATCGCTATCAATATCCTCAAACCCGAATCTTTCATCCTAGCTCAAATTAATGGGGAAATTGTCGTTTTCTTGGTCCGAAAAGCTCTTTTTCTTGGAGGCTCTCATTAAAAACAATGTGAATATGTGAGGAGCCATCAAACATGTGACGTCACCGTCTGCGACTTCCGATAGAGGCAGGGCATTTCTCTTAACACCGACAGTTGCAAACTTTATCGTGGATGTTCTCTACTAAATCCTTTCAGCAAAAATATGGCAAAATATCGCAAAATGATCAAGTATGACACAAAGAATGGACCTGCTATCCCTGTTTAAATAAGAAAATCTCCTTTCAGTAGGCCTTTAAAGAAAAAAACCCACCTCTTCATCATCCCTCATGGCGTCCTCCTCTTCCTCCTCCTCCTCCTCCTCCTCCCCCTCTTCCAGGTCTTCGTTGAGGGCCAAGCGCATCTCCGGACCAAGATCCTGCAGAGTCTTCAGACCGGCTTTGCACAGCTGCCGACAGGCGCGGGTTTGAAACTTTTATTAGTAGATTGCACAGTACAGTACATATTCCGTACAATTGACCACTAAAGGGTAACACCCCAAAAAGTTTTTCAACTTGTTTAAGTCGGGGTCCACGTAAATTAATTCATGGTTAACACGTGCTTGGCAATAAAGTGCAGGTGAGGACAAGTGACTGACGCACCTGTATGGCCGAAGGGTTGGTGGCTTCCGTCTCCACACTCAAACCTCCCCTCTCCTTCCTCTTGCGGAACTTTCGGAAGTAATCCTGGATCAGGAAGGTGGCGTAGAACTTCCCCACGGTCACTTCCTCCTCTGCAGGAAGCAGCACCATGGTAACAGTCGCCTGTCATGTCACTTCCACACATCCTTCCTACGCTGCTGATGCTCGTTTGTGACACCGAAGCAACGAGCTAACGTTTGTACCTTCATGCGGCGGAATGACCTCATCCAGAAGTTTGGGTTTCATTCGCTTCCAGATCTTCTTGATGATGCCCCGCAGCTCCTCGTTCTCCTGATCCACGTTGCCTAGCGACAGCACAGCGCGTCAACAAGGAGGCCCGTGACCTCGGTCAGGACGCTTCTCGTCGCCATACCTCCGGTCTTGATCTTCAGGGCCGTGCGCACCAGGGCAAACAGGGTGGCGTTGAAGGTCACCATCCCGTCAGAGTTGAGAGGCATGTTCATGGCGACCAGACGCTAACCACAACCACGGACGTTACATGTTACATCGGGACACAGACCATTACAAGTCTAAAGACAACAACGTAAGTTAAGCACTTTACTAGTGAAACTTATTTCTACTCTTGTAAGAAATATTGTTTGTTACATGTATGCTCGCTGTATGTTGTTACATGCATTTTTCACATGTTACTTGTACACTAGCTTTATGTTTTTACATGAATTTTACATATGTGTTACATATGTAGCTTTAAGTTGTTACATGAATGTTACAAGACCCGCTCGACATCCATTGCTTTCGTCCTCTCCAAGGTTCTCATAGTCATCATTGTTACCGACGTCCCGCTGGGTGTGAGTTTTCCTTGCCCTTATGTGGGCTTACCGAGGATGTCGTAGTGGTTTGTGTTGTGGTTTGTGCCGCCCTTTGATACACTAGTGATTTAGGGCTATATAAGTAAACATTGATTGATTGATTGATATGTAGCTTTACGTTGTTACTAGAATGTTACATTTGTAGTTTTAAGTTGTTACAAGAACGTTAAATATAATTTACAAATGTAGCTTAATGTTACATGAATGCTACACATATGTTACACATGTAACTTAATGTTGGAGCATGAGCGTTCCATATGCAGCTTTAAGTTGTTACAGGAATGATACATTTGTGGCGTTATCTTGTTACATGAATGTTACATATAAGTTGAATACATCGCTTCAAGTTGTTACATGAATGTTACATATAAGTTGAATACATAGTTTTAAGTTGTTACATTAATGTTAGATATATGTTACAGATGTACGTTCATGTTGGTACATGAATGCTACATATATGTTACATTTGTAGCTTTATGTTGGTACATGAGTGTTACATATATGTTACACATGTACCTTCATGTTGGTACATGAATGCTACATATATTTACATATGTAGCTTTATGTTGGTACATGAGTGTTCCATATGTTCCATATGTAGCTTTAAGTTGTTACAAGAATGTTACACATATGTAGCTTTAAATCTGGGGTCTCAGACTTGCGGCCCGCGAGACGTTATTTTGCGTCCCGCACCTTGATATGTAAATCTAATGTTAGTGAGGCCCACGAGTTTAATATGAATGGCGCTTATATGAATGGCGCTTGACTGCGTCATATTTGCCATAATTGCCTACCCTCCCGATTTTTTGGGAGACTCCCAAAATTCAATCATTCCAGAACAATAATTCTCTCGAACATCTGTCGGTTCCCTCCCAACCAACAACGTTCAATGGGTGCCGTTTTGACACTGCCTTTAACGCCTTCTATAACCTGTACTAACAGCATTTCAGCTCAGCCATATTTTATACCTGGCTCTTGAACACAAACGTCATCAAGTGAGTCTTTATATCATTCAAACATCAAACCACATGTTGCAAACTTACGTCATGGACTGCAAGGCATACTTGATCAACAGCCATACAGGTCACACTGAGGGTGGTTGTATAAACAAGTTTAACACTGTTAAAAATATGCGCCACACTGTGAACCCACACCAAACAAGAATGACAAACACGTTTCGGGAAAACATCTGCACCGTAACACAACATAAACACAACAGAACAAATATCCTGAGTCCCATGCAGCCCTAACTCTTCCGGGCTACAATACACACCCCCACTACCACCAAAACCCGCCCTCCCACCCTCCCGCTGTGCATGGGTTGAGGTGGATAGTTAGGGCTGCAAGGTGTTCTGGGTATTTGTTCTGTTGTGCTTATGTTGTGTTACGGTGCGGACGTTCTCCCGAAATGTGTTTGTCATTCTTGTTTAGTGTGGGTTCACAGTGTGGCACATATTTGTAACACTGATAAAGTTGTTTATACGGCCACCTTCAGTGTGACCTGTATGGTTGTTGATCAAGTATGTCTTGCAGTCAAGTACATGTGTCTGTTAAAGCAACATATGACATGTGGCTGGGCCGGCACGCTGTCAATACGATGAAAAGGCGGAATCGATGAATTGTAGAGGGTTGCATAGGCAGTGCTGTCACGGCACTCCTTTAATACTGTTGGCCGTGTGACAACAAGCACACATTTCGGGAGAATGATTGTCGGGAGGTGCACCGAAATTCGTAAGTCACCTGGAAAAATTAGAAGGGTTGGCCATTCAAAGAAGGTCTATTCATTAAAAAGTGCATGTTACATTTGTTAAGAAATACTTTCTAGCGGTCCAACCTCACCCAGTTTCTGCATCGAGTGGCCCTCAGGCAAAATGAGTTTGAGACCCCTGCTTTAAATGGTTACATGAATGTTACATATGTAGCTGTAGTTTGTTGCAGGGATGTTACATATTTAGCTTTAAATAGTTACATAAATGTTACATATATGTTACACGTGTAGCTTTATGTTGGTACATGAATGCTACATATGTCACCTATGTAGGTTTATATTGGTAATTGCATGTTCCATATGTAGCTTTAAATTGTTACATATATGTTACACATGTAGCTTTATGTAGGTACATCAATCAATCAATCAATGTTTACTTATATAGCCCTAAATCACTAGTGTACCATGAATGCTATATATATGTTACACATGTAGCTTTGTTGATACATGAATGCTACATATATGTTACATGTGTAGCTGTATGTGTTTCATGAATTCTACATATATGTTACATATGTATCTTTAGGTTGGTACATGAGTGTTCCATATGTTACATTTGTAGCTTTATGTTGTTACATGAATGTTACATACATGTTACATATATAGCTTTGAATTGTTACATACATGTTACATATATGTTGCACATTTAGCTTTATGTTGGTACATGAATGCTATATATGTGTTACACATGTAGCTTTGTTGGTACATGAATGCTACATATACGTTACATATGCAGCTTCATGTTGGTACATGAATGTTACATATGTAGCTGTAGTTTGTTGCGGGAATGTTACACATGTAGCTTTAAATGGTTACCTGAATGTTACATATGTAGCTGTAGTTTGTTGCAGGAATGTTACACTTATGGTGCATATTTTGCTTTAAATAGTTACATAAATGTTACATATGTGTTACACTTGTAGCTTTATTTTGATACATGAATGCTACATATGTCAAAAATGTAGGTTTATGTTGGTATATGAATATTCCTTATGTAGCTTTAAATTGTTACATATATGTTACACATGTAGCTTTATATTGGTACGTGAATGCTACATATATGTTACACAAGTGGCTTTGTTGGTACATGAATGCTACATATATGTTACATATGTAGCTTTATGTTGGTACATGAGTGTTCCATATGTTACATATGTAGCTTTATGTTGGTACATGAGTGTTCCATACATATGTAGCTTTAAGTTGTTACATGAATGTCACATACATGTTACATGTGTAGCTTTAAATTATTACATAAATGTTACATATATGTTACACATATAGCTTTATGTTGGTACATGAATGCTACATATATGTTACATATGTAGGTGTATGTGTTTACATGAATGCTACATATATGTTACATATGTAGCTTTAAGTTGTTACAGGAATGTTACACATGTAGCTTTATGTTGTTACGTGATTGTTACATGCATGTTGTATATATTGCTTTAAATTGTTAGATTAATGTGACATGAATGTTACATATGTAGCTTTAGGTTGGTACATGAATGCTACATATATGTTACATATGTGGCTTTAGGTTGGTACATGAGTGTTCCATATGTAGCTTTATGTTGGTACATGGGTGTTCCATATGTAGCTGTAAGTTGTTACATGAATGTTATATACATGTTACATGTGTAACTTTGAACTATTACATAAATGTTACATTTATGTTACACATGTAGCTTGATGTTGGTACATGAATGCCACATATATGTAACACTTGTAGCTTTGATGGTACATAAAAGCTACATACATGTTGCATATGTAGCTTGAGGTTGGTACATGAATGCTACATATATGTTACACATGTAGCTTTGTTGGTACAGAAAAGCTACATACATGTTGCATATGTAGGTTTAGGTTGGTACATGCATGCTACATATATGTTACATATGTAGCTTTAGGTTGGTACAAGAGTGTTTCATAAGTAGCTTTATGTTGGTACACGATTGTTCCATATGTAGCTTTAAGTTGTTACATGAATGTTACATACATGTTACATATGTAGCTTTAAATTGTAACATACATGTTACATATATGTTACACATGTAGCTTTATGTTGGTACATGAATGCTACATATATGTTACATTTGTAGATGTATGTGTTTACATGAATGCTACATATATGTTACATTTGTAACTTTAAGTTGTTACAGGACTGTTACACATGTAGCTTTATGTTGTCACATGATTGTTACATAATTGTTATATATATAGCTTTAAATTGTTGGAATAATGTTACATGAATGTTACATATGTAGCTTTAGGCGGTTACATGAATGTTACATACATGAAGCTCTGATTACCTTACAGGCAACTCTATGAGGGCAGAGTTTTCCAAAACCAAGAGGAGGCTGAATCCTCCGAAGCAAAGCGACGACGTCCAGATGTTTGATGCGACCTCTGAGCGAGACAACAACAACAACAACACACAAGCTGACCTCACCATGTTGTCATAATCAGAAGTATGCGCGCCCCCTCGTCATGGCTGACTGTGTCATACTTGGCTTCAGGGTCGTACTCCGACCAGATCCTCTTGAACTCGTCCAGGTGATGTGGACCCAGAATAGACCAATCGCGTGTCAGGTAGTCAAAGTTGTCCATGATGACGGCCACAAACAAGTTGATGATCTGGTCAGTACACACACACACATTGTTATTATCCCGTGTGTGTTTGTCTGTGTGTATGTATGTGTGTGTGTGTGTGTGTGTGTGTGTGCATGCACCAGGAAAGCACAAAGCATGAAGAAGCTGATGAAGTAAACAATAGCAAAGTTGCTCCCACAGGTGAACTCCTCTCCTGGCTCAGAGTCGGACTCGGGATCGCAGCGTTTCCCTGGAAGACTGGCCAACATGATCTCCTGCCACGCCTCACCAGTCGCACACCTGCAGTGCACACACACACACGCACACAAACACGCACCCACACACTGAGTAAGAGGCTGACTTTGATGATATACAAACCCCGTTTCCATATGAGTTGGGAAATTGTCTTAGATGTAAAATGAAAACGGAATACAATGATTTGCAAATCATTTTCAACCCATATTCAGTTGAATATGCTACAAAGACAACATATTTGATGTTCAAACTGATAAACATTTTTTTTGTGTGCAAATAATCATTAACTTTTGAATTTGATGCCAGCAACACGTGACAAAGAAGTTGGGAAAGGTGGCAATAAATACTGATAAAGTTGAGGAATGCTCATCAAACACTTATATGGAGCATCCCACAAGTGTGCAGGCTAATTGGGAACAGGTGGGTGCCATGATTGGGTATAAAAGCAGCTTCCATGAAATGCTAAGAAATTCACAAACAAGGATGGGGCGAGGGTCACCACTTTGCAAGCAAATTGTCAAACAGTTTTAGAACAACATTTCTCAAAGAGCTATTGCAAGGAATTTAGGGATTTTACCATCTACGGTCCGTAAAATCATTAAAAAGTTAAGAGAATCTGGAGAAATCACTGCACGTAAGCGATGATATTACGGACTTTTGATCCCTCAGGCGGTACTGCATCAAAAACCGACATCAGTATGTAAAGGATATCACCACATAGGCTCACTTCATAAAACCACTATCAGTAAATACAGTTGGTCGCTACATCTGTAAGTGATGTAGCGACCAACTGTACTAGGAAAAGCTAAACCCATTTATCAACAATATCCTGAAACGGCGCCGGCTTGGCTGGGCCCAAGCTCACTTAAGATGGACCGATGCAAAGTGGAAAGGTGTTCTGTGGTCTGACGAGTCCACATTTCAAATTATATTTGGAAACAGAGGACGTGGTGTCCTCCAGAACAAAGAGGAAAATAACCATTCGGATTCTTATAGGCACAAAGTTCAAAAGCCAGCCTGTGTGATGGTATGGGGGTGTATTAGTGCCCAGGGCATGGGTAACTTACACATTTGTGAAGGCACCATTAATGCTGAAAGGTCCATACAGGTTTTGGAGCAACATTATGTTGTCATCCAAGCAACGTTATCATGGACGCCCCTGCTTATTTCAGCAAGACAAGTGTTACAACAGCGTCGCTTCATAAAAAAAAAGAGTGCAGGTACTTTCCTGGCCCGCCTGCAGTCCAGACCTGTCTCTCATCGAAAATGTGTGGCGCATTATGAAGTGTAAAATAAGACAGCGGAGACCCCAGGCTGTTGAACGACTAAAGCTGTACATAAAACAAGAATGGGAAAGAATTCCACTTTCAAAGCTTCAACAATTAGTTTCCTCATTTCCCAAACGTTTATTGAGTGTTGTTAAAAGAAAAGGTGATGTAACACAGTGGTGAACATGCCCTTTCCCAACTACTTTGGCACGTGTTGCAGCCATGAAATTCTAAGTTGATTATTATTTGCAAAAAAAAAAAAAAAGTTTATGAGTTGGAACATCAAATATGTTGTCTTTGTAGTGCATTCAACTGAATATGGGTTGAAAAGAATTTGAAAATCATTGTATTCCGTTTATATTTACATCTAACACAATTCCCCAACTCATTTGGAAACGGGCTTTTTAGATCAGGTGATGAAAAGCACCTGACCTGAAGAGGAGGAGAACGGCCTGTGGAAAAGTCTGAAAGTTGTTGTTCCTGTTGATCTGCGTGTGATCTTGCATGGCGATCTTTCCAAACGTCTGACGGAGACAAGTCGCACCACACGTGTGACCGCACTGATGACCCCCCCACGCCTGCGCCAGGTGTGCCACCAGCTCACCTGCATGCCGATGACGGCGTAGATGAAGAAGATCATGGCGATGAGCAGGGCGACGTACGGCAGTGCCTGCGGGGACACGCGAGACGCTGTTAGCGAGCGCGGCTGGGGAGTCGCCGCCTAAGCCCCGCCCTCACACCTGCAGGGACTTGATGAAGGTCCAGAGGAGCGTGCGAATGCCCTCCCCTTTGCTCAGCAGCTTGACCAACCGCATCACTCGGAAGAGGCGGAAGAAGGTGATGGACACTCGGGAGCTGTCCTCGCCGCTCTGTGGCACACGCGGAACGGACAATCAGCTCGCTGTGCACGTGCACGTGCACGCACACGCACACACACACATATTCACACACACACACGTACGCTGAACTCTGTGACCACGATGTCCACCACGCTGCCGACCACGATGAGCGCGTCAAAGGAGTTCCACGCGTCCACAAAGTAATGCTGCAAGGGAGACTGTTGTTACCAGATGATTGATAGATGATTCTATTTTTAAAAAACATCTATACATACCATAAACCTTCATATCTTTATTCTCAGCTGTTGCTTGCCAGTGACAGTCACAACTACGGTGCCAGGCTAGCCCTAAGAGGTGCTCTCACCCGTCTTAAACCCAAAAGTGATGTTTTGAGAAAGACTGTAATGTATACGGCAATCACTTACTGGAATAGACTTCCACAATATCTGCTACCAATTACCAGCATAGTGGGTTTTAAGAATACACTAAGAGGAGAAGTATTGCGGAAAGAGATGATTCTAGATCAGGGGTCCCCAACGCGGTGCCCGCGGGCACCAGGTAGCCCGTAAGGACCAGATGAGTAGCCCGCTGGCCTGTTCTAAAAATAGCTCAAATAACAGCTCTTACCAGTGAGCTGCTTCTATTTTTTGAATTTTGTTTATTTATTAGCAAGCTGGTCTTGCTTTGCTCGACATTTTTAATTCTAAGAGAGACAAAACTCAAATAGAATTTGAAAATCCAAGAAAATATTTGAAAGACTTGGTCTTCACTTGTTTAAATAAATTCATTTATTTTTTTTACTTTGCTTCTTATAACTTTCAGAAAGACAATTTTAGAGAAAAAATACAATCTTAAAAATGATTTTAGGATTTTTAAACACATATATCTTTTTACCTTTTAAATTCCTTCCTCTTCTTTCCTGACAATTTAAATCAATGTTCAAGTAATTTTTTTATTGTAAAGAATAATAAATACATTTTAATTAAATTTTTCATTTTAGCTTCTGTTTTTTCGACAAATAATATATGTGAAATATTTCTTCAAACTTATTATGATTAAAATTCACAAAAATTATTCTGGCAAATCTAGAAAATCTGTAGAATCTAATTTAAATCTTATTTCAAAGTATTTTGAATTTCTTTTAAAATGTTGTGGGAAATCGAGAAGAAATAATGATTTGTCTTTGTTGGAAATATAGCTTGGTCCAATTTGTTATATATTCTAACAAAGTGCAGATTGGATTTTAACCTATTTAAAACATGTCATCAAAATTCTAAAATTATTCTTAATCAGGAAAAATTACTAATGATGTTCCATAAATTATTTTCTTCATTTTTTTCAAAAAGATTCAAATTAGCTAGTTTTTCTCTTCATTTTTTGGTTGAATTTTGAATTTTAAAGAGTCGAAATTGAAGATAAACTGTTTCAAAATTTAATTTTCATTTTTTTCGTGTTTTCTCCTCTTTTAAACCGTTCAGTTGTTTTTTTCATCATTTATTTTCTACAAAAAACCTTCCGTAAAAGGAAAAAAAATGCACTACAGAATGACAGACAGAAATACCAGTTTTTTAATCTATATAGATTTATTTATTAAAGGTAAATTGAGCAAACTGGCTATTTCTGGCAATTTATTTAAGTGTGTATCAAACTGGTAGCCCTTCGCATTAATCAGTACCCAAGAAGTAGCTCTTGTTTTCAAAAAGGTTGGCGACCCCTGTTCTAGATTGTATCTAATGTCATGACTGTTTTTATTGACTATTGAGTATTTTATTGATTATGAGATACGCAGTAGAAAATGGATGGATGGTACTTTTTCGTCACTTATTGTTTGTCTTTGGTACACTAATGCAGTGCTTCTCAACCTTTTTTCAGTGACGTACCCCCTGTGAACATTTTTTTTTATTCAAGTACCCCCTAATCAGAACAAAGCATTTTTGGTTGAAAAAAAGAGATGAAGTAAAATATAGCACTATGTCATCAGTTTCTGATTTATTAAATTATATAACAGTGCAAAATATTGCTCATTTGTAGTGGTCTTTCTTGAACTATTTGGGAAAAAAGATATAAAAATAACTACAAACTTGTTGACTGCACCTAAAAATTCTGTCCATAAAAGTTATGAACTGAATGGGTGACAAAGGACAGCCTTGTCCTTTGTCACCCATTCTGCGCCAAGAATTTCTAGGCGCAGTCAAGGCGTTGAGGGGTTCCGATTTGTTGGCCGCGGGATTAGGTCTCTGCTTTTTGCAGATGATGTGGTCCTGATGGCTTCATCTGGCCGGGATCTTCAGCTCTCACCGGATCGGTTCGCAGCCGAGTGTGAAGCGACAGGAATGAGAATCAGCACCTCCAAGTCCGAGTCCATGGTTCTCGTCCGGAAAAGAGGTGGAGTGCCATATCCGGGTTGGGGAAGAGACCCTGCCCCAAGTGGAGGAGTTCAAGTACCTAGGAGTCTTGTTCACGAGTGGGGGAAGAGTGGATTGTGAGATCGACAGGCGGATCGGTGCGGCGTCTTCAGTAATGCGGACGCTGTATCGATCAGTTGTGGTGAAGAAGGAGCTGAGCCGGAAGGCAAAGCTCTCAATTTACCGGTCGATCTATGTTCCCATCCTCACATATGGTCATGAGCTTTGGGTCATGACCGAAAGCATAAGATCACGGGTACAAGCGGCCGAAATGAGTTTCCTCCGCCGGGTGGCGGGGCTCTCCCTTAGAGATAGGGTGAGAAGCTCTGCCATCCGGGAGGAGCTCAAAGTAAAGCCGCTGCTCCTCCACATCGAGAGGAGCCAGATGAGGTGGTTCGGGCATCTGGTCAGGATGCCACCCGAACGCCTCCCGAGGGAGGTGTTTAGGGCACATCCAACCGGTAGGAGGCCACGGGGAAGACCCAAGACACGTTGGGAAGACTATATCTCCCGGCTGGCTTGGGAACGCCTCGGGATCCCCTGGGAAGAGCTAGACGAAGTGGCTGGGGAGAGGGAAGTCTGGGCTTCCCTGCTTAGGCTGCTACCCCCGCGACCCGACCTCGGATAAGCGGAAGAAGATGGATGGATGGATGGATGGATGGATGGATGGATACAAACTTGTTGAAAAATAAACAAGTGATTCAATTATAAATAAAGATTTCTACACATAGAGGTAATCATCAACTTAAAGTGCCCTCTTTGGGGATTGTAATAGATATTAATCTTGGTTCATGAACTTAATTCTTAACATTTCTTCACAAAAAAAGAAATATTTAACATTAATATTTATGGAACATGTCCACAAAAAATCTAGCTGTCAACACTGAATATCGCATTGTTGCATTTCTTTTCACAGTTTATGAACTTACATTCATATTTTGTTGAAGTATTATTCAATAAATATATTTATAAAGGATTTTTGAATTGTTGCTATTTTTAGAATTTTTCTAAAAAAATCTCACGTACCCCTTGGCATACCTTCAAGTACCCCCAGGGGTACGTGTACCCCCATTTGAGAACCACTGCACTAATGTGTATATTTTTGGCCATTGGTTCTTTGTTTTATTTGTGCAAAAATATATATATGTATTTTTATATTGTTATTTTATTATCTTTGGTATGAAAATTATTATGTAACATAAGTTAATATTTTTTTGGGGGGTTCTTTGTCGTTGCTATTTTTGTATTATGACATTTTATTATTGTATCATGTTGTACTGCATTTGAATCTTTTGTTTTGCGATTGTGTGATGTTTTTTGCCTGGACCCCAGGAAGAATAGTCTCCACTGCGGTGTCGACTAATGGGGATCCTTAATAAACTAAAACTAAACTAAACTAAATTACCACGGAAACACTTCCTGCGCAAACACGGGCGCCGCGCCTCACCCTGAGTCGTAGCGCGAGGAGCTTGAGCAGCATTTCCACCGTGAAGAGTCCGGTGAAGACCATGTTGAGGATGTCCATGATGTCGCTGAACGTCTTGGACTGCTCGTAGTGCTGCACGCGTGCAGAACGTACGCATAATGAATCACTCCGCCCCCACTTCTCGCCTAGCCTGGAGTTTACCTGGACGGCCAGCGTGACGGTGTTGAGCAGGATGAGCACGAACATGACGTATTCGAAGCAGGTGGAGTTGATGATGGACCAGAACTTGTACTGGACCGGGTTCTTAGGGATGTAGAGCTTGAGAGGCTGGGCTTTAAGGGCGTACTCCACGCACTGGCGCTGTGGACGACACAGGGAAGAAGAGGACTTGAGCGCGGGCGTTCCGCGTGTGCGGGAGAGATTCGGGTGGAGGCGGGTCACCTGGTTCTTGTCCAGCTCGCAGTTCTTGTACTCCTGCTCGCCCTGCTCCCTGAAGGTGATGATGACGAAGCCCACGAAGATGTTCATCATGAAGAAGGCGATGATGATGATATAGACGATGAAGAAAATGGAGATCTCCACGCGGTAGTTGTAGATGGGACCAGAGTTCTCCCCGTTGGCGTCGATGGCCTTGTACAGCAGGCTGTTGGGGGGGGGCGGAGCTTCAAGGTTTAAAGCCGTGCACACACACACACATCGGGATGGGTACCGTTCACATTTGAACTGGTACAGTACCAATTCCCAGTACCTAGGAATCGATGCAGGTACCAATTTAAAGTACTTTTGTGTATGTTAATAAATACGATTTGTTTTTGAAAATAAAATAAAAAATTTTATTGCAACATTTATGGAGCTTAATGCGTGCCTTTATTACAAAAGCTTTTTTTGGAGACTGAATTTTTTGTGTCAATCAATCAAATCAATGTTTATTTACATAGCCCTAAATCACAAGTGTTTCAAAATGGCTGACATATGTAGCTTTAAGTTGTTACAGGAATGTTACATATTTAGCTTTATGTTGTCACATGATTGTTACATACATGTTATAAATATATATAGTTTTAAATTGTTAGATAAATGTAACATTAATGGTACACAGCAGCAGGTACTGCTGCACCATACATGCTGCTGTAACAATCATGTAGCAACTTAAAGCTACATATGGAACACGGGCGTTCTTTCTCCGCTGCGGGCGCGCCTCCTTGCGCATGCAGACAATCTGCAACAAACACACCTGCCCCTGATGAGCAATTTGCCTTCATAAGCCAGCACAACCTGAGATTTGGTGCTAGAATGTAGTTTCTCGTACCGAGTTTTATTGTATTTATTTGGATTTAAACATACGTGTTTAAATCCAACGGCATCCTAGTTTCAGAGCACACATAAGGGCAAGGAAAAACTCACAACCCAGTGGGATGTCAATGTGAATGACTATGACAAACCTTAGAGAGGACCGCAGATGTGGGTGACCGCCCCCACCCCCCCATCTAGGGGAGACCGGATGCAATGGACGTCGAGTGGGTCTAACATAATATTGTGAAAGTACAGTCCATAGTGGCTCTGACATAATATTGAGAGTCCAGTCCATGGTAGGGCCAGCAGGAGACCATCCCGAGCGGAGACGGGTCAGCAGCGCAGAGATATCCCCAACCGATGCACAGGCGGTGCACAGTTCACCCCCGTTAACTGAATTTATGCTGACATCTTCATAGAATAAAAATTTGTTAGCAAAATGTTTGTGTTTAAAAATTTTAATTGTTAAAAAACATTTAGTGCGGAAAAATTCAAAGTAAAAATATTTAACATGGTCCTATTTATCACAATATTCCTGTCACGTGACTGCAAACTTGACACCTCATTGGCTGGTTCTGAGGCAAGATCGATTGCTTCAGCCTTAATTCACTGGTAGGAAGTGTATAGTTTTGAAGCAATTAATATTTCTGCAATGAATGTATTTTTCCACTGAATTTTTACATATTTAATAATTGGTATTATTATATTTATTATTAAATATTGACATATTATCTATTTATATTATTATTGTCATTATTATTACGGCCACGGGCACTCTCTCTTCGCTGTGGGCGCGCCTTCTCGCGCCTGCAGACAATCTGCAATCAACACACTTTCTGCTGTTGAGCGACCTGCCTTCATAACCCAGTGCAACCTGAGATCTTTTGCCAGAAAGTAGCTTCTCGTACCTAGTACAGTATGCCCACACGTCTCTAGCTTGCCCACATGTGCATACTCTCTCAGTCTCCTCCCTCCCTGTCATGCTCATTGTCTCTTGTGTTGTGTCGTCCCCCAGCTTCCCATCATTCTTCCTTGTCGTCAGGTTGTGTGTCTCGTCATCTTGGACATCCTGTGGAATTCCCCCTTGCCTTCCTGGATTTCGACCTCACGCCTGCCCACCGACCACGACGCCACACTCCTGCCCTCCGACGCTCGAGCCTGCCTTGCCCCTATTGGACTTCCGCTTGGATCTCAATACGCACACTCAACACCCTATGACAACCACGCTCAGATAAGTGTCACACTTAGTCACACTGTATCTCTTTGTTATAATTACACAACGCACTTACACAATAAGCTGTCGTTAAAACGCGCTGACAGCTAACGACATCATCGCTTCTCTGTAGTCTTCTTCTCCTGCTGTCCTGTCCCAAAAATTCAGTTAACCGCCACAGATATTTAAAAATGTGCTTATTATGATGACACCTGGCAGCACGACGGAGCAGGGGTTAGTGCATGTGCCTCACAATACGAAGGTCCTAAGTAGTCTTGGGTTCAATCCCAGGCTCGGGATCTTTCTGTGTGGAGTTTGCATGTTCTCCCCGTGACTGTGTGGGTTCCCTCCGGCTTCCTCCCACCGCCAAAATCATGCACCTGTCATGATCCGTGGTCCAGATCATGTTTAGTTTAGGTATGTTCTGTTAGTTTTGGACTTCTTTAGTTCTTGGTTGCACTTCTTTGTTTGTTTTGTCACCATGGTTACTTATGATTTTCACCTGCCTCTGTTTGGGACACACCTGTGTCTAACCAAGAGACACTATTTAAAGCTGCCTTTTTGATCACTCGTCCTGGCTTTCTTGTTTGAGGTAAGCAACAGTCACGTTTATGTATAACTATTCTAGACTCTGTGCTAAGTTGTTGGGTTAGCTTCCCGTGCGTTTGGCACGCTTTTCTTTTGTTTGTTTCTGTCTGTTTGGTATGGTGTATTATTTATTAAGAATAAATCATATCCTACCTTCACGTTTTTGTCCGGAATGTCTGTGTTGCATTGGAGGAACGATCCCGCATAAAGATGCGACCCCAACGTGACAGCACCTCCGGATAGGTTGATTGGCAACACTAAATTGGCCCTAGTGTGTGAATGTGAATGTTGTCTGTCTATCTGTGTTGGCCCTGCGATGAGCTGGCGACTTGTCCAGGGTGTAGGCCGCCTTCCGCCCGAATGCAGCTAAGATAGGCTCCAGCACCCCCCGCAACCCCAAAAGGGACAAGCGGTAGAAAAATGGATGGATGGGAATAACTGCTGTCCAGTTTTTATACTTTGCCTGACAATAACATTTATGAGTTGCAATGACAGTCGCAAGTCCGAGACGTTAGATGGCAGTAGTGTATGGTTTATGGTGTGTTGGCTAGTCCGTTATAGTCTTTGCTGGAACTAGTATTTTGTTGCGCCCTACAAAGTGTTAATAGTGTGAGTATTGTACATATCACACACCAGCTGTTTGATTGCAACTTACAGTGTAGTTGTAGTTTTCTTCCAAAAAATTGGAGGTGTTTAAATCCATCCATTTTCTACCGCTTGTCCCTTTTGGGGTCGCGGAGGGTGCTGGAGCCTATCAGCTGCATTCGGGCGGACGGTGGTGTACACCCTGGACAAGTCGCCACCTCATCGCAGGGCCAACACAGCGAGACAGACAACATTCACACTCACATTCACACACTAGGGCCAATTTAGTGTTGCCAATCAACCTATCCCCAGGTCCATCCATCCATTTTCTACCGCTTATTCCCTTTCGGTGTCGCGGGGGGCGCTGGCGCCTATCTCAGCTACAATCGGGCGGAAGTCGGGGTACACCCTGGACAAGTCGCCACCTCATCGCAGGGCCAACACAGATAGACAGACAACATTCACACTCACATTCACACACTAGGGCCAATTTAGTGTTGCCAATCAACCTATCCCCAGGTGCATGTCTTTGAAAGTGGGAGGAAGCCGGAGTACCCGGAGGGAACCCACGCATTCACGGGGAGGACATACAAACTCCACACAGAAAGATCCCGAGCCTGGATTTGAACCCAGGACTGCAGGACCTTCGTATTGTGAGGCAGACGCACTAACCCCTCTGCCACCGTGAAGCCCCATATCCCCAGGTAAAATTGTTAATCAGTAGCACGTCAATAGCAAAGCCAATGTATATTAGCATCAAGCTGGCACATTTTTGGACAACTACAGCCTTACTTAACTGACATCGAAGCATTTTTTGAGTGAATTGCTTTGTTGGCACTCGAGGTAGTTTGACTGAGTCCGCTCTCAGTGCTGCTGGAGTGATCTCCAAGTGGCGAAAGTGTAACACGGCACCGCTGGATTTTACATGAATCGGTCCACTTTAGGACTGGCGGGATTCGGTCAGCGCCAAAAAAAAAAGTTGCGTATTCGGTACCCATCCCTTTACACACACAGAATACTCACGCAGGCCAGCCCTCAAAGGTGGACACGGTGAAGAGCGCCATCATTCCCATCAGCACGTTGTCAAAGTTAAAGTCACTGTTGTGCCAGATTCTCTCTCGCACCATCGGATGGTTCACGTCGCCATCTTTGTACACCACAAAGGTCCCTCTGCGTGCACACACACACACGTATTAAAGGGGAACATTATCACAATTTCAGAAGAGTTAAAACCAATAAAAATCAGTTCCCAGTGGCTTATTTTATTTTTAAAAAAAAATTTCAAAATTTTACCCATCATAGAATATCCCGAAAAAAGGCTTTAAAGTGCCTGATTTTCGTTATCTTTAAATCCATCGTCCATTTTCCTGTGATGTCATCCAGTGATATACATGCTATCCAGGCGAATAGCACAGCAAGATATAGCGACATTAGCTCGGATTCAGACTCGGATTTCAGCGGCTTAAGCGATTCAACAGATTACGCATGTATTGAAACGGATGGTTGGAGTATGGAGGCAGATAGCAAAAACGAAATTAAAGAAGAAACTGAAGCTATTAAGCGAAGAGCTATTGACGCTATTCGGCAATGTCTGCCTTATCATCGCCGGTAAAATGTGCAGACCAAACGATCGATTAGCTAGCAGTCATGCCGCGACCAAATATGTCTGATTAGCACATCAACAAAACTCACCTTTGTGATTTCGTTTACTTTATCGTTGGAAATGCATCTGCTTTGAGTGTCGCAGGGTATCCATACATCTCTGTGCCATGTCTGTCGTAGCATCGCCGGTAAAATGTGCGGACCAAACGAGGGACTTTTGCATCTCTTGACACTGGAGCAACTTAAATCCGTCGATTGGTAAGTGTTTGTTTGGCATTAAATGTGGGTGGAGAGAAAGGCTGGGTGTAAATATAGCTACAAATGTACATACAGCTAGCCTAAATAGTAGTGCTGTGAATCTTTGGGTGTCCCACAATTCGATTCAATATAGATTCTTGGGGTCACGATTCAATAATATATTGATTTTTTCGATTCGATTCGATTCTCGATTCAAAAACAATATTTTTCCGATTCAAAACGATTCTGTATCCATTCAATACATAGGATTTCAGCAGGATCTACCCCAGTCTGCTGACATGCTAGCAGAGTAGTAGATTTAAAAAAAAAAAAAAAAAGCTTTTATAATTAAGGACAATGTTTTATCAACTGATTGCAATAATGTAAATTTGTTTTAACTATTAAACGAACCAAAAATATGACTTATTTTATCTTTGTGAAAACATTGGACACAGTGTGTTGTCAAGCTTATGAGATGCGATGCAAGTGTAAGCCACTGTGACACTATTGTTCTTTTTTTTTTTTATATAAATGTCTAATGATAATGTCAATGAGGGATTTTTAATCACTGCTATGTTGAAATTATACTTAATATTGATACTGTTGTTGATAATATTCATTTTTGTTTCACTACTTTTGGTTTGTTCTGTGTCGTGTTTGTGTCTCCTCTCAATTGCTCTGTTTGTTGCAGTTCTGAGTGTTGCTGGGTCAGGTTTGGTTTTGGAATTGGATTGCATTGTTATGGTATTGTTGTGTAGTGGTTTGTTGAATTGATTAAAAAAAAAAAAAAAAAAAAAAAAAAAAGATTTTCTAAAAATAAAAAAAAATAAAAAATCGATTTAAAAAAAATGAGAATCGATTCTGAATCGCACAACATAAACGATTCGATTCGTATTCGAATCGATTTTTCCCACACCCCTACTAAATATCATGTTAGCATCGATTAGCATGCCATGCTAATCGATGCACATTCTACGTAAATCAACTTGAATCCGTCCCTGATCGTGTTGTTACACCCTCCGACAACACACCGACGAGGCATGATGTCTCCAAGGTACGGAAAACAGTCGAAAAAACGGAAAATATCAGCTGATTTGACTCAATGTTTGTAATGTGTTTGAGAAAATGGCGGATTGACTACCTGGGTGACGTCACGTTGTGACATCATCGCTTCAAGAGCAAATAATAGAAAGGCGTTTAATTCGTCAAAATACACCCATTTAGAGTTCGGAAATCGGTTAAAAAAATATATGGTCTTTTTTCTGCAACATCAAGGTATATATTGACGCTGGTGATAATGTTCCCCTTTAAAGACGACATCATAATGCTGATGAGCAGACGAGTGAAGGTTGGACATACTTGCACTGCTCGGGAGTGTGTTTGGCCTCATCGGTGCAGCGATAGAATTTGCCCTGGACACACGACAGCGTGATGATCGTAGCGACCAGACAAAACGTAGAAACATATTTCTGCATAGAAATCTCACCTTGAACAGTTGCACGCCGATGCAGGCAAACATGAACTGGAGCAGCGTGGTGACGATCATGATGTTTCCGATGGTTCTGATGGCCACAAACACACACTGGACCACGTGCTGGGGGGTTGAGCACGCACACACGAGGCGTCACTATCAAATATCACAAAAGGCGGCCATTATGAGCCACACATGCCTCTGTTTACCTTGAGGCCTTTGGCTCGGTTGATGGCCCTCAAAGGTCTGAGGACACGGAGGACCCTCAGGATCTTCACCACTGAGATAGCGCTGGAACTGCGCACACACACACGAATATTAATCAATGTGCTGTAGCATTTCTTCCAACAGGGGGCAGCACTATCAAAATGTTTTTGAAGCAATTCACAATTCACAATCGTCCCCGGCGTGGCAAAGTTGGTAGAGTTGCTGTGCCAGCAATCTGAGGGTTACTGGTTAAATCCCCACCTTCTACCATCCTAGTCATGTCTGTTGTGTCCTTGGGCAAGACACTTCACCCTTGCTCCTGATGGGTCCTGGTGAGCGCCTTGCATGGCAGCTACCGCCATCAGTGTGTGAATGTGCGTGTTAATGGGTGAATGTGGAAACACTGTCAAAGCGCTTTGGGCTCCTTAAAAAGGGGCAGAAAAGCGCTAGACAAGTACAACCATTTACCATAAAAAAAAAAAAGGAAAAGCTTATGACCTGGAAAAAGTGTAAATATTGTGATGCTACAGTTGTGATCAAAATTATTCAACCCCCACACAATTTTGGTGTTTTAGCAAGTTTGACATTTATTCCGTATTTTGTTTATAGTCATATCAAATAAAGATGTGTAAAATAGACAAATGCAACTTGAATTACAACATTATATTTTGTAACATACCAAACAATGTCATTTCTCTTAATATCTCATTGACAAAATTATTCAACCCCTTGAAGATCGTAACTCTTAAGAACAGAATTTGAATAAGGTCTTTTCAATCAGGTGTTGAAAACACCTGTAGATGTGATTAGAACCATAACAAGCAACAATTAAACTGATTGAAAAAGACTGTGACGCTCAGCTTCTTGTAGATGGTCAATGGTGTATTTGAAAGATGGTGAAGTCCAGGGAGTGGTCAAAGAAGTAAAGAGAGGAGGTAATTTCTTTTCATAAGAAAGGATATGGATATAAGAAAATAGCAAAGACATTACACATTGCAAGAGACACAGTTGGGAGCATAATTCGCAAGTTTAAAGTTAAAGGCACAGTGGAAACACTACCTTGGCGTGGTAGAAAGAGGATGCTGTGTGCAACGGCTGTCCGGTATTTGAAGCGCACAGTGGTGAAAAACCCCCGGGTAACAGCTGAGGAACTACAACAGGACATTTCAGAGGGGAGGACCCAGGTTTCGTCCCAGAGAATAAGGCACGCACTACGAGATGAAGGCCTCCATGCCAGAACTCCCAGGCGCACCCCACTTCTGACTACCAGGCACAAGAAAAATAGACTCTAGTATGCCACAAATCATTTGGACAAACCCCAAAGGTTTTGCGAAACTCTTCTATGGAGTGATAAGACAAAACTGGAACTCTTTGGGCCTATGAATCAACGTTATGTCTGGAGGAGAAAAAATGAAGCTTACAAAGAGACAAACACATTGCCTACTGTTAATCATGATCTGGGGCTGTTTCTCTGCCTTAGGTACTCGGAATCTCCAGCGCGTTCAAGGCATTATGAATTCTATTTCCTAGCAGGATATATTAGCTGCAAATGTCATGAAGTCAGTGACGAAGCTGAGGCTTGGGAGACGTTGGACCTTCCAACAGGACAACGATCCCAAGCATACCTCCAAATCAACATCAGAATGGTTGCAGAAGAAGGGCTGCAAGACTCTGGAGTGGCCTTCACAGTCGCCAGACCTAAATCCTATAGAAAACCTGTGGTGGGACTTGAAGAAGGCAGTTGCAGCACGCAAGTCCAAGAATATGAATGAACTGGAGGCCTTTGCCCAAGAGGAATGGGCTAAAATACCTGTAGATGGTTGCAAGAAGCTTGTGTCCGGTTATGTATCACCTTTGAAGGATGTAATTACTGCCAAAGGGTGTTCTACTAAGTACTAAAGATGCATGTAACTAGGGGGTTGAATCATTTTGTTAATGAGATATTAAGAAAAATGTCCTTTTTTGGTATTTTGTCAAATACAGTGTTACAATTTAAGTTGCATTTGTCTATTTGACACATCTTTATTTGATATGACTATAAACAAAATACGGAATAAATGTCTAACTTGCTAAAACATCAAAATTGTGTGGGGGTTGAATAATTTTGATCACAACTGTAACTGCTACACAACAAGATATCTTTGTGATAAGGTGAGTACTGACTGCAGGAAGAACGAGACGAGCGACACGCTGACGACGAGCAGATCCAGCAAGTTGAACCAGTTCCTGCAGAAGGAGCCCTGGTGCAGGAACGCTCCGTGGACCGTCATCTGGCCGCAGAGATAGACAGGAAGTTAGCGGGTACAAGACGGACTGCAGTCATCTTTTCCCTACCTTTAACAGGATTTCCACGGTGAAGATGGAGGTGAAGGCGTAGTCGGCGTAGCCTAGAACCTGAACACACCATGACATCATAAGCGCCATGAAGGGTGTCCCCAACTTTTTCACTTCCCATATGCTTTTGGAGCCTTGAGTATTGGCCGATACCGATATGAATCGGGTACGATATCAGCCGGAGCCTTGATTTACGACCGTTTCGGTTTACGAACCTTTGGAAGGAGCCAAATGTGCCTCTGTGTGCGAACACTTTTGTTTGTGTGCCGCTGGAAGCCCTGTGGGGCGGCATGGCGTAGTGCACGTGTGTCAAAGTCTAGCCCGCTGTGTAATTTCATTTGGCCCTTGAGGCAATATCTAATTAACATTAGAGCTGGCCCGCCGGTATTATACAACTGTGGTGCCGCTGTAACACCGCATTCACCACTAATACTCATACCTGCCAACCTTCCCGATTTTCTCGGGAGACTCCCGAAGTTCAGTGCCCCTCCCGAAAATCACCCGGGACAACCATTCTTCCGAATTTCTCCCGATTTCCACCAAGACAACGATATTGGGGGCGGGCCTTAAGGACATTGCCTTTTTGCCTTCTCTACAACCTGTCTTCACATCCGCTTTTCCTCCATACAAACAGCGTGCCGGTCCGGTCACATAGTATTTACGGCTTTTACACACACATAAGTGAATGCATGTCATACTTGGTTTACAGCCATACAGGTCACACTGAGGGTGGCCGTATAAACAACTTTAAGACTGTTACAAATATGCGCCAAACTGTGAACCCACGCCAAACAAGAGTGACAAACACATTTCGGGAGAACATCCGCACCGTAACACAACATAAACACAACAGAACAAATACCCAGAACCTTGCAGCACTAACTCTTCTGGGGTACTACAATATACACCCATGCTACCACCAAACCCCACTCCCTAGCGTGTTCAATATCCAAGGCAAAACTTGTTTGGGTCTTATTAAAAGGTTAATTTGTTCAACCCTGGCCCGCGGCTTTGTTCAGTTTTACATTTTGGCCCACTCTGAATTTGAGTTTGACCCCCCTGGCGTAGTAGGTAGAGCGGCCGTGCCAGAAACCTGAGGGTTGCATGTTCGCTTCCCACCTATTGAGATCCAAATCGCTGCCGTTCTGTCCTTGGGCAGGACACTTCACCCTTGCCCCCGATGCCGCTCACATTGGTGAGTGAATGATGAATGAATGATAGGTGGTGGTCGGAGGGGCCGTAGGCGCAAACTGGCAGCCACGCTTCCGTCTGTCTACGCCAGGGCAGCTGTGGCTACAGATGTAGCTTACCACCACCAGGTGTGAATGAATGATAGGTTCCCACTTCTATGTGAGCGCTTTGAGTATCTAACAATAGAAAAGCGCGATATAAATCTAATCCATTATTATTATTATTATTATTATGGGGATTGCCATCTTGATGACATCACTTCCTGTCTGTCACATACTGTTTACATATTTTGTGAGGAGTACACGGCGGCGCCATTGGCACACTTGATTGTCTCTCAAATATGGAAGCAAGAAGTCAACAATTGCAACCATTATTTAAAAAAAAAAGGACGCTCCTATAGTTGCTGACTTTGCCAAAGAGGTTACATCAGGGGTGTCCCAGCTATGGCCTGCAGACCAAATGCAGCCCGCCAACGTCTTCAATTTGGCCCGCAAATCATCATTCAATTATGTAAGGAATCTTGCCCGCAAGGGGATTTCATTAATTTTAAAGGCCTACTGAAATGAGATTTTCTTATTTAAACGGGGATAGCAGGTCCATTCTATGTGTCATACTTAATCATTTCACAATATTGCCATATTTTTGCTGAAAGGATTTAGTAGAGAACATCGACAATAAAGTTTGCAACTTTTGGTCGCTAATAAAAAAGCTTTGCCTTTACCGAAAGTAGTAGACGATGTGCTTGTGAGGTAACGGGTTGTAGGGCACCTCGCATCCTCACATTGTTTATAATCATAGCCTCCAGCAGCAAGAGCTATTTGGACCGAGAAAGCGACGATTTCCCCATTAATTTGAGCGAGCATGAAAGATTTGTGGATGAGGAAAGTTAGAGTGAAGCACAAAAAAAAAAGAAAAGAAAAGGCGACGGCTCCAGGCGGCGGCAGTGGGAGCGTTTCAGATGTAATTAGACACATTTAATAGGATAATTCTGGAAAAATCCCTTATCTGCTCATTGTGTTAATAGTATTTTACTGAGATTGTAAAGTCATACCTGAAAGTCGGATGGCTGCGGTGAACGCCAGTGTCTCTGAGAGAAGCCGAGGAGCCAAGATCACAGCTGCCTTTTTGAGCTGCAGGATGAGGCATAATCCACTCAAGTCTCCGGTAAGAGCCGACTTAATATCACAATTTTCCCATCTAAAAACTTGCTAGTTGACGTAGAGAAACATGTTCGCTTGACCGCTCTGTGTTAAAACTTCACAACAAACAAAGAAACACCGGCTGTGTTTCAGTTGCTAAAGTCAGCTGCAATCCACCGCTTTCCACCAACAGCATTCTTATTTGACGTCTCCATTATTAATTGAACAAATTGCAAAAGATTCAGCAACACAGATGTCCAAAATACTGTGTAATTATGCGATGAAAAGACAACTTTTAGCCGAAGTGGTGCTGGGAGAACATGTCCGCTCCAACCAATAACGTCACAAGCACGCGTCAACATAAGCGTCATCATGATGCAAAACAATAACTGTGCAATACGTTTTCATAACATGGTCACTACTGCTTACTTTGTCTTGTTATATTCTTATTTTACTGTTATATTTTTATTCCCATTGTTGCTTTTTATTTTTAATATAAAAAGCAAACATTTTTTATTTTTTATTCTTATTGTAATATTTCTCTATTTTGTTTCCATTTAAACCCCCATTATTTACTTTTTACTTTTATTTAAATTGATCTCAACTCTGTACACTGCTGCTGGAATTTTAATTTTCCTGAAGGAACTCTCCTGAAGGAATCAATAAAGTACTATCTATCTATCTATCTATCTATCTATATATCTATCATCATTCCGCGACGTTTTCAGCAGGATACCTCACGGGAAATTAAAAATTGCAATTTAGTAAACTAAAAAGGCCGTATTGGCATGTGTTGCAATGTTAATATTTCATCATTGATATATAAACTATCAGACTGCGTGGTCAGTAGTAGTGGGTTTCAGTAGGCCTTTGAGACTGCCTTTGATGCTGCTATTTTATCGCCATCAAGTGGTAAATACGAGAAATTCAGGTCAATTACCTTTTAATTATGCTCTGAATGGAACAGTGCGCAGAATATACTTATATGACCCAATGCAAACAACCTTCCCTGATTATGGTGCAAAAAAAAAAAGCCTATCAGCTGCATTCGGGCGGAAGGCGGTGTACACCCTGGACAAGTCGTCACCTCATTTCCGCGCCAACACAGATAGACAGACAACATTCACACTCACATTCACACACCAATGTAGTGTTGCCAAAACAACACAAAATGTTTTGTAAACTACTTGACTCATAGAGAAGAAAATACCATAACATTCACATGTTAACTGGCTGTCCAGATTTGCACATGTAAACACGCTGCAGGACTGCCTGTATCGCACATTTTACACGCAAGGCGATATCAACCTGTTGCTTGGTTTTTTGGGTAAAATCGTAGCGATATTTCATTTAAATAGCAGATCAGGACACCTCTGGATAGGACAGTGAATGTTTTATTGTTTTTATCTGTCAACATTATTAGTGGTTAGGCTATTTTTACACTTTTATAACATGCAGGACCCTTTACATGTTTTGTAAATCTCATATTATTGTTCCAGTTGAACCCCGGAACGGATCATTTTTAGGTTTGTATCACGAGAGAAGGCAATATAATTGATTAAATTAAAAAAGGCAGCGTAAATCTTTTTTTATTACTTTATTGCAATCACAAATTCATACAATATCTTGTCTTTTAACGTACCATTTAAAAAACAACAACTATCTTCTCGTAGCCTTTAGCTTGCAACAGAAGTCGCCAAACTAACGATCGCGATCTACCAGGTGATCTTTGGGACCATATTGGTCGATCGCAAAGATATTAGGAAAAAAAAAAGTCATAATTTGACATCAGCACGTGACAATCAGACCCGCGATCAGGCAACAATTTAACCACTGAACACGCCCGAATGCCTTGCCTCTCTCTATTTAGCCTCTCATTCCGTGGCTCTCGACACCGTAGCCCCAACCGTCCGAGCACGGCCACCCACTCCACCCGCATTGTTGCAGCTCCACATTATAGCATCCAACATCAAACAACTTTTCCCTTAGCCACAATCATCAATAATCGCCTGCGACGGGAACTAACAATAGAGTCTGTGAACATTGCTCCAAAGTATGGATTTTGTGTTGATTTATTGTGAATACTAAACTAAACATTGACATGTGCAAAGGCAGCAATATATGATAAAACAAGGCGGCGGGTAAAGGACTTCCCCGTTGATATCCATTTTTATCAAAGAGAAAGAACCCGTCAGGTGAACAGCTGATTTTACTACTTCCGACGCTGACAAGCATGTGACTCGCGTCCCATATGTGACCATAGGATGAACAAACATAATGTGGTACTAAGACTATAGTGGCCATAAACAGTTAGGGGGCTCTCTGTTGCCTGTGACTCGTTTGTTAGTAACCCTTGGCACATTAGTAAGTAAATCAATTTTATTTATAAAGCGGTTTTCACAGATCAACTTGTCAAATAGAGAGAAACAAAACAAAACAAGGAATCGATCTTGAGCTAAAGAAACTCAGGAAAGGACTCTAGAGCAGGGATGCCCATTATGTCGATCGCGAGCTACCGGTCGATCGTGGAGGGTGTGTCAGTCGATCGCAAACCAGTCATTAAAAAAATAAACCTAAAATTTGTGATCATCAATCTTTACTACAACGTCCCCTTTCGTCACTTGATTGACATACACGGCATGGCTTCTGAAATGACGCTGTCTGCTGCCAGATCATTTTTAAGAAAACATGACTGAGGAGGGTGAGAAACACTTTTTATTCCAACACTCTCGCGCCGTACCTGCTGTCAAAACCCTAAAGACAGACTGTACAGTTGCTGTCTTCACAATAAAAGCCCTGCTTCATCCTGCCTGCGCTAACAAAATAAGAGTCTCAGAAAGCTAGCGTGCACAAGTTTAGCAAGCTACGGAGTTGGCCGTCAATGTATTTCTTGCAAAATGTATAAAAACGAGTATGGAAGCTGGATGTGGAGAGGCGGAGTCGACGGGCTGACAGTGGGATAGGACAAACAGCGGCCCTGCCCAAGATGGCGGCCAGGAGGCGGAGCATGTAGCGGAGTGGAGAGGCGGGGCACGCCTGGAGCGACACTGCAGCCATCAGAGTCAGGTGCGTAAACGACACACCTGCTCTCAATCCCTGCATCTTCTGCTGCAGCTTAAAAAGGGGAGGAGGAGGAAGATCGTGGCCACCGAAAGGCGAGACGAGCAGGAAGGGAGGTCGTGCTAGAAATTTGCGCGACCGACTGGAACCACAACTTGTTAATTGAAAGAATAAACAAGAGTCAAACCTGCTACAATGCGTCTTGCATCGATGGTCACTGCTAACCACACTATGACGGCTGGAGACCTGTCACACTGGACAAATAGGACGCCAAAAACTAACCACTTTCATGTGGTATTGGACAGAGGATGACTTTTTTCTCCTCCATTCGAAAATGTGGACGTTATCAGCCATTCTGTCTGATTCCAAACAATGCAAGTCATCAGAATCAGGTAATGCACCAACTTATATTCTTGTCTTCATGAAACAAAAGAAATCTACATGTGTTAAACATGCTTGTGTTATCATTAAACACCTTTAACATGTTAACAAAAATGTCTCTTTCATAAGTAATTAAATATAAATTATAAATATGAATGAGGTAGATTCCTTCGACTCGTTCAATTGAAAAGTAGCTCGCCTGCAGAAAAAGTGTGAGCACGCCTGCTCTAGAGTCTGTCAAAATGGGAGTACTTGATCACATGCGTTGTTAAAGGCCTACTGAAATGAGATCTTATTTAAACGGGGATAACAGGTCCATTCTATGTGTCATACTTGATCATTTCGCGATATTGCCATATTTTTGCTGAAAGGATTTAGTAGATCATCCACGATAAAGTTTGCAACTTTTGGCCGCTAACAGAAAAGCCCTGCCTTTCGCAGACGATGACGTCACCCGTTGATGGCTACTCACCTCCTCACATTGTTTTTAATGGGAGCCTCCAACAAAAAGAGCTATTCGGACCAAAAAAGCCGACAATTTCCCCATTAATTTGAGCGAGGATGAAAGATTCGTGTTTGAGGATATTGATAGCGACGGACTAGAAAAAAACAAAAAGAACGCGATTGCATTGGGACGGATTCAGATGTTTTTAGACACATTTACTAGGATAATTCTGGGAAATCCATTATCTTTCTATTGTGTTGCTAGTGTTTTAGTGAGTTTAATATTACCTGATAGTCGGAAGGGTGTATCCACGGGTGTGTTGACGCCAGTGTCTAAAGGAAGTCGACGGCAGCTGTACGGACGGCACAAAAACCCCTGACCTCCGTTAAGTGGCGACTTTTTACCACAATTTTCTCACCGAAATGTGCTGATTGGGACGGCGTGGCGCAGTGTGGAGAGTGTCCGTGCGCAACCCGAGCGTCCCTGGTTCAATTCCCACCTAGTACCAACCTCGTCACGTCCGTTGTGTCCTGAGCAAGACACTTCACCCTTGCTCTTGATGGGTGCTGGTTGGCGCCTCGCATAGCAGCTCCCTCCATCAGTGTGTGAATGTGTGTGTGAATGGGTAAATGTGGAAGTAGTGTCAAAGCGCCTTGAGTACCTTGAAGGTAGAAAAGCGCTATACAAGTACAACCCATTTATCATTTATTTATTGAAAAGCGGTCGGGATCCATGTTCACTTGACCGCTACGATCCATAGTAAAGTTTGACCTGCGGGTATTTTAAACAAGGAATCACCGTGTGTTTGTGTGGCTAAAGGCTAAACCTTCCCAACCCCATCTTTCTACTTTGACTTCTCCATTATTAATTGAACAAATTGCAAAAGATTCAGCAACACAGATGTCCAAAATACTGTATAATTATGGCGTCAAAGTAGACGACTTTTAGCTGTGTGTGTGCGCAGCGCTAATATTTCTTAACAGTCCGTGACGTCACGCGTACACGTCAGCATTCTGCGACGTTTTCAACAGGACACTTCGCGGGAAATTTTAAATTGCAATTTAGTAAACTAAAAAGGCCGTATTGGCATGTGTTGCAATGTTAATATTTCATCGTTGATATATAAACTATCAGACTGCGTGGTCGGTAGTAGGGGGTTTCAGTAGGCCTTTAAGCATGTTTACCTTTTGTAAACATTTGATTTGACTTGACTAAAATAGGAGAAAAGACCAATTTTGTGTGTTTATTGGAGGACATTTACATGTTAGCTTGCAGGACTGCTGCTATCGGACATTTTACATGCCCATATATCCCCATACTTGTTTTTTTTTCACCCCATATCGGACCAATATCTGAAATCGATATCAAACGGGGACGCCCCTGATTATACGTATGCTGCAGCACAGTGATCAGACACTAATTGTGATCAAGCAGGTGACATTTGACACATGTCCGCCAGTCCCACTGACCGGCTGACCAAGTACGAAACAAATTCCTTTAAGTTGAGGCATCATTAGAGAAGTGTGTGTGTGTGTGTGTGTCACACACGTGCACTACACAACCAACATCTGTGCGCGCGTGCATGTCCGGGATTGCTCGGCGTTGCGTGAGCACAGCTGCTGCTCGCCGTGTGCGTGCGCGTTCAGACTGGTGATTTTTCTCGTCAGGGCACTGACCCACTTCTGGAATAATCTGCTCAAGCTCCGCCCCCACCCTCTCCACCAAGTTGGTTTAGGATCAGCCTTTCGCCGCCATTTTTGTTGTTCCCAGAATGCACCTGTGCGTGCGTGTGCCCGGACTTACGTTGTTCCGGAAGGAGTGCGCTCTGATGGGATCCTCAGCGGCCAATGAGCACGAGCTGAGGATGATGAAGACGAGGATGAGGTTGGTGAAAATATGATGGTGGATGAGAATGTGACACCCCACGCGGATTCTGGAGAGAGACACATACACACACACACACACACACACACACGTTGACGTCAAAACGGCGTACAGCCAGCAGCAAGTGTCTGCGAGGGGGCGTGGCCAAACTCACGGGTTGGTCTTGCTGAGGCAGAAGAAGGCGCTGCCTTCGGGGATGGGCGTGACTTTCTCTTTGGGCGGGGCCAGGTCAGCCATCTTCAGCTGGACGCCGCCGTCTGTCGGGGGCCATTGTGAGGTCAGAAAATATGTACTATATGACATCATCTCACCGTCTTCGCCTTCCGGAAGTTCCTCTTCTTCCTCGTACTCCGTGTCCTCGTCGATGTCCACCTGCGGACGCAATGTCAAGGAGCGACATGACACCCGCCATCGTCATCATCGTCCTCACCTTTACTTGCTCCTCCTCTGGCTCCTCCTCCGCCCCCGGCGTCTTCTCCCTGCACGCCAGACACAATGAAGCCGCGCCCCGACCTTTGACCTTTTGCTTGTCTGTGTCGACACTCACTCTTTTTTCTTGTCGTCTCCGTCCCCTCCCGCCAAGTTGTCCACGGCGATGGCCAAGAAGACGTTGAGCAAGATGTCTGAGCCACGTTAAGAAGTAGCGCTGCGGCAAAAAAAATATTTCACACCCTAAACCAGGGGTCACCAACACGGTGCCCGAGGGCACCAGGTAGCCCGTAAGGACCAGCTGGCCTGTTCTAAAAATAGCTCCAATAGCAGCACTTACCAGTGCGCTGCCTCTATTTTTAAATTGCATTTATTTACTAACAAGCTGGCCTCGCTTTGCTCGACATTTTTAATTCTGAGAGACAAAACTCAAATAGAAATTGAAAATATCAATCAATCAATCAATGTTTATTTATATAGCCCCAAATCACAAATGTCTCAAAGGACTGCACAAATCATTACGACTACAACATCCTCGGAAGAACCCACAAAAGGGCAAGGAAAACTCACACCCAGTGGGCAGGGAGAATTCACATTCAGTGGGACGCCAGCGACAATGCTGACTATGAGAAACCTTGGAGAGGACCTCAGATGTGGGCAACCCCCCCCCTCTAGGGGACCGAAAGCAATGGATGTCGAGCGGGTCTAACATGATACTGTGAAAGTTCAATCCATAGTGGCTCCAAGACAGCAGTGAGAGTCCCGTCCACAGGAAACCATCTCAAGCGGATCAGCAGCGTAGAGATGTCCCCAACCGATACAGGCGAGCGGTCCATCCTGGGTCCCGACGAGCGGTCCATCCTGGGTCTCGACTCTGGACAGCCAGTACTTCATCCATGGTCATCGGACCGGACCCCCTCCACAAGGGAGGGGGGGACATAGGAGAAAGAAAAGAAGCGGCAGATCAACTGGTCTAAAAAGGAGGTCTATTTAAAGGCTAGAGTATACAGATGAGTTTTAAGATGAGACTTAAATGCTTCTACTGAGGTAGCATCTCGAACTGTTACCGGGAGGGCATTCCAGAGTACTGGAGCCCGAACGGAAAACGCTCTATAGCCCGCAGACTTTTTTTGAGCTCTAGGAATCACTAATAAGCCGGAGTCTTTTGAACGCAGATTTCTTGCCGGGACATACGGTACAATACAATCGGCAAGATAGGCTGGAGCTAGACCGTGTAGTATTTTATACGTAAGTAGTAAAACCTTAAAGTCACATCTTAAGTGCACAGGAAGCCAGTGCAAGTGAGCCAGTACAGGCGTAATATGATCAAACTTTCTTGTTCTTGTCAAAAGTCTAGCAGCCGCATTTTGTACCAACTGTAATCTTTTAATGCTAGACATTGGGAGACCCGAAAATAATACGTTACAGTAATCGAGACGAGACGTAACAAACGCATGGATAATGATCTCGGCGTCTTTAGTGGACAAAATGGAGCGAATTTTAGCGATATTACGGAGATGAAAGAAGGCCGTTTTAGTAACGCTTTTAATGTGTGACTCAAAGGAGAGAGTTGGGTCGAAGATAATACCCAGATTTTTTACAGAGTCACCTTGTTTTATTATTTGGTTGTCAAATGTTAAAGTTGTATTATTAAATAGAGGTCGGTGTCTAGCAGGACCGATAATCAGCATTTCCGTTTTTTTGGCATTAAGTTGCAAAAAGTTAGCGGACATCCATTGTTTAATTTCATTAAGACACGCTTCCAACTGACTACAGTCCGGCGTATTGGTCAGCTTTAGGGGCATGTAAAGTTGGGTGTCATCAGCATAACAGTGAAAGCTAATACCGTATTTGCGTATGACGTCACCTAGCGGCAGCATGTAGATGCTGAAGAGTACAGGGCCAAGGACCGAACCCTGGGGAACTCCACACGTTACCTTAACATAGTCCGAGGTCACACTGTTATAGGAGACGCACTGCATCCTATCAGTAAGATAAGAGTTAAACCATGACAGGGCTGAGTCTGAAATACCAATTCGTATTTTGATACGCTCTAATAAAATGTTATGATCGACGGTATCGAAAGCAGCGCTAAGATCGAGGAGCAGCAACATAGATGACGCATCAGAGTCCATCGTTAGCAATAGATCATTAGTCAGTTTTGCGAGGGCTGTCTCAGTCGAGTGATTTGCCCTGAAACCGGATTGAAAGGTTTCACATAGATTGTTAAACGCTAAGTGCTCATTTAGCTGCTCTGCAACAATTTTTTCGAGGATTTTCGAAATAAAGGGAAGGTGAGACACCGGTCGGTAGTTTACCATGAGGTCTGGATCGAGGTTAGGTCTTTTAAGGAGAGGATGAATAACCGCTTTTTTGAATGCAACGGGAACAGTGCCCGAGGAAAGTGATAAGTTTATAATATTTAGCACTGATGGACCTAATAATACAAAAAGCTCCTTGATAAGTTTCCCAGGAAGTGGGTCAAGTAAACATGTTGTTTGTTTTATTCCATTTACACGTTGTAACAATCCTTCTAATGTTATTTCATCAAAACGAGAGAAACTATTTTGGATATTTGCAGTATCCGCCGTATATACAATCGTATCTGTGTTACTACAACCCCGTTGTAGCTGGGACGCATTGTCTTTAATCTCCTTTCTAATAAGTTCAATTTTCTTATTAAAGAACTTCATAAAGTCATCTGCCGAATGGGTGGAGCTACTGGAAGGAGTCCCTTGTTGGGTTAGCGATGCTACTGTACTAAACAAAAATTTTGGATCGTTTTTATTAATGCGGATGAGATTTGAGTAATAATTAGTTTTAGCTAAGGTAAGCATGCGTTTATAAGTTATTAAACTATCACTCCATGCTTGATGGTGCACCTCAAGTTTAGTCGTGCGCCATTTGCGTTCCAGCTTTCTACATAATAATTTCTGAGCTCTAGTTTCTTCAGTAAACCATGGCGTACGCCTTTTTGGAGCCTTTTTTAACTTCAGCGGTGCTATACTATCAATGGTTTCGCTCAGGGCGTTGTTAAAGTTGTTAGTGAGGTTATCAATAGACCCCACATACTTTGGGAACGGTGCCATTACCGAGGGCAGTAGGTCCGCAAGAGTCGTCGTTGTGGCAGCATTAAGGTTGCGGCTGCTATAGCAGTTATTATTATTATTAGCTTGCCGAACATGAGTCTGAACTTCGAATTTTATAAGGTAATGATCGGACATTACTTTAGTATACGGGAGTATCATAACTTTGGAGACGGTGATACCTCTGACAAGCACTAGGTCTATCGTATTACCGCTGCGATGCGTCGGTTCATTTATTATTTGTGTAAGACCACAGCTATCAATTATAGTCTGGAGCGCCACGCACGGTGGGTCCAATGGGGTATTCATATGGATATTAAAGTCCCCCATTATAATTATATTATCGGCGTGCGTCACTAGATCAGCAACAAACTCTGAGAATTCACTAATAAAGTCCGAATAGGGCCCTGGGGGGCGGTAGATAACGGCCAGGCACAGAGGCAGAGGTGTGGCAGACTTCATAGAAAGCACCTCAAACGATTTATATTTATTATTTAAGTTAGGACTAAAGTTAAAGTTTTCGTTGTATATTAGTGCGACACCCCCTCCCCTTTTGAGGTGACGGGCAATATGCGCATTCGTATAGTTAGGAGGGGATGCCTCATTTATCGCAAAAAAGTCGTCTGGTTTAAGCCAGGTTTCGCTAAGACCGATGACGTTAAGGTTGTTGTCTCTAATGACCTCATTGACTAATAACGTTTTGGGAGACAAAGATCTGATGTTTAGAAAGCCCATATAAAAGGTAGTGGGCTGTTTTAAGGAGTTGTTGATAAAATTATCCGTAGTAGCAATATTAATAATGTTGCGTTTATTATGCGCAGTGTACTTAAAATAATTACGACCATATCTAGGAATTGATATGACGGGAATTTTCAGATTGTCTACTTGGCGCTGCGATAAACTGAACGCATCATAATTTGCCACCTCAGTAGAACGCATGTCTAACTCTGACGAAGTCATAGACACAGTAGAAAAAACATTTTGTGAGTTGTGTATTATTCTACGAAAATTGCTATGTGTACAGGGATCATCCAGCCTGGCGCTGGCTAGTTCTAACTTAACTGACTCCATACCCAGGCTAGCAGGCTCTGTAATTGCCTGTGACCGGGCTTGCTCTAGTGCAGTTAGTCAAATGTGGCTCAATGCGAAGTCTATGTTCCGAGACAAGAGGATAGCGCCTTCCTGGTTAGGGTGAAGGCCGTCTCTCCTCATAATACAAGAAAATATTTGAAAGACTTGGTCTTCACTTGTTTAAATAAATTCATTTATTTTTTACTTTGCTTCTTATAACTTTCAGAAAGACAATTTTAGAGAAAAAATACAACCTTAAAAATTATTTTAGGATTTTTGAACACATATACCTTTTTACCTTTTAAATTTCTTCCTCTTCTTTACTGACAATTTAAATCAATGTTCAAGTAAATTTATTTTTTTATTTTAAAGAATAATACTTTTTTTTTCATTTAATTCTTCACTTTAGCTTTTGTTTTTTCGACGAAGAATATTTGTGAAATATTTCTTTAAACTTGTTCTGATTTAAATAAATAAAAAATATTTTGGCAAATCTAAAAAAATCTGTAAAATCAAATTTTAATCTTATTTCAAAGTCTTTTGAATTTCTTTTAAAATTTTTGTTCTGGAAAATCTAGAAGCAATAATGATTTGTCTTTGTTAGAAATATAGCTTGGTCCAATTTGTTATATATTCTAACAAAGTGCAGATTGGATTTTAACCTATTTAAAACATGTCATCAAAATTCTAAAAATAATCTTAATCAGCAAAAATTACTAATGATGTTCCATACATTTTTTTTTCAAAAAAATTCAAATTAGCTAGTTTTTCTCTTCTTTTTTTCGGTTGAATTTTGAATTTTAAAGAGTCAAAATTGAAGTTAAACTATGTTTCAAAACTAAATTTTCATTTTTTTCGTGTTTTCTCCTCTTTTAAACCGTTCAATTGAGTGTTTTTTTCATCATTTATTCTCTAGAAAAAACCTTCCGTAGAAGGAAAAAGAAAACGAACGATGGAATGACAGACAGAAATTACCCTTTTTTTTGTGATATATATCTTTTTCCATATATATTTATTGTGAGCAATAATTAAGATTATCAGTGTTTCCACAAAGATAAATATAATTAATTATTAATAATAACATAGAGTTAAAGGTAAAATGAGCAAATTGGCTATTTCTGGCAATTTATTTAAGTGTGTATCAAACTGGTAGCCCTTCGCATTAATCAGTACCCAAGAAGTAGCTCTTGGTTTCAAAAAGGTTGGTGACCCCTGTGCTAAAGGCTAAAAGCTTCCCACCTCCATCTTTGTACTTTGACTTCTCCATTATTAATTGAACAAATTGCAAAAGATTCAGCAACACAGATGTCCAGAATACTGTGTAATCATGTGATTAAAGCAGACTACTCATAGCCTGGATCGGGCTGGAAAAAAATGTCCGCTACAACCCGAGACGTCAAACGCACGCGTCATTATACCGCAACGTTTTCAACAGGACACTTAGCGGGAAATTTAAAATTGCAATTTAGTAAACTAAAAAGGCCGTATTGGCATGTGTTGCAATGTTAATATTTCATCATTGACAGAGGTGGGTAGAGTAGCCAGAAATTATACTCAAGTAAGAGTACTGTTACTTTAGAAATGTATTACTCAAGTAAAAGTAAGGATTAGTCACCCAAATATTTACTTGAGTAAAAGTAAAAGTATGTTGTGAAAAAACTACTCAAGTACTGAGTAACTGATGAGTAACTTGATTGTTTAATGATTACGGCAACAAATAATGCACAAAAACATAAAAATAGCAATGAGCAAATTCAGAGCCAGGAATATCTCTTAACCAACTAAAACAATTATATATATTAAATAGTAGTACATTAAAATAAGGCACATTGAGCCACAATAAATTAACAGCACCATAGGCTCAGTAGGCATTCATTGATTGATTGATTGAAACTTGTATTAGTAGATTGCACAGTATAGTACATATTCCGTACAATTGACCACTAAATGGTAACACCCCAATAAGTTTTTCAACGTTTATCAATTACTTAATAAATGACCAAGTCGTGGTGATCTACCTCATATATACATATACAGACACACACATATCATATATATATATATATATATATATATATATGTATATATATATATATATATATATATATATATATATATATATATGTATGTATATATATATATGTATATATATATATGTATATATATATACATACATTTATATATACAGTATATAATTTATATTTATTTATTTTGCCGTTTTTGTTGACATGTTAAAGGTGTTTTAATGAATATACATGCATGTTTAACACATAGATTCCTATCTTTCATGGAGACAAGAATATAAGTTGGTGTATTACCTGATTCTGATGACTTGCATTGATTGGAATCAGACATTATTGCTGATAACGTCCACCTTTTAAAATGGAGGAGAAAAAAAGTTCCTCTTTTCCGTCTAATACAACATGAAAGTCGTTGGTTTTTGGCATCTTATTTGTCCAGCTTCTATATTCGTTTTTTTACACTTTACAAGAAATACATTGGCGGGAAACTCCGTAGCTTGCTAGCTTGTTTGCGCGGGCTTTTGGAGACTCTTATTTTGTTAGCGCAGGCGCGATGGAGCGGCGCTTTTATTGTGAAGACAGGAACTGTGCGATCAGTCTTTAGGCTTTTGACGGGAAGTACGGTTGAAACAAAAAGTGTCTTTTTTCCTTTACACTTTTGATTGATTGATTGAAACTTTTATAAGTAGATTGCACAGTACAGTACATATTCTGTACAATTGACCACTAAATGGTAACACCCCAATAAGTTTTTCAACTTGTTTAAGTCGGGTTTTACGTGTGACGGTCATGTGACCACCTGGCTCTGTTTGATTGGTCCAACGTCACCAGTGACTGCATGTGATTGGTGAAACGCAGGCAGGCGTATCCTTCTTTGAAGGTCTGTGACAAACCAAAACAAACATTAACAGATCGATAAAAAAAAAGTAGCGAGTAGCGAGCTGAATGTAAATAAATGGAGCGGAGTAAAAGTAGCATTTTTTTCTCTATAAATATCCATCCATCCATCATCTTCCGCTTATCCGAGGTCGGGTCGCGGGGGCAACAGCCTAAGCAGGGAAGCCCAGTCTTCCATCTCCCCAGCCACTTCGTCTAGCTCTTTCCGGGGGATCCCAAGGCGTTCCCAGGCCAGCCGGGAGACATAGTCTTCCCAACGTGTTCTAAGTCTTCCCCGTGGCCTCCTACCGGTTGGACGTGCCTTAAACACCTCCCTAGGAGGGCGTTCGGGTGGCATCCTGATCAGATGCCCGAACCACCTCCTCTGACTCCTCTCGATGTGGAGGAGGAGCGGTTTTACTTTGAGTTCCTCCCGGATGGCAGAGCTTCTCACCGTATCTCTAAGGGAGAGCCCCGCCACCCGGTGGAGGAAACTCATTTCGGCCGCTTGTACCCGTGATCTTGTCCTTTCGGTCATGACCCAAAGCTCATGACCATAGGTGAGGATGGGAACGTAGATCGATCGGTAAATTGACAGCTTTGTCTTCCGACTCAGCTCCTTCTTCACCACAACGGATCGGTACAACGTCCGCATTACTGAAGACGCCGCACCGATCCGCCTGTCGATCTCACGATCCACTCTTCCCTCACTCGTGAACAAGACTCCTAGGTACTTCAACTCCTCCACTTGGGGCAGGGTCTCCTCCCCAACCCGGAGATGGCACTCCACCCTTTTCCGGGCGAGAACCATGGAATCTGACTTGGAGGTGCTGATTCTCATCCCAGTCGCTTCACACTCTGCTGCGAACCGATCCAGTGAGAGCTGAAGATCCCGGTCAGATGAAGCCATCAGGACCACATCATCTGCAAAAAGCAGAGACCTAATCCTGCGGTCACCAAACCAGAACCCCTCAACGCCTTGACTACGCCTAGAAATTCTGTCCATAAAAGTTATGAACAGAATAGGTGACAAAATGACAGCCTTGGCGGAGTCCAACCCTCACTGGAAACGTGTCCGACTTATACTTTTACTCAAGTAAAAGTATGTTGCATAAAAACTACTCGTAGAAGTACAATTTATCCCAAAAGTTACTCAAGTAAATGTAACGGAGTAAATGTAGCGCGTTACTACCCACCTCTGATCATTGATATATAAACTATCAGACTGCGTGGTCGGTAGTAGTGGGTTTCGGTACGCCTAAACAAAATAATTACCCTCTAATCCAACAAGCTTGTGGCTAATCTTTGGAAGTTCCTCATGGTTCTCTTCTTGGTCCACCTTGGATTAGAAAAAGGTGTGCAGTTACACGCACGGCGACACAGGAAGGATACAATTTCCGCAAATGAAGAGGATGACAAAGTAAATGCAGACGATCATCCCGGGAAAGACGGGGCCGCCGTACGCCATGATGCCGTCGTACATCACCACGTTCCAATCCTCGCCGGTCAGAATCTGCACACACTCGCCGTCGATCATCAAGCCCCGCCTATAGACGCCCCCCCCCAGAGAAAAGTGGACTTACCTGGAAGCAGGTGAGCAGCGCCTGCGGGAAGGCGTCAAAGGTGCTACGTTTGGTCTGCGTCTCGTCGAAGTTGAACTTCCCGCCGAAAAGCTGCATGCCCAGCAGCGCGAAGATGATGAGGAAGAGGAAGAGGAGGAGCAGCAGCGAGGCGATGGACTTCATGGAGTTGAGCAGCGACGCCACCAGGTTGGACAGGGCCGTCCAATGGCTGCGCGGATGGGAGAGAGGCGGCGGTCAGGTGGGGTGGGGGGCGGGGCTGTGAGGAGCCCGCTCTGATGCAACTTCTCACCGCGTGACTTTGAAGATGCGCAGCAGGCGGACGCAGCGTAGCACGGAGATCCCCAGCGGCGGCATGATGTCCAGCTCCACCAAGATGGTCTCCACGATGCCGCCGCACACCACGAAGCAGTCGAAGCGGTTGAAGAAGGCAACGAAGTAATGCGCCAGGCCCAGGCTGTACATCTTCAGCAGCATCTCCACCGTGAACAGCGACAGCAGCACCTTGTTGGCGATGTCTGCAACAAACACACACACACACACACACACACACACACACGTTATCACCGCAACACGCACGCCACGCGCGCCACGGCGTACGTACCCTGCGCCTGCGTCAGCCATTCAGGTTGATTGTAGTGCTCCGAGGCGCTGAGGGACGTGTTGAGGAAGACGAGCAGCAGAACCAGCCAATAGAACGTCACCGATTTGACGGCGGTGCGACAGTTCCTGCGACACACGCGGTTCCAGCGCCGCAGCGTGCGACTGGAGACAGGGTGAGGTCACTTCCTGTTGCAGCGTGCACTGGGCGAGTAAAGTGTGACGAGTGTGAGAACTTACCAGCAGCCAATCTTCATCATTCCAGCGCTGCAAACCAACAAAGGGAGGTTAGTCCAAATGGGGGCGGGGCTTTCACTTTTTAAAATGTTCATGTGCGGATGCTGCGCCGTCTCCATGACAACAGACAGCAGAGAAAGTGGAACATGAGTGTAGGGATGGGTAGCGAATTCTGTACTTTTACAGGCACCGACTGAATTCCAGCATCTTCCATCCATCCATCCATCTTCTTCCACTTATCCGGGGTCGGATACTTGGAGTATAGACACTTTGTAGGGCGCAACATAACACATTCGGCTTCATGGAAAAAGCTATATCCAAATTAGACCATAGCCCATACAGTAGGGCTGTGAATCTTTGGGCACCACACGATTGGATTCAAAATCAATTCCCAATTAAAAACGATTCTCCATTCATATATATATATATATATATATATATATATATATATATATATATATATTATGGTTCCAGTACCATAATGTACCTAATATGTTGTATGTGGTATATACATATTAGGGTTGTACAGTATACCGATTAAGAATCGTTAAAATAAGAATTGCGATTCATTCCTTCCTTTTTTTTTTACACCCCTATTAAACCGTACTGCCACCTAATGTCTTGGAAGTGCAACTGCATTGTAAATGATGTGTAAGAAAACAAGATATAACAACTGGGCAGCAAAGTTGTCATAATTAGCTCTTTTTAAATAAAATGTTATTATCAAACAATTGATATTCATCAACACACAGAAAAGTACCAAAAATTGGTACCGTTGAGTACCGGTACCGTATGTGTTCAAATGTTCACGATACCCATCGCGACATGAGTGTTGATCCGATCTGTGTGTGTGTGTGTGTGTGTTACCAGCAGGCCTGGCAGCAGTTGGTGTGTTCCTCGTCGATGTTCTCCGTGTTCTCAGAGCCCGTTTCGCTGGCGGGAAGACTCGCTAGGAGACACAAGTCATGTGACCATCAGAGGTTCTGGTCTAAATGGCGTAATAGTCAGCGACGGCTTTCTCACCGTGCGTTTCGTTGGAGTGACTGAACCAACCAAACTTGCCTCTTTTCTTGTCTGACAGATCACCAAGGGACGGACCTACACACACACACACACACACACACAAACTCAACTAAAATGTTCAACAAAATCGCCTTTTTAGAAGGTGACAAAAGAAGACCAAGATGGTGGACAAGACATTAGGTGAATACGCAACCATCCCCCTATTAACATCCCCTTCACTTCTTTTTACACTTGAAACATTGCCTACACACGTCAATCATTTATTCATAATGGACACAGTTTGACCCTGGAACAGACTGAGGTCATTGGAAAAACACAAAGAGGTTTCATATCCTATTCATCTTTTCGTTCTTTGTCTAAATATTTAACTTTCTGTTTTTAATTTTGTTCACTCACGCGAGTTTCCGTCCTCGTCCAACTCGTCCATGTCCTCGGCCTGCGTGATCCAGTCCATGTACCCGCACAGGTCCTCCTCCATCTGCTGCTTCTCGCGAAGCTTCTGGAAGTCTCCGCGAGCCTTCGCCTTCTCCCTCTCCTTGCTGAACTCTCTGTGGCGTCACACGGCTCGACGATAAAACGGCCGCAAAAAGAAAAAATAAATGACGAGGGCGGTGGCGAGCTTACTGACCCGCTGAGGACACCCAGAACCAGGTTGAGGACGAAGAAGGAACCGAAGATGACCAGACTGACGAAGTACACCCACGGCAGCTCGAAGCCGATGGCGTCGTTCATCTGCGGAAAGCGAATGAGTACTGTTGCAAAAAGGCAAAACATATATTTTGTTGTGGCTAAATTAATATTTTAGTAATCTCTTGTCTAACAATTTTAGTGTAAGTAACAGTCCTCATTTGATTTATGGTGTATTGCTTCTCTTCACTGCTTTGGCATTTTCTGTGTCTTTTTATATTGTATTTTGGTCAAAAAATACTCTCTAAATGGGTTTATTTTGTGATTGATGCTGTATTACTGCCTTTCCCAATATTTAAACAAACAATTCCTGAATTTTTCAAATCCTCGTTCAGATTTCCCCCCCAAAAACGGGGCACTTCGCCCAACCCCTCCCCCCTCTTCTCACATTCCCAAAGCAGATACAAAGTTCTGTAAGTTTCTTTGTCTTTCTCTCACTTTCTTTTCCTTTTTCTGTGAGCAGTTTCTGTAAACTGATTGGATTTATAGGGCAACGGCCCTTTTTTGGGAATGTTGCCGATCATTCACAATCCGTATGTAAGACAAGAACACATATGTTTTTCTCTCTTTTTATGCATTCTTACTAGTAAATAAATGCAATCAAAAGTCCGCTTACAATGGAGTCGAGAGAAGTCGGTCTATTTAAACACCTCGGCAAGGTTTTATATACATGATGTAAGTAAATATGTAAGTAGTAACATTCATAACATGTAATATATACATGATGTAAGGAAACATGTAATGTAGTAACATTCAAAGTTCCAAACTAACATGTAATATGTACATGATGTAAGTATATATGTTAAGTAGTAACATTCATAATAACATGTAATATATACAGTGGGGTAAAAAAGTATTTAGTCAGCCTCCGGTTGTGCAAGTTCTCCCACTTAAAATGATGACAGAGGTCTGTAATTTTCATCATAGGTACAGCCCCAAAGCATGATGTTTCCACCCCCATGCTTCACAGTAGGTGTGGTGTTCTTGGGATGCACCTCAGTATTCTTCTTCCTCCAAACACGACGAGTTGAGTTTATACCAAAATGGATACATGGATGATACAGCAGAGGATTGGGAGAATGTCATGTGGTCAGATGAAACCAAAATAGAACTTTTTGGTATAAATTCAACCCATCGTGTTTGGAAAAAGAAGAATACTGAGTTGCAGCCCAAGAACACCATACCTACTGTGAAGCATGGGGGTGGAAACATCATGCTTTGGGGCTGTTTTTCTGCTAAGGGGACAGGAACGAATGAATGGGGCCATGTATCGTGAGATTTTGAGCCAAAACCTCCTTCCATCAGTGAGAGCTTTGAATGGTTGACCTAATACTTATTTTCCTCCATAATTTACAAATAAATTATTTAAAATTTCTACAATGTGAATTCCTGGATTTTTTTTCACATTCTGTCTCTCACAGTTGAAGTGTACCTATGATGAAAATTACAGACCACTGTCATCATTTTAAGTGGGAGAACTTGCACAATCGGTGGCTGACTAAATACTTTTTTGCCCCACTGTACATGATGCAAGTATATATGTAATGTAGTAACATTCATAATAACATGTAATATATACATGATGTAAGGAAACATGTAATGTAGTAACATTCAAAGTTTCCAACTAACATGTAATATGTCGATGATGTAAGTATATATGTGAAGTAGTAACATTCATAATAACATGTAATATATACATGATGTAAGTATATATGCAATGGAGTAACATTCAAACTAACATGTAATATATATATATAATGTAAGTATATATGTGATGTAGTAACATTCATAAATAAAGCTACAAGCAGCGTTGGTCGGGTCCGCTTTGGTTGCTGCCCCCGCGACTCAAGCCCAGGTCTTAGTCAGACCTACATAGAGGTATTTGTTTCATGTCTCTACGACATTCCTAACAGAAGTTACAAGCAGTTTTGTGTGTGTTTTTTCCTAGGGGGCGCTAGAGCGAAATTTTTATTTTTAGGGTTTGGTTTTTTATTAGATGGCGATTTTCGCCAGTCCTGATGTGTGTGTAAAATTTGGTGAGTTATGAAGCATGTTAAGAGGGTAAAATTACAGATCGGCGTTTCTGGATGTTGTTGATAAATGGCTTTCACTTTGCATAGGAGAGCTTTAACTTGCACTTTAAAGCATTTAAGGGGGTCAAATTACAGCTCAAAGAGGCAAAAATTACATTTTTTAGGAAACTTTGCGCAGGGGTTCTTTGAAGGCGCGTAAAATCAAAAGCGGAGCAGTAATCAAAACTCTGTGAATAACTTTTAATCAGAAGGGTTCAATCTCTCTCCTGTGCGAGTTTGAAGCCGACACGACAAACGCGCTCAGAGACAATGTTTGAAAAAAGGTGACAGGTTTTTACAAAACTTTTATTTTGAAGGGGTAATTTTTTACTTCCTGTTAATTTTTGCTGAAGGATGTCAATTATTAAAATGTAGGTCTAAGTGAGACCTACAATAACATGTAATATATACATGATGTAAGTATATACAGTACAGGCCTAAAGTTATGACACACCTTCTCATTCAATGTGTTTTCTTTATTTTCATGACTATTTACATTGTAGATTGTCACTGAAGGCCTCAAAACTATGAATGAACACACGACAAAAAAAGGTGAAATAACTGAAAACATGTTTTATATTCCAGTTTCTTCAAAATAACCACATTTTGCTCTGATTACTTTTTTGCACACTCTTGGCATCCTCCTAATGAGCGAGAGGTAGACACCTGAAATGGTTTTCCCAATATTTTCGCCTTTGTAGTCCATGCCGAAACCGTAGTAGATAAGCTTCTTTTTTTTCTCCATCCTCTCATTATGGGACATTCATCTTCGGCTGTTGCCAATTTTTAATATAAAGTAGTGTAAAGATCTTACTTATATCTGTCAGTAAACTCGCCATGAAAGCGCCAAAACATGCCGGTGTAGTGAGTTTCCATTATTCACCCCAAAAACTTTATTATCAGAGAGTTCCGCTGTCTAATATATATATATATATATATATATTTGAATTCTAATATATATTTGTTTTGGAGGACACCACGTCCTTTGTTTCCAAATATAATTTGAAATGTGGACTCGGCAGACCACAGAACACTTTTCCACTTTGCATCAGTCCATCTTAGGTGAGCTCGGGCCCAGCCAAGCCGGCGGCGTTTCAGGGTGTTGTTGATAAATGGGTTTGGCTTTGCATAGTAAAGTTTTAACTTGCACTTACAGATGTAGCGAGCAACTGTAGTTACTGACAGTGGTTTTATGAAGTGTTGCTGAGCCCATGTGGTGATATCCTTTACACACCGATGTCGGTTTTTGGTGCAGTACCGCCTGAGGGATCAAAGGTCCGTAATATCATCGCTTACGTGCAGTGATTTCTCCAGATTCTCTGAACTTTTTGATGATTTTACGGACCGTAGATGGTAAAATCCCTAAATTACTTGCAAGAGCTTTTTGACAAATGTTGTTCTAAAACTGTTTGACAATTTGCTTACAAAGTGGTGACCCTCGCCCCATCCTTGTTTGTGAATTACTTAGCATTTCATGGAAGCTGCTTTTATACCCAATCATGGCACCCACCTGTTCCCAATTAGCCTGCACACCTGTGGGATGTTCCATATAAGTGTTTGATGAGCATTCCTCAACTTGATCAGTATTTATTGCCACCTTTCCCAACTTCTTTGTCACGTGTTGTTGGCATCAAATTCTAAAATTAATGAGTATTTGCAAAAAAAAAAAAAAAGTTTATCAGTGTGAACATCAAATATCTTGTCTTTGTAGCATATTCAACTGAATATGGGTTGAAAATGATTTGCAAATCATTGTATTCCGTTTATATTTACATCTAACAAAATTTCCCAACTCAATTGGAAACGGGGTTTGTACATTTCTACATAACATAGATAAACAGCTCCGATCAATCTCTATATTACTTAAAAGAAAACTGGTTTTGTTCAATATAAATCTATCCAAACATCTAATTAGTCAAATACAAATAAGGCAACAATAGAAGTGTCCAACATTTCTCTTTTCTGAGGGAAATCTGTACAGTAGACATGATCATCTACTTCAGTGGTTCTCAAATGGGGATACGTGTACCCCTGGGGGTACTTGAAGGTATGCCAGGGGGTTAAATGAGATTTTTTTTTAAATATTCTAAAAAATAGCAACAATTGAAAAATCCTTTATAAATATATTTATTGAATAATACTTCAAGAAAATATGAATGTCATTTCATAAACTGTGAAAAGAAACGCAACAATGCAATATTCAGTGTTGACAACTAGATTTTTTTGAGGACATGTTCCATAAATATTGATGTTAAAGTTTTCTTTTTTTGTGAAGAAATGTTTAGAATTAAGTTCATGAATCCAGATGGATCTCTATTACAATCCCCAAAGAGGGCACTTTAAGTTGATGATTACTTTTATGTGTAGAAATCTTTATTTATGTCAAACCTATGGATCATGTTTTGTTTTGGTCATGTTCGGTTTAGTTTTTTGGACATTTAGTTCTGTTTTGCCTTTCCTTGTTTGTCTTGTTACCATGCCAACGCATTAGTTTTCATCTGTCATTTCTGAACATCAGTTTGTATGGCCATACTACCCTGAGCATCCCCAATCTCGTGTCTGGTCTGGTTAGTACTTGGATGGGAGACTGCCTAGGAATCCCAGGTGCTTTTGACCTTTGGACTCTTTAAAGTTCCTTTTTCTTTCACTCCCTGTTTTGTCACCATGAAGACCAATCAGTTCACCTGTCTTGTCTCACACCTGTTTGCACTTATCATGTTCATTATTTAAGCCACAGTTACCAGGTAGTCAGTCTGGCAACATCACCTCCTGCACCCATGATATCCATGCTGCTTTTCTCATACCCTTGTCACAGTAAGTTTTCTTGTTATTTATGCCGCTGTGCAAGTTTTTGTTTCATGTTTATAGTTAATTGCCTTTGTGCTAGTGTTTCGTTACACAGCCCGGTTTTTTGTACCGCCATTGTGCGCACTTTTTGTTGGTTACTGTTTTTAGTTTTAGTGTTAAAATAGAGATGTCTTTACCTTCACGCTGTGTCCACTCCATTCGCTTTGCACCTCGGGAAAACAACCCAAGACCTAGTCCAAGCTTGACAATTTATAATTGATTCACTTGTTTATTTTTCAACAAATTTTTAGTTATTTTTATATCTTTTTTTCCAAATTTTTCAAGAAAAAACACTACAAATGTGCAATATTTTGCCCTCTTATACAATTTAATAAATCAGAAACTGATGGCATAGTGCTGTATTTTACTTTTTTATCTCTTTTTTTCAAGCAAAATTGTTTTGCTCTGATTAGGGGGTACTTGAATTAAAACAATGTTCACAGGGGGTACATCACTGAAAAAAGTTTGAGAACCACTGCACTAAGGTGAGCCACGTAAATAAGACCGCCCACAATAGCGCGCATCCTGAACCGACTGTCAGAAAGCGGCTTGAAGATGATCAGTATAACAATCCATGCAGAATTTTGACCAAAGAACCACCGTTACATGTTAAGTAGACCACAAGGAAGTATTTTCTATTCAGAAAAAAATCATAATATGACCCCTTTAATGCGCCTTATAATCCGGTGTGTCTTATATATGAAAAAAGGTCAAAAATAGACCATTTGTCGGCAGTGCGCTTTATAATCCGGTGCGCCCTACGGTCTGGAAAATTCAGTATTATTATTATTCCTAAAAAGCGCGCAGAGTGAGGAAGGAGACCTTGGTGGAGGGCACCTGGCTGCTTAAGGAGTCAATAGTTTCAAGGGAGTAGAGAGAGGGAGGAAGAGATACAGTTGACGGCGACCTGGGCAGAATGTGTGTTCACTAACAGAATGTGTTTTTCTCAGCAGCGTAGATTTTCGGAATGAGACTACCGTATTTCCTTGAATTGCCGCCGGGTATATTGTATGCGCCTGGCTAGAATTACTGCCGGGTGAAACTCGTTTGGCAAAATAATGAGCGCATGCCTAGCATTACCGCCGGCTCAGGATTAACGCGGGGTCAAACTCGTTTCGCCAAATAATTAGCATATGCCTACAATTTCCGCCGGGTCAAACTCGTCACGTCACGAGTGACACTTCACCTGTCAGTTTCAAAATGGAGGAGGCTGATTTCAATAATTTCAAATCGCATAAAGGGAAGAAGATTAAGAGCTATTCAGTAGGATATAAGGTCCAAGCAATTGAATATGCTAAAAAGAACAGTAAGCAGCTTTGTTTTATTAATATACCGTAGTTGCGTGTGTCAAATATGAGTCATTAAATTACTCCCGTCTCCTGGTGGTAGAGGGCGTTAGTGATCTTTCTTGCGACAACTCGGCTGTAGAAGAAGTGACAACAAGCAGCAAGAGTGAGCAGCGATCGTTTATTTTTTTCTCTCGCTTGCACTTTTAACATGGAGGATTACATATCTAAAATAAAACAGTTTTCTAAACTGGACTTTCATTCGAAGCAGGAGGTAATAAAGATCTCCATCGAGACAGAGAGACTTTTAAAACTGAAGAAAGATAAGAAAGACTTCTATAAACAAGATATCGATGCTTTTGATCAGAAGGAGCTGCGCATGGACTTCATTTATAGGTAAAGGTAAGACCCTAATAACGTTTTTTTAATTAAATGTGCTTTTCATGATGGTATCCTTACATCACACTCAAATTTATAAGCGCAGGCCTAAATTTACCGCATGCCTTTGGTAAGAGCTGGAGTGAGAAGAGGTTTTAAATTAATTATCGCCCCGGCGGCAATTCAAGGAAATACGGTAAGCGAATAAAAAAGGAAAGTTTCTACACTCACGGTGAAAAAAACACAGCAAGAACAGAACATTTTTAAAACATACAATGGTATATAATATATTATACAATGGCATAGAAATGTTTTCCAACACACCATTATTTAAGATTTAAGAATAAGCTTTCACGAGACAGCTCACCAGCAGATGATGTCAACCTAGCCACACAAGCTGGTTAGCGGCGCCGCAAGAATAATACTTTGTCTGCGTTAGCGCTTATAATAACAAAATCACTAATACTTGGTTCATATATTCAAGTCACAAATTGTAAATGGAGGATTGCTGGGGCGCTTTTTGGATGTAGGGCTGTGAATCTTTGGCCAGCACACGATTCAATTTGATTCCGAATCGATTCTCGATTCAAAATCCATACTTTTTAACAACATTGGGTGCCAGTTCTGCATTTCTTCATAAAATAGATAAACAGCTCCGATCAATGTCTATATTACTTAAAAGAAAACTGGTTTTGTTTAATATAAATCTACCCAAACATTTCATTAGTCAAATACAAATAAGGCAATGAGAGAAGTGTCCCACACTTCTCTTTTTTAATGGAATTATGTACAGTAGATATGATCATCTACATCAGTGGTTCTCAAATGGGGGTACTTGAAGGTATATGCCAAGGGGTACGTGAGATTTTTTTTAAATATTCTAAATATTGCAACAGTTCAAAATTCCTTTATAAATATATTTATTGAATAATACTTCAAGAAAATATGAATGTAAGTTCATAAACAGTGAAAAAAAAACCCAATGCAATATTCAGTGTTGACAACTAGATTTTTTGTGGACATGTTCCATAAATATTGATGTTAAAGATTTATTTTTTTGTGAAGAAATATTTAGAATTAAGTTGATGAATCCAGATGGATCTCTATTACAATCCCCAAAGAGGGCACTTTAAGTTGATGATTACTTCTATGTGTAGAAATCTTTATTTATAATTGAATCACTTGTTTATTTTTCAACAAGTTTTTAGTTATTTTTATATCTTTTTTTCCAAATAGTCCAAGAAAGACCACTACAAATGAGCAATACTTTGCATTGTTATACAATTTAACAAATCAGAAACTGATGACATAGTGCTTTATTTTAGTTCTTTAGCAATTTTTTTCAACCAAAAATGCTTTGCTCTGATTAGGGGGTACTTGAATAAAAAAAATGTTCACAGGGGGTACATCACTGAAAAAAGGTTGAAAACCACTGTTATACATCAACAATATGATTTGCCTGAGTAGCTGGACAGGACAGAAATAAATAAAATAAATTATATATATATATGTCTTGATTGGATTATCCAGAGAATAGTGCTCGATACCGTGGTAGAGCGCAATATGTAGGTGTGGGAAAAATCACAAGACCACTTCATCTCTACAGATGAAGTGGTCATCATCAGGAGATGATTGAGGGAACCCCTCATGAAACAGTTCTGTAGAGATGAAGTGGTCTTGTGATTTTTCCCACACCTATATATATATATATACAGTATATATATATATATATATATATATATATATATATATATATATATATATATATATATATATATATATATATATATATATATATATATATATATATATGTATAGGTCAGGTCTGTGCTTGAAGCTCAGAGAGAATGAGCTTTATGCACACCTGTGAAGTGAAAACCATTTCAGGTGACTACCTCTTGAAGCTCATGGAGAGAATGCCAAGAGTGTGCAAAGCAGTAATCAGAGCAAAGGGTGGCTATTTTGAAGAAACTAGAATATAAAACATGTTTTCAGTTATTACACCGTTTTTTGTTAAGTACATAACTCCACATGTGTCTATTCATAGTTTTGATGCCTTCAGGGACAATCTGCAATATAAATAATCATGAAAATAAAGAAAATGCCTGCGATGAGGTGGCGACTTGTCCAGGGTGTACCCCGCCTTCCGGCCGATTGAAGCTGAGATAGGCGCCAGCCTACCCCGCGACCCCGTAAGGGACAAGCGGTAGAAAATGGATGGATGGATAAAGAAAATGCATTGAATGAGTATGTGTCCAAACTTTTGGCCTTTAATGTATATACAAACCCCATTTCCATATGAGTTGGGAAATTGTGTCAGATGTAAATATAAACGGAATACAATGATTTGCAAATCATTTTCAACCCATATTCAGTTGAAGATGCTACAAAGACAACATATTTGATGTTCAAACTGATAAACTTTTTTTTTTTTCGCAAATAATCATTAACTTTAGAATTTGATGCCAGCAACACGTGACAAAGAAGTTGGGAAAGGTGGCAATAAATACTGATCAAGTTGAGGAATGCTCATCAAACACTTATATGGAACATCCCACAGGTGTGCAGGCTAATTGGGAACAGTTGGGTGCCATGATTGGGTATAAAAACAGCTTTCATGAAATGCTAAGTAATTCACAAACAAGGATGGGGTGAGGGTCACCACTTTGTAAGCAAATTGTCAAACAGTTTTAGAAGAACATTTCTCAACAAGCTCTTGCAAGGAATTTAGGGATTTTACCATCTACAAACCGTAAAATCATTAAAAGGTCAGAGATTCTGAACCGGGGCGGTTTAGCTCGGTTGGTAGAGTGGCCGTGCCAGCAACTTGAGGGTTGCAGGTTCGATTCCCGCTTCCGCCATCCTAGTCAATGCCGTTGTGTCCTTGAGCAAGACACTTTACCCACCTGCTCCCAGTGCCACCCACACTGGTTTAAATGTAACTTGGATATTGGGTTTCACTATGTAAAGCGCTTTGAGTCACTAGAGAAAAGCGCTATATAAATACAATTCACTTCACAATTCACTTCAAATCACTACACGTAAGCGATGATATTACGGACTTTTGATCCCTCAGGCTGTACTGCACCAAAAACCGACATCAGTGTGTAAAGGATATCACCACATGGGCTCAGGAACACGTCATAAAACCACTGTCAGTAACTACAGTTGGTTGCTTCATCTGTAAGTGCAAGTTAAAACTCTACTATGAAAAGCCACACCCATTTATCAGCAATATCCTGAAACGCCGCCAGCATGGCTTGGCCCGAGTTCACCTAAGATGGACTGATGCAAAGTGGAAAGGTGTTCTGTGGCGCATTATGAAGCGTAAAAAACGACAGCGGAGACCCCGGACTGTTGAACGACTGAAGCTCTACATAAAACAAAAATGGGAAAGAATTCCACTTTCAAAGCTTCAACAATTAGTTTCCTCAGTTCCCAAATGTTTATTGAGTGTTGTTAAAAGAAAAGGTGATGCAACACAGTGGTGAACATGTCCTTTCCCAACTACTTTGGCACGTGTTGCAGCCATGAAATTCTAAGTTAATTATTATTTGCAAAAAAAATAAAGTTTATGAGAGTGAACATCAAATATCTTGTCTTTGTAGTGCATTCAATTGAATATGGGTTGAAAAGGAGTTGCAAATCATTGTATTTCGTTTATATTTACATCCAACACAATTTCCCAACTCATGTGGAAACAGGGTTTGTACAACAAATAGATTTTTAAAATGTTTTAATCAATTAAGAATCATTACAAATATAATGGTCTTTCTTGAACTATTTGGGAAAAAAAGATATAAAAATAACTAAAAACTTGCTGAAAAATTAAGTGATTCAATTTTAAATAAAGATTTCTACACATAACTTCAACTTAAAGTGCCCTCTGTGGGGATTGTAATAGAGATCCATCTGGATTCATGAAATTAATTCTAAACATTTCTTCACAAAAAAATAAATCTTTAACATCAATATTTATGGAACATGTCCACAAAAAAATCTAGCTGTCAACACTGAATATTGCATTGTTGTATTTTTTTGGGACAGTTTATGAACTTACATTCATATTTTCTTGAAGTATTACTCAATAAATATATTTATAAAGGATTTTTGAATTTTGCTATTTTTGGAATACTTTTTAAAAAATCTCACGTACCCCTTGGCATACCTTCAAGTACACCCAAGGGTACGCGTACCGCCATTTGAGAACCACTGATTCAGAGGACTTTATGGGCGCAATAGAGGATCTCCAATTGGCTCCATTGTAAGCAGACGTGTATTTATGAGTTAGAATGCTTTAAAAAAAATACATCAATCGTCTTGTCTCTCAAAATGATTGTGAACAATTCCCAAAAAAAGTGCATTTCCCCTTTAAGATCTGAAAAAAATACTTAAAAGACCTCAGCTTTCTCTTGACATTTATTTATGGAAATTCCTCACTCACCCAGTAGAGGACGTCGGTCCAGCCCTCCATGGTGATGCACTGGAACACGGTCAACATGGCGAAGAAGAAGTTGTCAAAATTGGTGATGCCTCCGTTTGGTCCGTCCCAGCGGCCGCGACACTCGGTGCCGTTTATCACGCACTGGCGCCCGTGGCCCGCGAAGGCGCACGGCACCGGGTCGTCCTCCACATAGTTGTCTGCGAGGAAGGGAGAGGTCAGTGGTCGTCACACCTCCGAATGACAAGGCCGCGGCGGCGCGTACCGGCTCCGGTGTAGTAGCAGGTTTTATGCATGCGTCCGATAAAGAGCTCCAGGCCGATGATGGCGTAGATGATGATGACGAAGAGGACCAGCAGAGCGATGTGCAGCAGCGGAACCATCGCCTTCATGATGGAGTTCAACACGATCTGCAGGCCTGTCACATGAACGTGCGTCGGTGACCAGGAAGTGATGCCGCCACTTCACCACACTCACTAGGTACGCCGGACACCAGCCGGAGGGGGCGGAGCACCCGGAAGGCCCGCAGAGCTTTGACGTCCAGTCCGCCAGGTTTGCCCGGTACGTGGTGGGTGCTCGCTTGCTCGCCGGACTTGTGGGTCATGGTTTCCAGGACCACGCTGAATAGCCTGCGGTGGAAACAGGAAGTGGAGTCCTGGTGAAAACCACACGGCGGTCTTTGAAAAACAAGGGGGTCATCGACAGGAAGTGACGCAATTAACCAACCAAATGCATCCCGTTTGGAGGTTTGTCAAGAAAACAGCGAGCTCGCAGCCTTCATTAAAGGCCTACTGAAATGAGATTTTCTTATTCAAACGGGGATAGCAGGTCCATTCTATGTGTCATACTTGATCATTTCGCGATATTGCCATATTTTTGCTGAAAGGATTTAGTAGAGAACATTGACAATAAAGTTCGCAACTTTTGGTCGCTAATAAAAAAGCCTTGCCTTTACCGGAAGTAGCAGACGATGTGCGCGTGACGTCACGGGTTGTAGGGCTCCTCACATCCTCACATTGTTTATAATCATAGCCTCCAGCAGCAAGAGCTATTCGGACCGAGAAAGCAACGATTTCCCCATTAATTTGAACGAGGATGAAATATTCGTGGATGAGGAAAGTTAGAGTGAGGCACTAAAAAAAAGAAGAAAAAAAAAGAAAGAAAAAGCGACGGCTCCAGGCGGCGGCCTTGGATGTGTTTCCGGACTGTGAGTTTCTTTTTCTTTTTTTTTTCCTTGCCCTTATGTAGGTTCTTCTGAGGATGTCGTAGTTGTAATGGTTTGTACAGTCCTTTGAGACATTTGTGATTTAGGGCTATATAAATAAACATTGATTGATTGATGTAATTAGACACATTTACTAGGATAATTCAGGAAAATCCCTTATCTGGTTATTATGTTAATAGTATTTTAGTGAGATTATACGATCATACCTGAAAGTCGGATGGGTGCGGTGAACGCCAGTGTCTTGGAGAGAAGCAGAGGAGCCAAGATCACAGCTGCCTTTTTGACAGCTACAGGAGGAGGTCCCATAATCCACTGAAGTCTCCGGTAAGAGCCGACTTAATTTCACAATTTTCCCTTTCAAAAACTTGCTGGTTGACGTGGAGAAACATGTTCGCTTGACCGCTCTGTGTTAAAGCTTCACACCAAACAAAGAAACACCGGCTGTGTTTCGGTGCTAAAGGCAGCTGCAATCCAACGCTTTCCACCAACAGCATTCTTCTTTATAGTCTCTATAGGGGTGGCATGGCGTAGTGGGTAGAGTGGCTGTGCCAGAAACCTGAGGGTTGCAGGTTCGCTTCCCACCTATGGACATCAAAGTCGCTGCCGTTGTGTCCTTGGGCAAGACACTTCACCCATTGCCCCCGGTGCCGCTCACACCGGTGAATGAATGATGAATGAATGATTTGTGGTGGTCGGAGGGGCCGTAGGCGCAAACTGGCAGCCACGCCTCCGTCAGTCTACCCCAGGGCAGCTGTGGCTACAGATGTAGCTTACCACCATCAAGTGTGAATGAATGATGGGTTCCCACTTCTCTGTGAGCGCTTTGAGTATATAACAATAGAAAAGCGCGATATAAATCTAATCCATTATTAGTATTATTATTATTATTATTATTACTATTATATATCGGATGGCTGCGGTGAACGCCAGTGTCTCTGAGAGAAGCCGAGGAGCCAAGATAGATCACAGCTGCCTTTTTGACAGCTACAGGAGGAGGTCTTATAATCCACTGAAGTCTGCGGTAAGAGCCGACTTAATATCACAATTTTCCCTTTCAAAAACTAGCTGGTTGACGTAGAGAAACATGTTCGCTTGACCGCTCTGTGTTAAAGCTTCACAACAAACAAAGAAACACCGGCTGTGTTTCGGTGCTAAAGACAGCTGCAATCCACCGCTTTCCACCAACAGCATTCTTCTTTGACGTCTCCATTATTAATTGAACAAATTGCAAAAGATTCAGCAACACAGATGTCCAAATTACTGTGTAATTATGCGATGAAAGGAGATGACTTTTAGCCGTAAGTGGTGCTGGGCTAATATGTCCGCTACAACCCGAAACGTCATCATTCCGCGACGTTTTCAACAAAAAACTCCGCGGGAAATTTAAAATTGCAATTTAGTAAACTAAACCGGCCGTATTGGCATGTGTTGCAATGTTAATATTTTATCATTGATGTATAAACTATCAGACTGCGTGGTGGGTAGTAGTGGGTTTCAGTAGGCCTTTAAGGATGGAAGGTCAGGTGATCAAAAAGGTTGCAAGCAGGAAGTGGCGAGCACCAGCTAGAAGCTCCCCTGTGACGAGGCTGCGAGGCTCGTGAGTGTAGCAGAGCGTCACGCACGCTCACCACAACAAAGCTGAATCACACAAATTGTAGCGGGGCCGCGGGCGGTGTCTTCGGACGCCGCCAAACGAGGACGTCAGCTCACGTTTGCCTCCACTCCGAAGCGCTGAACCGCTCGCCGCGCCACATCAACTAACTCGACCGCATCCGCCTCTACATCGCGTCTCTCTTGCGCGCGCACGAGATCTACAACTTACCCCACGATGACGATGACAAAGTCCAGAAGGTTCCAGCCGTTGCGGATGTACGAACTGGGATGCATGACCAGACCGTAGGCCAGAATCTTCAGGAAGGTTTCCACCGTGAAGATGATGAGGAAGACGTACTCCACTTGTTCCTACGGGAGACACAACAACACTCACTGTGTCCACGTGTCCCCATAGTGGCTCTACATTTGGCTGCGTACCAAAGGTGGACACGTGAAAACCATCAGAGCAGAAACTAAACCAATCAGATCCCCTCAAGGAGCTGTCAATCATTTCTGTCACAGGCACGTCTTTGACAAGATGTAGAAAATGAAGCCAGCACAAGTTTAGCTTGTGTTTTCCCCTCACACGTGTCTATCAACACATTATGATGGGACCGCCCGCTTGTTAACAGACATCACTTGTGGCCTGGTCACATGACATCATCGTATAGTTTGCATAATTTGCCATGATGATCTGATTTTCGAATTGGAAATCGAAAGCTTCTGACAATAGCGTACGTCCTTTTTCGGCGGTGCCGTTTTTGGTGGCAACATTTTCAGTGCAGTGCGAAAACAATGGTAATGTTTGATGTTCGTGTGGTTTTGATTTGATGTTTATTTTTCCCACGATTGCGAACACGCCGCTCTGTGCCTGAAAGGGAATTGGCAGAGAGTGAAGAAGTGACTTGTGATTTATTATCATTTTACTTGAATTAGTTTTCATGTCAAATAAGCCTTATTTGCCACGGTCAGTTACAAACCCCGTTGCCATATGAGTTGGGAAATTGTGTTAGATGTAAATATAAACGGAATACAATGATTTGCAAATCATTTTCAACCCATATTCAGTTGAATATGCTACAAAGACAACATATTTGATGTTCAAACTGATAAACATTTTTTTTTTTGTGCAAATAATCATTAACTTTAGAATTTGATGCCAGCAACACGTGACAAAGAAGTTGGAGAAGGTGGCAATAAATACTGATAAAGTTGAGGAATGCTCATCAAACACTTATTTGGAACATCCCACAGGTGTGCAGTCTAATTGGGAACAGGTTGGTGCCATGATTGGGTATAAAAGCAGCTCCCATGAAATGCTAAGTAATTCCCAAAACAAGGATGGGGCGAGGGTCACCACTTTGTAAGCAAATTGTCGAACAGTTTTAGAACAACATTTCTCAACGAGCTATTGCAAGGAATTTAGGAATTTTACCATCTACGGTCCGTAAAATCATCAAAAAGTTCAGAGAATATGGAGAAATCACTGCACGTAAGCGATGATATTACGGAATTTCGATCCCTCAGGCGGTACTGCATCAAAAATGTATATCATTGTGTAAAGGATATCACCACATGGGCCCAGGAACAGTTTATAAAACCACTGTCAGTAATTACAGTTGGTCGCTACATCTGTAAGTGCAAGTTAAAACTCTACTATGCAAAGCCAAACCCATTTATTAAAAATATCCTGAAAGGCCGCAAAGCTGTTCTGTTGTCTGACGAGTCCACATTTCAAATTATATTTGGAAACACAGGACGTGGTGTCCTCCAGAACACAGAGGAAAATAACCATTCGGATTGTTATAAGGGCAAAGTTCAAAAGCCAGCATCTGTGATGGTATGGGGGTGTATTAGTGCCCAAGGCATTGGTAAATTACACATCTGTGAAGGCACCGTTAATAGTGAAAGGTCCATACAGGTTTTGGAACAACTTATGTTGTCATGCAAGCAACGTTATCATGGACGCCCCTGCTTATTTCAGCAAGACAAGTGTTACAACAGCGTGGTTTCTTAAAAAAAAGAGTGCAGGTACTTTCCTGGCCCGCCTGTAGTCCAGACCTGTCTCCCATCAAAAATGTGTGGCGCATTATGAAGCGTAAAATAAGACAGCGGCGACCCCGGACTGTTGAACGACTAAAGCTCTACATAAAACAAGAATGGGAAATAATTCCACTTTCAAAGCTTCAACAATTGGTTTCCTCAGTTCCCAAACGTTTATTGAGTGTTGTTAAAAGAAAAAGTGATGTAACACAGTGGTGAACATGCCCTTTCCCAACTACTTTGGCATGTGTTGCGGCCATGAAATTCTAAGTTAATTATTATTTGCAAAAAAAAAATATGTTTATGAGTTTGAACATCAAATATGTTGTCTTTGTAGTGCATTCAATTGAGTATGGGTTGAAAATGATTTGCAAATCATTGTATTCCGTTTATATTTACATCTAACACAATTTCCCAACTCATATGGAAACGGGGTTTGTACAGTAAGGCAAACATATTTGGACGGGGGGCGAAAGCCCGTGACGCCCACCTTCAAGTTTTGTAACCAGATAGAAATACCGAGCAGCTAAACCGTGCCAAACATGGAAGGTATTTTGCATTTTCCCATTATGTATTGTAGTGGCTTTAAATGGGTGTAATTTTGTATATATAAAGCGCTCTGACATTTTTTATAATATCCACAAAGTTCAGTGCGCAGGTTGTGTTGTGTGTGACCGTTGAATTTTTGTGTTTGTTGCAGTTTTTACGCACCATGACTAGGGAAGGTTTTTTGGATTAGGTCTAATAAGTAAATGCTGTGCTGTGTACACAGTACAGGCTAAAAGTTTGGACACACCTTCTCATTCAATGCGTATTCTTTATTTTCAAGACTGTTTACCTTGTAGATTGTCACTGAAGGCATCAAAACTATGAATAAACATATGTGGAGTTAAGTGCTTAACAAAAAAAGGTGAAATAACTGAAAACATGTTTTATATTCTAGTTTTTGCAAAATAGCCACCCTTTGCTCTGATTACTTTATCGCTCACTCATGGTATTCTCTTGAAGAGCTTCATGAGGTAGTCACCTGAAATGGTTTTCACTTCACAGGTGTGCTTGAAGCTCATCGAGAGAATGCCAAGAGTGTGCAAAACAGTAATCAAAACAAAACAGAGGACAGCAGCTTGTTGTTGTTGTTTTGGCTTGTCAAGGAATATAATGTTGATCAATCGCCTCCTTGTTATGTTTCATTGATATTCAGTACTGGATGACACTTTATATCAGAGCTGGGCAATTTTTTTGACTCGGGGGTCACATTGAGAGAAAACATGTGTCTGGGGGGCCAAAAGTCACAATGTCCGATAAATTTCTGAAAAAGTTATGACAAGACCACCTCAAAAACACAGAATGGAATTTTACAGTTTTTTACTGAATGGGACACCCAAAATGTACATTAAAATAAAATTAAAATAATATTAACTACGAACGATAAAACACTGAATATTAACAACATATGGACATGGCTCCTCTTTTACTACTCAGACCAGCTCCTCGAAAGACATCTTTTGCAATTAAGCAAAACACAACAAAAATGGAACAAACAGCAAAATATCAATGCAAAGGGTAATAATCACCCACAATATGATTTATTATATCTTTTATGCAGAAATGTGCTTCCACATCTGTTCCTGACACATGCGTTTGGGGCTGGCTGTGCTGAAAACAAACCCTGCCTACTCTGCTTTGTTCTTCGTCTGAGTTGCTGTGACCTAGATTACCGTAATAACTCCTTTAACACTCAGAAGCGCAGATTCCAAACAATAAAATACTTTCTATAGTTCAGGACTTACGGTAATTTAAAAACAGCACTACACATCATAATGGCGGCGAAAGTTTTGATGTTAAAGGTCTGAAAAAATTATGTAGAATGTCGCAGGCCGGATTGAAAATTGTAACGGGCCACATGTGGCCTGCGGGTGGTATTTTGCCCAACTCTGCTTTATATTGTGTTCAAAGTGTACAAACTTTCACTAATTTAGCCTCTAAAGGCTTAGTGGCCACATGCGTGGACAGCATCTTTTAGCTCTTGTTTCCAAAATTGTGTACACTACTGAATTGGGGTCTTATGGCCGCTTATGTGGACATTTATACTGCCATCTGGTGGTGTCAGAAGAGTACAACATACAATGGAATTTGGAAAAAAAAGTGTAAAAATAAGCATTCGCATGTCACTAAACATGAAGTACACGTTTGTTACTTATGGACTAAGTACATCAGATCAAAAGACGATTCTTAGTTTTTATCCTAATTAGGGTCCAATAAAACCAAATAGCAAAGAGAAATAAAAAAAAAAAAAGTGAAAAAACAGCTCGGGCTGGAAGAGGTTCTAAAATAGGGACTTTTGTCGGAGCTGCAACCCATTATCCATATTTTGAACAATTTCCCTTGTGGATCATTAAAGTTTGTCTAAGTCTAAGTCTAATGTGTTTCTTATGGAGAAAATCGCTTGACTATATGAACTGTTCAAGGACCAATTAAGTTTATACAAACCCTGTTTCAATATGAGTTGGGAAGCTGTGTTAGATGTAAATATAAACAGAATACAATGATTTCCAAATCCTTTTCAACCCATATTCAGTTGAATATGCTACAAAGACAACATATCTGATGTTCAAACTGATAAACATTTTTTTTTGTGCAAATAATCATTAACTTTAGAATTTGATGCCAGCAACACGTGACAAAGAAGTTGGGAAAGGCGGCAATAAATACTGATAAAGTTGAGGAATGCTTATCAAACACTTATTTTGAACATCCAACAGCTGTGCAGGCTAATTGGGAACAGGTGGGTGCCATGATTGGGTATAAAAACAGCTTCCCAAAAAATGCTCAGTCTTTCACAAGAAAGGATGGGGCGAGGTACACCCCTTTGTCCACAACTGCGTGAGCAAACAGTCAAACAGTTTAAGAACAACGTTTCTCAAAGTGCAATTGCAGGAAATTTAGGGATTTCAACATCTACGGTCCATAATATCATCAAAAGGTTCAGAGAATCTGGAGAAATCACTCACCAATATTGAATGACCATGACTTTGGATCCCTCAGACGGCACTGTATCAAAAACCGACATCGGTCACTAAATGATATCACCACATGGGCTCAGGAACACTTCAGAAAACCACTGTCACTAAATACAGTTCGCCACTTTGCATCAGTCCATCTAAGATGGACTGATGCAAAGTGGAAAAGTGTTCTGTGGTCTGAAGAGTCCACATTTCAAATTGTTTTTGGAAATATTCGACATCGTGTCATCCGGACCAAAGGGGAAGCGAACCATCCAGACTGTTATCGACGCAAAGTTGAAAAGCCAACATCTGTGATGGTATGGGGGTGCATTAGTGCCCAAAGCATGGGTAACTTATACATCTGTGAAGGCCCCATTAATGCTGAACGGTACATACAGGTTTTGGAACAATATATGCTGCCATCTAAGCGCCATCTCTTTCATGGACGCCCCTGCTTATTCCATTAAGACAATGCCAAGCCACATTCAGCACGTGTTACAACAGCGTGGCTTTGTAAAAAAAGAGTGCGGGTACTTTCCTGGCCCGCCTGAAGTCCAGACCTGCCTCCCATCAAAAATGTGTGGCGCATTATGAAGCGTAAAATACAACAGCGGAGACCCCGGACTGTTGAAAGACTGAAGCTCTACATAAAACAAGAATGGGAAATAATTCCACTTTCAAAGCTTCAATAATTAGTTTCCTCAGTTCCCAAATGTTTATTGAGTGTTGTTAAAAGAAAAGGTGATGTAACACAGTGGTGAACATGCCCTTTCCCAACTACTTTGGCACGTGTTGCAGCCATGAAATTCTAAGTTAGTTAGTATTTGCAAAAAAAATGAAGTTTATGAGTTTGAACATCAAATATCTTGTCGTTGTAGTGCATTCAATTGAATATGGGTTGAAAAGGACTTGCAAATCATTGTATTCCGTTTATATTTACATCTAACACAATTTCCCAACTCATATGGAAACGGGGTTTGTAATTAGAGGTTCCACATGTAAAAAAACGGAGACGATGACATGAAAACACGCATCTTCTGCTACGGGTCCCTCCCCCCATCTTAAAACACTTTGTTTCGCTTGTGACATTTGAAGAAGAAAAAAAAGCAATAATAATAAGATGCAAAAGCGTCATGGGCAATTATGCAAATCAGTCAGTGACATCATTACGTAACCCCCCCTGCCCCCCATACAGACCGACAGGACGAGCCTAGCTTAGCATCAAACTAGTTTGGAGCTCACCAGGTCGTGATTGGTGGAGTTGGAGTCGTCCTCAGGAAAGGGTTTGGACACACCCAGAGCCACGCAGTTGGCAAAGATGGCCAACAGGATGAAGATGTCAAAGGGTCTGAGGGGACGCTAAGGAAGCATTAACGGTCTTGAGCGGGACAGGTCAAACAGGAAGTGATGGAGAAGGATACTTCCATTCCACGATGGAGAGCGCGGCGCGTCTGATGGGGTTGTTGAGCTTCAAGCAAAACAACGCCCGCGGAGCTCGTTGGACCTGATTACTGCCCTGGACCTGGACAGGAAGTGACATCATCAAGACGACCTGTAATCCCGTTGTCGTGGCATCTTACCTGTTTCTTGGCATGTTGCGCTCTTTTGCGTTGGGTTGCCGTGGAGCTGGTGGTGGAGTGGAGGGTGTCGGTCCTCGTCATCCTCACGCCACCGCCTTCGCCTTCGCCATCGCCGTCCATCTCCTCGTCCCAGTCCCCGTCCCTTTCCTCTTCCCCCTCTCCACCTCCTCCCCCGTCCCCATCTCCGGCCTCCTCACCCTCGCCGCCGCCCCCATCTTCGCCGTCCACCGCCTTGGCGTAGCCGTTGCGTGAGGCGCCTGGGAACGAGACAGGAAGGTTGGACATATGTAAGCGATCATGTGACGTACTTGATGATTGGCCCTGTCATTGTCAGCTGAGAGGTTGATGATGATGGAGGTGAATATTAGGGGTCTGACTCTTTGGGCACCAAATGATTCAATCAGATTCCTGAGGTGGAGGGTCCAGTCAGAATCGGTTCTCGATTCAAACCGATTCTCAAAATGTATTATTGGTATAATAATTATAAACAACTTTTTTTTTAAACAGGTTACTGTTTGCATGGAAATGGCCTAAAAAGTATTTTAAAAAACTGATTCTTATTGGCAACTGATGGCATATTGACAAAGCTTAACCCATTGTTACTATAACAATCTACAAGATTAATATAGGTTGCCTCTCTCTCTTCCTTTCCATCTTTCTTTTATTTTATTTCATTTATTTAATTTTTTTTTTGTATCTTTCTAGCTATCATTATATATATGTATTGTTGCATTTGAACAACTGTATTGTTGATAATAGAGATAAACTATTGGTTTTGTTCATGATCAATAGCGCTTTTTCTATTGGTATTTGTATTGCTCCAGTTTTAGTGTAAAAATGCTCATTGTCATTACTATATTAATATTTATTTCGCTAACTGCTTATTTGCTATCACTTTTACGATCATATTTGTACATAGTGTGTGTGCTGGTGTTGTTCTATTTTTGTTGTTATTGTTGTGTTTGCCGTTGTTGTTTTTGTCTCTCTGTCTAATCCCCCTCTTATCCCCCAAATTTCCCCCTCTGTCTTCCTTTTTTTTTTCTCTTTCTATTCCCTCCTGCTCCGGCCCGGCTGCACCAAATGATAATATAAATACATTTAATAAAGTCAAATTCAAATAAGGCAATACAAGAAGTATCCTACATTTCTACATCAACTATATGATTTGCCTGAGAAGCTGGACAGGACAAAAAAAAAAATAAATAAATAAAAATAAATAAATAAATAAAAAAAAAAATATATATATATATACGTGTGTGTGTGTATATATATATATATATATATACTGTATATATTAAAATGTATTTCATGAGGAAGACAAAATCTATTCAGTATTTTCAAATATTAATACAAAATTATTTTTCCAACTCCACCAAAATATATATATTAGGGGTGTGGGAAAAAAATCGATTGGAATACGAATCTAATCAAATACGTTGTGCGATTCAGAATCAATTCTCATTTTTTAAAAAATCGATTTTTTTTTTATTATTATTATTTTTTTAATCAATCCAACAAACCACTACACAGCAATACCATAACGATGCAATCCAATTCCAAAACCAAACCTGACCCAGCAACACTCAGAACTGCACTAAACAGAGCAATGGAGAGGAGTCACAAACACGACACAGAACAAACCAAAAGTAGTGAAACAAAAATTATTATTATCAACAACAGTATCAATATTAGTTATAATTTCAGCATAGCAGTGAATAAAAATCCCTCATTGACATTATTATTAGACATTTATAAAAATAAAAAAAGAACAATAGTGTCACAGTGGCTTACACTTGCATCACATCTCATAAGCTTGACAACAAACTGTGTCCAATATTTTCAAAAAGATAAAATAAGTCATATTTTGGGTTTGTTTAATAGTTAAAACAAATTTACATTATTGCAACCAGTTGATAAAACATTATCCTTTACAATTATAAAAGCTTTTTACAACAATCTACTACTCTGCTAGCATGTCAGCAGACTGGGGTAGATCCTGCTGAAATCCTATGTATTGAATGAATAGAGAATCCTTTTAAATCGGGAAAAAATCCTTTTTGAATCGAGAATCGTGTTGAATTGAAAAAAAAAATCGATTTTGAATCGAATCGTGACCCCAAGAATTAATATTAAGTCGCATCTGTGACGATCGGTCACATCATTTCTGTTGGTTTTCCTTGTTTTTGTATTTACTACCCGTCAGTGCTCTTATTTTGTTAAAATTCCTGTTTGTTCCGCGGAGGCCCTGTTTTCTCCTCACCTGCCGTTGATTGGCAGCCGGTAAAAACCGGCTGCCAATCAATATATGTCTATTTGTTTTCACTCGAGCACCCCTCAGTGCTCGAAGATAATACTCTCTGTTTGGATTTTCTGTTTGCAAGACAGCTTCATTTTTTCTGTTCGATGATAATTAAAGTCATCTTACCTGCTCATCCTCCTCCTGGTTCTTGCATCTCGGGGTAACAAAACGGCAGCCATGCGGTTTCCTGACAGTATCTTCGAGCCAGAATACTGTTACCTCGCGAGAACCCCTGTCGGCGATCCACAGCCGATGCTCTGGACCGCACGATTCTTCGAGGACTTGAAAGCCAGGTTTGTGCGGTCCCAGCCCACAGCAGGCTCGGACCTCCTCCCTCCGCCTCGACCGCCGGTTGCGGCTCTCTGACCGGCGCAGCCACCGCCGTCTTCCCTCCTCCCGGCTCGGCCGCCGGTTCCGGATCTCCGACCGGTGCGGCCACCGCCGCCATCTTCCCCGTCGCCTGCTGTGCATCCTGTCCCGGCTGCATGGTAATCGCCTTTGCCGGCGCGTTGACCACAGGTTTACTGTCAGGAAACCGCATGGCTGCCGTTTTGTGACCCCGAGATACAAGAACCAGGAGAAGGATGAGCAGGTAAGATGACTTTAATTATCATCGAACAGAAAAAATGAAGCAGTCTTGCAAACAGAAGTTCCAAACAGAGAGTGTTATCTTCGAGCACTGAGGGGTGCTCGAGTGAAAACAAACAGACATATATTGATTGGCAGCAGGTGTGGACCGGCTGCCAATTAACGGCAGGTAAGGAGGAAACAGTGCTCCACGGAACAAACAGGAAATCTAACAAAATAAGAGCACTGACGGGATGTAAATACAAAAACAAGGAAAACCAACAGAAATGAAGTGACCGATCGTCACAGAATTGTGGGACACCCAACGATTCGCAGCCCTAATATATATATATATATATATATATATATATATATATATATATATATATATATATATATATATATATATATATATATATATGTGTATGTATGTATGTGTGGGAAATATCACAAGACTACTTCATCTCTACAGAACTGTTTCATGAGGGGTTCCCTCAATCGTCAGGAGATTTTTAAAATCTTCTGACGATTGAGGGAACCCCTCATGAAACAGTTCTGTAGAGATGAAGTAGTCTTGTGATTTTTTCCCACACATACATATTGCGCTCTACCATGGTATCGAGCACTATTCTCTGGATAATCCAATTAAGACATATATATATATATATATATATATATATATATATGTATCCATCCATCCATCCATCATCTTCCACTTATCCGAGGTTGGGTCGCAGGGGCAGCAGCCTAAGCAGGGA
>NC_084637.1:24576693-24676693 GCF_033978795.1 Nerophis ophidion
TAAGTTGCATTTGTCTATTTGACACATCTTTATTTGATATGACTATAAACAAAATATGGAATAAATGTCCATCTTGCTAGAATACCAAAATTGTGTGGGGGTTGAATAATTTTGATCACAACTGTAGCTGACGTTGCTTAACACGATAAGTAATTAATAATTCCGCTGGTAATCACAGTGTTTTAAATAACGTTCAAAATATAAACAAATTCTCATGCATTTTAATCCATCCATCCGTTTCTGTCGCACCTGTTCAAGAAGTCGCAGTAATGGTCAAAAGTATTTTATTTATTTTTGGTTACCTTCAGAATAACAATGTTATTAAAGAGAATAAGAAATGCACGCATTTAATTTTTGTAATCAGGGAAAGTCCAAATAAAAGAGGAGGCGTAGAATTCTCTTGTCAGAGTGTGGGACAACACTGTACAAAAGTACAGGTCTACGTATTTCTCCTCATTGAGCTAAATTGAATCCAGTCTCTGTTTAATTCCTTGCTTCTTGTCTGTTTAATAGATCTCATCAGGGTTTGAACCTGACAGTTGTATTCAGAGTTAAAAATATTATACGCCTCTCACGGAAATACATTTTAAAATACTTGGCTTTCATGGCTCTCTCAGCCAAAAAGGTTACCGACCCCTGATCTAACAGAATATTTTTTTTTGTCAAACGTGCAAACCTTAAAAAGTAAATGCAGAGATGCATCATGGGCTCATTTTTGATCGGCCTATTGGAAAAAAATATTCTATGCATGTTGGACAACACAGGAGCGGACAAACAAACAGAGGAAGGAAAGAAAGAAGGAACGAAGGAACAAAAGAAGGAAGGAAGGGAGAAACGAATGTAAGAACAAATGAAAGAACAACGGAAGGAAGGAACAAACGAAGGAACGGGTCAACAAATTAAAGGAACGGAGGAAGGACGCAAGAGAGGAAGGGAACGAACAAACAAAATAGGGAACAAAGAAAAGAACGAACAAACGAACGAAGGAATAAAGAAAGAATTAAGAAATGAACGAAGAAACAAACAAAGGAATGAAGAAAGAAAGGAATGAAGGAAAGAACTAAGGAATGAACGAAGGACTGTAGGAAAGAACAGAGGAATAAATGAAAGAAAAATCAAATAAACAAATGAAGGAAAAAAGGAACGAACGACTTTAGGACCCAACAAAACGAACAAAGAAACGAAAGAAAAAATGAACAAAGGAAAGAACAACATTTTGAAGGATGGAACGTGTGTACATATGTGACTGTCAAAATGGAGGATTATATATACTCTACAAGCTCAAATACTTATCCAAACTAGACTTTCAGACAAAACAAAAGATGATCGTTTTAGTGTTCTCGTGAGACGTGTAAAAACGCCAACTCAACACCAAGCCAAACCGCAGTCAATGAAGAGAACGTCGTTGTAAGCTTGACCATTTACTTTTGACAATTCCTTCATAGACAAGATGGTGAAAAACTGAAAAGAACAAGAGACACAACACACAACACACTTATTGCCTCTGTACATATTCGTTTACAATGACATATAAAAATGTAACGGTAATGTCGGAAAATGTCCAGCAGAGGGAGACTCCCGTCTGCCTAAATGACTTGAACACATTGTATCTAATTCGACAATTATATTTAACATATCGGCACTATTACACTTTTTTAACGTGTCTGACATGTTAACTTATTAAAGACAACTTACGGCATTGCTTCTTCGCCGCTTTGTGTAGGATGGCAACAGAAAGTACTACAGAAGACCACAAAATGTATCTCTAGCTTTCGAACAAATACCGGAAGTCAACCAACAGGAAGTAATTTAGCGGAAGTGACATCATGTGTTTACCGATTATAAAGTACAATAAATATAAACAACTTTACCTCCAAATTAAAGCATTGTAGTTACTAATACAAAATATTATCAAGTAATACAAAAATATTATAATGTAATTACGTAAATAATATTAACAGTTGACTTCAGGACAACACACTCCCCGCCTGGCCTATGTGAGGCCACTAAGGTCACCAAATAACTCTAGTCTTTGGGCAGGAGTAAAACAACTTCTGTTACTGGTCTCAAAAATGTTTTTGGGGTTCCTTGGTCTGTAGTCTTCACTTCGACCTTCCTGACCAAATTGTCGATCCCGGGGAACGTGGCGGTGACCATGGCCATAGGCCAGTAGTTACGTGCAGCTTGCTTGTCCTTGAGGAGAACTAGATCTCCTACTTGAAGGTTTCGCCTTGACATATTCCATTTCGGTCTCTGTTGCAAAGAAGGAAGGTACTCCCTTCTCCATCGGCTCCAAAACTGGTTTGCAAATGCTTGCACTTGCTTCCATTGTTTGGTGTAAAGGTCCCTCTCTGTGAATTCTCCAGGTGGAGGTGGAGCTCCTGCCTTTTGTGTTAGGAGCATTGCTGGTGAAAGAATGAAGGGTTGTTGTGGATCTATGGATACAGGCAGAAGTGGTCGTGCATTTATAATTGCAGTGACTTCCGCCATCAGAGTGCAAAGAACTTCATGGGTTATACGAGTCCCATGCTGCAGTAACATTGAATCCAGGATTCTTCTTGCAATCCCGATCATTCGCTCCCAAGAGCCTCCCATGTGGGAAGCGTGTGGTGGGTTGAATTTCCAAATGCACTGCTTTTCACTGAGGAAGTTCTGCACCGCCTTGTTCATTCCAAGCTCTTTGCATGCTCCCGTAAAATTAGTGCCACAATCAGAATGAAGTTGATTTGCTGGACCTCGAAGTGCGAAAAAACGCCTGAGGGCGTTGATACAACTTGAAGTGTCCATAGACTCGATTAACTCGATATGAACAGCTCTCGAACTAAGACAAGTGAACATCATGGCCCACCGCTTGCTCTCTGCTTGTCCTCCTCTGGTACGTCTGGTTAAGACAGACCAGGGTCCAAAGACATCGACGCCCACATACGTAAAAGGAGGGCAGGATTTAAGACGTTCCGGAGGCAAATTAGCCATTTGTTGTTCTTGAACCTTCCCTCGAAGTCTACGACAGATTGTGCATTTGTGAAGAATTGAGTTGATTAAAGACCGTCCACCTAGAATCCACAATCCTGCTGCTCTGATGGCTCCTTCAGTAAAATGACGGCCTTGATGTTTTACTTGCACATGGTGGTGGTGTGTGAGCAACACAGAGATGTGGCTTTTCTTGGGGAGAATTACAGGATTCTTTTCTAAAAGTGTGAGTTCAGAGCACTTTAGTCTACCTCCCACACAAATGAGTCCATCCTCCAATGTTGGGTTGAGTTTCAACAAAGGGCTGTTTCTTGAAACTGGCTTGTTTTCTTGTAAAGCTAAAAGCTCTCCTGAGAAGGCTGCCTTTTGTGCTGCCCTCAGAATAATATATTTAGCTTGGGCAATTTCATCTGCAGTGCGTGGTTGGTGACACTTGTGCCAGCCTTTGCATCCATCTTTTTGATTAGACCGTTTGCATGTTCTTGCGACGTGGATGAGGAATGCTACACCCCTCACCAAGGAAGTGAAAGTGGAAAATCGTTGGAAGCGATCTGGGTTGAGTATCTGACGTTCCAGGTAAGTAGCGCAGGTCTGCACTTGTGGTCGGATTTCAGAGTCGTTATCTGGTCCAATGAGCTCAAATCTTTCACTGGTTTGTGTCATCTTTGCAGATGTCTTTCGCAGGAATGCAGGGCCGATAAACCAAGATGTTTGTCCAAGGCTTGATACAGGTAAAGATCTTGACGCATGATCTGCAGGGTTTTCCTCCGTGCACACATAGTTCCACTGATCGGGATTTGAAGATTGACGAATACGCTGGACTCTGTTATGAACGTAGGTGTAGAAACGTTTTTTCTCATTGCAAATGTATCCAAGCACTACCTTACTGTCTGTGTAGAAGCGAACTTCATCGAACTTGAGGTCCAGCTCATCTTGGATGAGATCTGCCATCTCTACGGCTAGCACAGCAGCACAGAGCTCGAGCCTTGGGATAGTAGGTTCAGACTGGGGTGCCAACTTGGCCTTTCCCATCACAAATCCGACTTCGGCCTCTCCATCTTCTTGGACCACTTTCAGGTAAGCCACAGCACCAATGGCCTTGCAGGATGCATCTGAAAACACGCACAACTCTGTGAGCGCCGCATCGCACAGTGACTTTGCAGTGTACCTGCGTGGAATATGAATCTTGTTTAAGCCCTGAAGAGACTCTTTCCAAGTCTCCCACTTGTTCTTTTTGGCTTCTGGCAGGGGCATGTCCCAGTCTGCTAGCTCGGAGGTAAGTTCTCTGAGAAGGGATCTTCCCTGAATTGTGACAGGTGCGAGCATTCCTAGGGGATCAAAAACACTGTTTACTGTAGACAAAACACCACGTCGAGTGAATGGTTTGTTTGTTGGTGATGCAAAGTATGTAAATGTGTCAGATGTAATCTCCCAGAGCAACCCTAAGCTCCGTTGTGTGGGTGTAAAGTCTCCACTCAAATCTAAGTCTTTGACCACAGGGGCACAATCTTGAGGGGAGAAGGCTTTGGTGACTTCCTCGGAGTTTGATACAAACTTGTGTAAGCGAAGGTTCGACTCGGCAAGTGAACACTTTGTCCTTTGGAGCAGGTCAATGGCCTCACCTTCAGATGGTAGGGATACCAAGCCATCGTCCACATAAAAGTGCCTTTCTACAAACCTGACAGTATCATCTCCGTGCTGCTGTGCACCTTCCCTGATGGCCTTTCGCAGTCCATAGATTGCCACAGCAGGAGATGGTGTGTTGCCAAACACGTGGACCCTCATGCGATACTCAATAACTGGCTTCCTGAGATCATTGTCCTGATGCCACAAGAAACGTAGGAAATTTCGATGATCTTCATGCACCAAAAAACAATGAAACATCTGCTGGATATCTGCCATAATCGCAACTCTTTCCTTCCGGAAGCGCAGAAGAACGCCCAGCAAGGAGTTGTTGAGGTCGGGTCCAGAGAGTAGCACGTCGTTTAGGGAAATACCTGCGTGTTGGGCGCTAGAGTCAAAAACGACTCTGATCTGGTCAGGTTTTCGTGGGTGGTATACGCCAAAGGATGGCAAATACCAGCACTCTTCATCTTTCCTCAATGGCGGCGCTACCTCTGCATGCTTGTGGGTAATGAGCTTTTCTATGAATGTGACATACTGTTCCTGCATTTCCGGTTTCCTTTGGAGGGTTCGTTGAAGTGACATGAACCGCTTGATTGCCTGGGCCTTATTGTTTGGCAAACGTTGACGTGGTTCCTTAAATGGGAGTGGAGCGACCCAATTGTTGGATCCATCTCTGTAGGTTTGAATGTCCATGATCTTTAGAAAGAGGAGGTCATCCATTGATGGAGCAGGTTTGTTGTCATGTTCAGTTTGGTTGAAAACTGTCGATCCCAGCATCCTTTCTTGTGATTTGCAGGACTGGTTGAAGGTTTGTTGCTTCTTAACACACATGACGCTGGTGCAGGGTAGAAGGATGGAATGACGTCCATTTTCCCATACGTTTGTTTTCATTGAATTAATTGTTGGTTTGTGTGTATTGCCTAAACACACTTCTCCCATCACCACCCAGCCTAAATCCAGACGTTGTGCAAAAGGAGCGTCGTGTGGTCCATTTACTTGCTGTCTGACCTTGTGTGCCCTGATTACATCTCTTCCGAGGAGAAGGAGTATTTGTGCTCCGGGGTCCAATTCGGGGATGTGTTTGGCAATGTGATGGAGATGGGGTTGATGCAAAACTGCAGTTGGTGTTGGGATCTCATTCCGATTATTTGGAATCTCTTGACACTCGAGGAGTGTTGGAAGTGAGATGAGAACTTTACCATCTAGGGACTCAATCTGGAAACCCTCAGCCTCCGTCCCGTGTGCTTCTACAAGGCCAGAACAAGTTCTGAGATGATAAGTGATTGGTTTGCTGTCCACATTGAACATTTTAAACAATTCTGGTCTTGCCAATGATCGATTACTTTGGTCATCCAAAATTACGTAGGCTTTGATGGCCTTGTCCTTGAAGTCTTTATGGTACATTTTAGTAAGGCATATTTTTGAGCATGAGCGCCCCCACTGACCTTGACCGCAAACATCTGTACAGCTCGTGCTAACATCAGGCATGTTATACTGTTCTTCTCTGTTATACTGTTCTTCTCCCTCCCCGCCATCCTCTTTAAGGGATGGAGGAGCCTTGGCCATTTGAGGGGATTGACCAGGATGCATTGCTGCCTCATGATGAGTGCTTCCACATTCATAACACTTCACAGAAGACTGGCATTGTTTGGCGAGATGTGAAACTGAGGAACAACATTTAAAACATATCCCTTTTTCCTTCAAAAAGGCCTTTCTATCATCCAGGGATTTGTTTCGGAATGTCCTGCATCTCTTAAGGGGGTGTGGTTTGTTGTGTAGAGGACAACATTCATTGGGGTCACTATTGGTTGTTAAAATGTCTGTTTTGTGCACTGTGATGGGTCTGTTGGAGTTAAAACCTTTTGCAATGTGTTTGTCAAGGTTAGCAGTTGTATTGTACTGGTAGGTGAAACTGGGGTCATTTCGTTTCTTTGCCTCGGAGCACACAAAAACACAGAAGTAGTGGAAGGGAGGGAAGCAACCGTTATTATGTTCTTTGTACAAAAACCCAGAAGATGTCCATTTTTCCTGAAGGCTATAAGGAAGCTTGTCCACAATCGGCCTAATTCCACGTGACGTATCCAGATAGGACAAGCCGGTGACATAGCCGTCCTCCTTGAACCCCTTGAATTTCCATGAGCAAATCTCCCAGTTCGCGTAGCCTAGCATTGTCCTTATTAGAAATTTTGGGGAAATTGTCCAGTCGATCAAATAGTGATTTTTCAATGATTTCAGGGGCAGCATAACAGTCACGCAGTCTCTCCCATGCTTTGTGTAGAGCCAGTTCTGGGTGGTTTACATACATTGAGCGGATGCGTCTCACATGTTCTCCAGACTCCTTACCAAGCCACTTAGTCATGAGGTCTAGTTCTTGGGTTGTTGTGAGGTGAGCACCGCTGACCGCTGTAGTGAATGACGACTCCCATGCGCGATAATCTTCTGGTTTATCAGCGAAGTAGTACAGTCCTGAGGTGATGAGATCTCGTGTTGCCAAATAGTGGGCCAATGGTTCCACTGAAGACGGTATGCTGGCTTGTGGAACCTGTCGGGGAACATAAGGCGGAGCATGTATGTTTGGGCCAGATTGTCTTTTTTCTTCGAAGTTTGTCGTGGCTTTAACTGGTTTATTTAAGTTTGGTGTGGATAAGTGAGATCCTTTATCGCTCTTAAAGTTTGTTCTATTAGGACTGGGTTGCATATATGGAGTATTTTCATCCAGATGCCAGGTGTTGATGGTAGCTTGTGTTAACGGATACGGTTGCTTGTCTATTGCTGGACACAAGGCAGCTGGAGATGACAACTGCTGTTGAAGGTCGATCTGTGATTGAACATATTCACTTGTGCGTTCAATTTTTGCCTTTTCTGATTCAGTTTTCCTGTCATCGCCAGTGGATTGTGCTCCCGAAGCTTCCTCCAATACTTGAGCTTCCGCCTCAGCTGCGTCTGCTTCTCGTTGTAATGTCAGCACTTCTAATTCTGTGGTTATTCTCGTTGTTTCCAATTGATTATGAGCCTTTTCTAGTTTTAGCTTAGCTTCTTCCAGTTTAAGCTTAGCTTCTTGGCTTGCGTACGACGCTCGTACTTTCGCAGCTTCTGCTTTAGCTCTAACAAGAGCTGCGCTTGCTGTGGATACTGACGTTTTGCTGCTTCCACTGTGACTAGTTGCCATGTTGATACTTTAGGGCAGCCGGAACGTGCCTTTTTCACTTTAGTGTTCTCGTGAGACGTGTAAAAACGCCAACTCAACACCAAGCCAAACCGCAGTCAATGAAGAGAACGTCGTTGTAAGCTTGACCATTTACTTTTGACAATTCCTTCATAGACAAGATGGTGAAAAACTGAAAAGAACAAGAGACACAACACACAACACACTTATTGCCTCTGTACATATTCGTTTACAATGACATATAAAAATGTAACGGTAATGTCGGAAAATGTCCAGCAGAGGGAGACTCCCGTCTGCCTAAATGACTTGAACACATTGTATCTAATTCGACAATTATATTTAACATATCGGCACTATTACACTTTTTTAACGTGTCTGACATGTTGTTAACTTATTAAAGACAACTTACGGCATTGCTTCTTCGCCGCTTTGTGTAGGATGGCAACAGAAAGTACTACAGAAGACCACAAAATGTATCTCTAGCTTTCGAACAAATACCGGAAGTCAACCAACAGGAAGTAATTTAGCGGAAGTGACATCATGTGTTTACCGATTATAAAGTACAATAAATATAAACAACTTTACCTCCAAATTAAAGCATTGTAGTTACTAATACAAAATATTATCAAGTAATACAAAAATATTATAATGTAATTACGTAAATAATATTAACAGTTGACTTCAGGACAACACAATCGTACTCAGGGCTGGGCGATATGGCCGTTTATTTATATTTCAATTTTTTTAAGCCATGTCACGATACACGATATATATCTACATATTTTGCCTTAGCCTTGAATGAACACTTGATACATATAATCAAAGCAATATGATGATTCTATGATAGATAGATAGTACTTTATTGATTCCTTCAGGAGAGTTCCTTCAGGAAAATTAAAATTCCAGCAGCAGTGTACAGAGTTGAGATCAATTTAAAGAAAAAAGTAAAAAGTAAATAATGGGGGTTTAAAAGGAAACAAAATAGAGAAATATTACAAAAAGAATAAAAACAATGGGAATAACAATATAACAGTAAAATAAGAATATAACAAGACAAAGTAGGCAGTAGTGACCATGTTATGAAAACGTATTGCACTGTTAATGTTTTGCATCCCCTGTCATCCTAATACCCCCCGTCCCCCGTCCCAGAGAGGAGTTGTACAGTCTAATGGCGTGTGGGACAAAGGACTTCTTGAGTCTATTAGTCCTGCACTTTGGATGAAGCAGTCTAGCACTGAACAGGCTCCTCTGACTACTGATAACGCTATGCAGAGGGTGACTGGCATCATCCAGGATGCTCACTAGTTTGTCCACATTCCTCTTCTCTGCCACCGTCACCAGTGAGTCCAGTTTCATTCCGATTGTAGAACCGGCCCGTCTGATCAGTTTCTCAAGTCTGGAGCTATGGAGTATGTGTCTACATTAAAACATTCTTCTTCATACTGCATTAATATATGCTCATTTTAAACTTTCATGCAGAGAAGGAAATCAAAACTAAGTCAATTTACAAAAACTGTATTTATTAAACAGTGATTAAGCAGTGGCACAAACATTCATGTCATTTCAAAACAGAAAGTGCAAGATTGTCAGAGACATTTTAAAACAAGCTATCAATGCACTTTTGTGCATGATGTCACTAAGATGACATATTAACACAACACAAAATTAAAATGCACTTTTTGTACAGACCGCCATTACAATAGTTTAAAACCAATGAAGTGCACTTTTGTGCGTGATGTCACACAAGATATTTCAATAAGTGTCAAATAAAAATTAGCTGTATAATAGGAAATCAAATAGTGTATGTCCTTCACTATGTGGTAGGTTCCTGTGGACGTTATCTCCTTCTGTTGTTGACTATTTTTTTCATACGGTGTTGATCTGGAAATTGTTGCTTCGGCATTTTGTTGAGTGGCAACGGCCGAGATGGTGAAATGCGGTGTTTCAAGCACTCTTCATTCTCTAGTGGGTGACTTTTTAAATGATGCTACAAATTACTGCTACTTTTTTTTTTAACGCTTTTGCCGCATACTTTACATATTACTGTACAACGTCTTCCAGCTTGAAGCGAAACCACCGCCAGACAATGGACCCCCTGCTGTTTTTCATGGGAATGAATTCTTCTTTCGGCAGCGGTCGCGAAGTATAGGTTGGAGCACGTTGTTTGGGGGTGGGGAGTGGGGTGTGGTGGTGGGGGAGGAGGCGTGGTTGGGGGCGTGGTTGAGGCGGGGGCGTGGTTAAGAGGGGTGGTGTATAATTCACCAACTCGAGTATTTCATATATATATATATACATATATATACATATATATACACATATATATATATATATATATATATATATATATATATATATATATATATATATATATATATATGAAATACTTGACTTTCAGTGAATTCTAGCTATATATATATTTATTTTATTATATATATAAATAAAAGAAATAGTCGAATTTCCGACGGCACCTATCAAATACACAATAATAAAAACACAGTTGGCGAGCGATCTCCGAATCCGGGAACATCCTTCACGGATTTGTTGTAGACATCCGCAAATGAGAACAGGATGTTGCTTCCAGCTATCAGCATAGCCGTCTTTGTCTCAACAAAAAATACACCATCGGGTCTCCATTTTGCGAGGTGGCCCATAATACTGGGTTGTGAACGATGCTGCGCTGCGGACGCTTTGTGCTTCGCTGACCGTTCATGGCTGAATATCCGTTCGGCCGGCGTGTTCAATGGAGAAGTCTGTTCTACAAAATTTACAGGCAACATACCCCTTCCCCTTCGAACTCTCCTGGATAAACTGAAATTTTTGTTTCCGATCGTTCTGGAACTTGCAAGCGAATTTCTTCATTTTGCTCGTCGACGGTGTAATATATTGGGTTGGAGTCAATAACCAGGCGACGTGATGAAGTTACGTCTCTTTACTGTGGGCTTCAGAACAGACTCCCTAATGCATGTTCCTTGACTGCACTTAAATGTAGAATATATTTACATTCTGTTCTATGTACAGTAGATGGCAGTATCGTCCTGTTTAAGAGGGTCACAACATTGAGTCAGGTCTGTCTGCATGGAGCTGGAGGGGGCGTGACCTCCAGCTCCGCTTGAATTTCGGGAGATTTTCGGTAGAAAATTTGTCCCGGGAGGTTTTCGGGAGAGGCGCTGAGTTTCGGGAGTCTCCCGGAAAATCCGGGAGGGTTGGCAAATATGGCATAATAACTCCATATGGATTATTTGATTTTTTGAGGATGGCATTTGGCCTGCGGGGGGGAAGCACAGACTTTTCAGCTGCTCATGGACTCTATTTTACGCGATTTACCATTTTTGTTTGTTTATTTGGACAATATTCGATTGTCGTTTAGCCGGAGAACATTTTAAACATTTATGGCTGCTGTTTAGCCGGTTGAACGAACATGGCCTTATTGTGAACCTGACTAAGTGCCAATTTGGAGTAACAGAAATTGACCTTCTTGGCCACCAGGTGTCCTCGCAAGGTGCGGTTCCCCTGCCTACAAGGGTGGAGGCAATCTCCAAGTGTCCACATTGCTCTGTGACATTTCTCCCGGTCCACCTCGTCCAATGGTTCTTGTGACGTCGTGCAAGCTCTCTCGCACGACGTGAAGGTGTTTGTGAGGCTGGTTAGCACCAAATTCTACTGGTCAGGCATGCCGAAGAATGTCAGGAGGTGGGCAGCTGCATGGTTGAGTTTGCCAGCGGGCCAAGGTCCACCAGCACATCAAGGCACCGTTGTAACCCCACCAGGTGCCGGATCGACGGTTCAACCATGTGCATGTGGACCTGGTGGGTCCACTGCCCTCCTCTCGTGGGTGCACTCATCTCCTCACTATGGAAGACAGAACTACCAGATGACCGGAGGTAGTTCCACGCTCGTCCACAACAACGGATGAGATTGCTCAGACTTTTATTTTTAACTGGGTCTCACGGTTTGGCACACCGTCCGACCTGAGCTCAGCTCACTTCAGACCTGAGGAACACAATGGCTGTAGGACTGGGGTACAGCTGCATCGCACTACTGCTTATCACCCTCAAGCAAGCGGCCTGTGTGAAAGGTTTCATCGCTCGCTAAAGGCTGGCGGACTAGTCTCACAGACAGTGGATGGGTTAACCGTTCACCGCGGGTAATGTTGGGCCTACGCTCTGCTTCGAAGGAGGACCTTCAGGCCTTGGCGTCTGAATTGGTCTTCAGTCAGCCCCTGAGAGTGCCAGGCGACTTCCTGCCCTCGACCTCCGGTCAAGGAACAAAAGTGGCCCATCGCCCTGCTGCTCATGGGGCACACCAAGGCAGTGTGGTGAATGTCCCCATGCATCACGGTTTGCGTCGTTTTTGTATGCCTAAGGACCTTCTGGCGGACAAGTTTGTGTTCTTCCGTCATGGTGGTCATTGATCATCACTCCAAACTCCATAAGACGACCGCTTTCGAGTGGTGGAAGCAGGGCTTAAGAACTTTGTCATAGACTTGGGGAGTCGGCACGAACGGGTTACTGTCGATCAGATAAAGCCCGCCTATGGGGCGGCATGGCGTAGTGGGTAGAGCGGCCGTGCCAGAAACCTGAGGGTTGCAGGTTTACTTCCTACCTATTGACATCCAAATTGCTGCCGTTGTGTCCTTGGGCAGGACACTTCACCCTTGCCTCCGGTGCCGCTCACACGGGTGAATGAATGATGAATGAATGATTGGTGGGGGTCGCAGGGGCCGTAGGCGCAAACTGGCAGCCACGCTTCCGTCAGTCTACCCTAGGACAGTTGTGGCTACAGATGTAGCTTACCACAACCAGGTGTGAATGAATGATCATCAATCAATCAATCAATGTTTACTTATATAGCCCTAAATCACTAGTGTCTCAAAGGGCTGCACAAACCACCACGACATCCTCGGTAGGCCCACATAAGGGCAAGGAAAACTCACACCCAGTGGGACATCGGTGACAATAATGACCCAGTGGGACGTCGGTGACAATAATGACTATGAGAACCTTAGAGAGGAGGAAAGCAATGGATGTCGAGCGGGTCTAACATGATACTGTGAAAGTTCAATCCACAATGGATCCAACACAGTCGCGAGAGTCCAGTCCAGAGCGGATCCAACACAGCAGCGAGAGTCCCGTTCACAGCGGAGCCAGCAGGAAACCATCCCAAGCGGAGATGGGTTCCCACTTCTCTGTGAGCGCTTTGAGTATCTAACAATAGAAAAGTGCGATATAAATATAATCCATTATTATTATTCTTATTATTATCAGGACCCAGATAGCATGACGTGACCTGCACTCCCACTTCGTCGGGGCTGGCCGCCTGCATCTGTTCTGGACCCTGTTTCCTCTTTTGACAGACGGTCTGGATTTCCCGCTGTTTTGGCCCAGGCTCGCCGGCATCGAGATAGGCTCCCACGGGCAACATTGTCTGGATGCTGTGCGGATTAGCTGTTATGGGCGTTCTATTGAAACTAAAAAAGCCTAATTTGGTGGTTTCTGTGTTTTTTTTTTAAATTTAGTTTTTCTCTCTTTGAAGTGTGTTTGGTGTTAGTGCCTAATCTGGTGTTTTAGGGGGAGGGACTATGCATCCATCCATCCATCTTCTTCCGCTTATCCGAGGTCGGGTCGCGGAGGCAACAGCCTAAGCAGGGAAACCCAGACTTCCCTTTCCCCAGCCACTTCGTCTAGCTCTTCCCGGGGGATCCCGAAGCGTTCCCAGGCCAGCTGGGAGACATAGTCTTCCCAACGTGTCCTGGGTCTTCCCCGTGGCCTCCTACCGGTTGGACGTGCCCTAAACACCTCCCTAGGGAGGCGTTCGGGTGGCATCCTGACCAGATGCCCGAGCCACCTCACCTGGCTCCTCTCGATGTGGAGGAGCAGCGGCTTTACTTTGAGTTCCTCCCGGATGGCAGAGCTTCTCACCCTATCTCTAAGGGAGAGCCCCGCCACACGGCAGAGGAAACTCATTTCGGCCGCTTGTACCCGTGATCTTATCCTTTCGGTCATGACCCAAAGCTCATGACCATAGGTGAGGATGGGAACGTAGATCGACCGGTAAATTGAGAGCTTTGCCTTCCGGCTCAGCTCCTTCTTCACCACAACGGATCGGTACAACGTCCGCATTACTGAAGACGCCGCACCGATCCGCCTGTTGATCTCACAATCCACTCTTCCCTCACTCGTGAACAAGACTCCTAGGTACTTGAACTCCTCCACTTGGGGCAGGGTCTCCTCCCCAACCCGGAGATGGCACTCCACCCTTTTCCGGGCGAGAACCATGTACTCGGACTTGGAGGTGCTGATTCTCATTCCGGTCGCTTCACACTCGGCTGCAAACCGATCCAGTGAGAGCTGAAGATCCCGGTCAGATGAAGCCATCAGGACCACATCATCTGCAAAAAGCAGAGACCTAATCCTGCGGCCACCAAACCGGAACCCCTCAACGCCTTGACTGCGCCTAGAAATTCTGTCCATAAAAGTTATGAACAGAATCGGTGACAAAGGACAGCCTTGGCGGAGTCCAACCCTCACTGGAAATGTGTTCGACTTACTGCCGGCAATGTGGACCAAGCTCTGGCACTGATCGTACAGGGAGCGGACCGCCACAATAAGACAGTCCGATACCCCATACTCTCTGAGCACTCCCCACAGGACTTCCCGAGGGACACGGTCGAATGCCTTCTCCAAGTCCACAAAGCACATGTAGACTGGTTGGGCAAACTCCCATGCACCCTCAAGAACCCTGCCGAGAGTATAGAGCTGGTCCACAGTTCCACGACCAGGACGAAAACCACACTGTTCCTCCTGAATCCGAGGTTCGACTATCCGGCGTAGCCTCCTCTCCAGTACACCTGAATAAACCTTACTGGGAAGGCTGAGGAGTGTGATCCCACGATAGATGGAACACACCCTCCGGTCCCCCTTCTTAAAGAGAGGAACTACCACCCCGGTCTGCCAATCCAGAGGTACCGCCCCCGATGTCCACGCGATGCTGCAGAGTCTTGTCAACCAAGACAGCCCCACAGCATCCAGAGCCTTAAGGAACTCCGGGCGGATCTCGTCCACCCCCGGGGCCTTGCCACCGAGGAGCTTTTTAACTACCTCAGCGACCTCAGCCCCAGAAATAGGAGAGTCCATCACAAATTCCCCAGGTACTGCTTCCTCATAGGAAGACGTGTTGGTGGGATTGAGGAGGTATTCGAAGTATTCCTTCCACCTATCCACAACATCCACAGTTGAGGTCAACAGAACACCATCCGCTCCACACACGGTGTTGATAGTGCACTGCTTCCCCTTCCTGAGGCGGCGGACGGTGGTCCAGAATCGCTTCGAAGACGTCCGGAAGTCGTTTTCCATGGCTTCCCCGAACTCCTCCCATGTCCGAGTTTTTGCCTCAGCGACCGCTGAAGCCGCACACCGCTTGGCCTGTCGGTACCTGTCCACTGCCTCCGGAGTCCTATGAGCCAAAAGGACCCGATAGGACTCCTTCTTCAGCTTGACGGCATCCCTCACCGCTGGTGTCCACCAAGGGGTTTTAGGCTATGCAGTCGGGAACTAAGATTGGGGATTGGTGGATGTGTCAGATGTGACCAGTTATAAGGGGACACACTTCCAGGGGAGAGGAGCTGTTGTTGTTGTTGTGGAAAGAAGTCTAATAATAAACTCATTGGCTCAGAACTACTGCTCTCTCGCCTCATTATGTCCCCTCCCACAGTGTTGATCGCATAGTGGTTTTAACTTGCTTTTATCTTCACTTGTATTACAATTAATTCAATACAACCTATTTTTAACTAGTTTTTTAACCAACCTTTTTTATATATTTATGAAATAGAAAGTAGAAAAATATAGAATACAAGATGTAACATCCATGTAACATGAAACTAACAAAACATTGACTTCTGGCACCCTCTAGTGGTGACCAGCGAATATTACAGGTCACAGTGTTCCCTTGTTAAAATGGCGGTCAATATAGACTTTGATATAAACGTCTGGACACATAAAGCGCACATAATGCAACGATTATTACCTGCAATTAGAGATCAGAACGCACGCACACACAATATGTGGTTTACACCTCCACTGGTTTTGATGTCTCTAGGGGGAAAATAGTATTGACTAATGTGCAAAAATAATAATGCATCTGATGTGAGCAACAACCAATGCCAAACGAAAATGCAACAATATTACCATTAGCAGCGTGCTGGAAGTCTGCTAAAGGCGTCTAGGTTGCGGTCATCTTTATAGACTTTTAGGTACCAACAGATGGCGCAATTGGACCGCTCATTGCAGGACAAAACAATATACATACTTTATCTGCTGGGTCAAAAGTATACATACAGCAATGTTAATATTTGTTAATCAGTCTCACTGCAAAAAGGTGCTTTTGGTAGCCATCCGCAATCTTCTGGCAAGCTTCTGGTTGAATTTTTGACCAATCCTCTTGACAAAATTGGTGCAGTTCAACTAATTTTGTTCGTTTTCTGACATTGACTTGTTTCTTCAGCATTATCCACACATTTAAGTCATTACTTTGGGAACGCCATTCGAAAACCTCAAGTCTAGCCATTCCTTTACCACTTTTGACATGTGTTGGGGTCATTGTCCTGTTGGAATACCCAACTGCGTCAAAGACCCAACCTCCGGGCTGATGATTTTAGGTTTTCCTGAAGAATTTGGAGGCCAACGTCCTTTTTCATTGTCCCTTTGGCAGCAAAACAGGCCCAGAGCATAATCATACCACCAACATGCTTGACGGTAGATATGTTGTTCCTGGGATTAAAGGCCTCATAGGCATGTGTGAAAAGTCGTAGGTATTATGTGATTGGACCGGCACGCAAAGGCAGTACCTTTATGGTTTATTGGTGCTCTGTTCTTCTCCCTACGTCCGTGTACCACTCTGTACAGCGGCATTTTAAAAAGTCCTGAATTTGACTTTTTGAAACCGATACTGATAATTTCCAATATCACATTTTAATTTATTTATCTCTATCTGACATGTTTAGTAACTTTACCGGTGGCAGTAGCAAGACAAAGATGGCGGTGCGTAACTGGCAACCTGGATGTGACACACTCAAAGACTTTCTAATTGGTCAAACGGTGGAGGGCGGGTCATCGAAATGAAAACAACAACAAGATTTTGGGGCTATAAATCTGATTTTGAAATATCCCCGCTGAACTACTGTATTCAGTCATGGAGGTATTTGACCAGAACATGATTTATAAATACCATTTGACATATCAGGGCCATTTAATGAAGACTTGACATGAAATTATTACATATGGCTCCTTTAAAAGAGGATACATTCATTCTGCAGCTTTATGACAGAGCTTGTTTCTTTTGTACTCTCTTAAGTTAAGCAGGAAACATCGTTTTTTTCAGGTGCTTATCATCAAGGTCATGCACATTGCCCTCACCTCGTCAGATAAGCTTGGTGCAATGTGTGTCAACATTGATGTAGCAGCAGAGTGGATTATAAGGAAGAAGAAAAGACTAAATCAGAGTTCTTCCAATTGGACAGTCACTCCAAGAATTTGCGATCATGCCAACCCATCTCTGTAAATTATGGCAAGCAAAGCAACTTCTGTGCATATTTTGGCAAATGTCATTTGTTTCTGACACACGCGTCAACAAATCCTAACTTCTGTTCCTTGTGACGATGAAGCAGGAACAACATGTAACAATGGAGCAACTCTTCATTACTGAGACGCCACAATTGTTGTCCTGCCCTAACTCAGGCTTACTTAGGCGATATCTGTGAATAACGTGATGTGGTCGCTAACAGAATGTAAGGGATGAAGGCAATGTGGTTGCTAAACAAATTAGCTAACAGGATGTCCTGGGTCTTCCCCGTGGCCTCCTGCCGGTCGGTATGTGCCCCTAGAGAGGCGTTCGGTTGGCATCCTGACCAGATGCCCGAACCTCCTCATCTGGCTCCTCTCCATGTGGAGGAGCAGCGGCTTTACTTTGAAGTCCTCCCGGAATGCAGAGCTTCTCACCCTATCTCCCGGCGGGAGAAATTAATTTCGGCCGCTTGTACCCATGATCTTATCCTTTCGGTCATAACCCAAAGCTCATGGCCATAAGTGAGGATGGGAACGTAGATCGACCGGTAAATTGAGAGCTTTGCCTTCCGGCTCAGCTCCTTTTTCACCACAACGGATCGATACAGTGTCCGCATTACTGAAGACGCCGCACCGGTTAGCCTGTCGATCTCACGATCCACTCTTCCCTCACTCGTGAACAAGACTCAGAGGTACTTGAACCCCTCCACTTGGGGCAAGATCTCCTCCCCAACCTGGAGATGGCACTCCACCCTTTGGCGATAACCATGGACTCGGACTTGGAGGTGCTGATTCTCATCCCAGTCGCCTCACACTTGGCAGCAAACCGATCCAGTGAGAGTCAGTTGAAGCCATCAGGACCACATTATCTGCAGAAAGCAGAAACCTAATCCTGCAGCCACCAAACCGGATCCCCTCAACGCCTTGACCTCCTACCGGTCAGACGTGCCCTAAACACCTCCCATAGGGAGGCGTTCGGGTGGCATCCTGACCAGATGCCCGAACCACCTCATCTGGCTCCTCTCGATGTGGAGGAGCAGCGGCTTTACTTTGAGCTCCTCTTGGATTACAGAGCTTCTCACCCTATCTCTAATTCCGGGAGACCCCCGGAATTCAGCGCCTCTCCCAAAAACCTCCCGGAAAAATTTTTCTCCTGAAAATCTCCTGAAATTCAGCAGGAGCTGGAGGCCATGCCCCCCACCCCCCGAGCTCAAACATGCACAGTTCGAAGCTTGAAAAGGATGATTGAAGGCTGATCTGACGGCAATTAAAGTCATTTTTTAAAACGACAGGTAATCCTCCTCCTTTTCGGCCGGACGACCGCGGAAAATTAAAGTAGGAACACTCCGGAGGCAGAATTTCATTAAGAGGGGCAGACTCACCGGCTCTCAGCCATATTTCCGTCACACAGAAGAAGTCAAGTCCGCGGGAAGTGAAGAATTCCATCAGTTTTGTTTGTCTAAGATCTTGCGTTCACAAGACCTAACCTGGCGGGGGCCAGTACGTCCAAGGGCGCAACTAATCCAGGTGGGGCCCGACACACAGCCCGCAGGTGGCGGGGGAGAGGAGCCACGAGGCGGGAAAGGAAAGCAGAAATCCGGCCAGGTGAAAAAGCTGACTGGTACATCGAAAAACCAATGTCGAAGTTGATCATATCAGTGGGAGAGGGGCAAAGATCCAAAAGTGTTTGGCGTAGCAGTGAGCTGACAGAGACGAAAATAGTCGCAAACAACACAAAAACAAACAGAGCTGACAGCGAGAGACGGCAGGGCAAAGCACATACTGGCGCCGTCTTCTGGAAACTCAGAAGTGACGTCACTCAAATAGTGAAAGGTAAGTGTTGTTGTTTTTTTTTTTTTAATAGCCAGCAAGCACAGTACAGTTAGTAGAACTACTGTGTTTTTATTACTGTGTATTTGATAGGTGCCGTCTGAAATTCAACTATTTATTTCATTTATATATATAATAAAATAAATATATATAGCTAGAATTCACTGAAAGTTACGTATTTCATATAAATATAAGTGTATATATACATGAAATATATATGAAATACTCGAGTTGGTGAATTGGCTGTAAATATACACCCCTCCCCTCTTAACCCTGTCCCCCGCCCCAACCACGCCCCCAAACCACGCACCCACCCACCACCTCCCGAAATCGGAGGTCTCAAGGTTGGCAAGTATGGTCTCTAAGGGAGAGCCCCGCCACCCGGCGGAGGAAACTCATTTCGGCCGCTTGTAGCCGTGAATTTGTCCTTTCGGTCATAGCTCGAAGCTCAACCCAGGTACTGAAACTTGGCAGCGTTGGATTTTTACGTGAATCGATGCCTGGTAGGACCGGCGGGATTCGGTCTGTGGCAGAAAAATGTGTACCCATCTCCAGTCAAAACCCCAACTTACTGAAAATGCTGTGAATTCATTTTAGTATGCAACATTCACACCCCAAAAAAAAGCCAGCAAAATCCAAGAGACTGATTTTTATTTATTTATTAGATGGCCATGGCCGCACAATAAGTGAAGAGTGAAGAAGACCAAGTTGTGGTTAAGAGGCTGCAGACTTACTGCACTGACCTGGCGACAGGAACGGCTTGCTGAGTCAGGATGTAGTCCGACACGCAGGTCGGCATGTAGGACAAAGGCAGCCAAAAGAACTTGGCGTCCCAGCCCGGCGAGTAGCGAGTCCTGGGTCGGACGGCGGACACGGCGTGCTCCATGCAGTTGACCACCTTCATCAGGTCTCCGTCTGATATCTTGGCAACCTTGTCTGCTATGAGTGCCAACGCTGTGAGGGAGGAAGGCGATATCGATGAATAACTTGATGTGGTCGCTAACAAACTAGCTAACAGGATGTGAGGGATAAAGGCGATATCGATGAATAACTTGATGTGGTCGCTAACAAACTAGCTAACAGGATGTGAGGGTTGAAGATAATATCAATGTGGTCGCTAATAACCTAGCTAACAGGATGTGAGGGTTGAAGATAATATCAATGTGGTCGCTAACAAACTAGCTAACAGGATGTGAGGGTTAAAGATGATATCAATGTGGTCGCTAACAAACTAGCTAACACGATGTGAAGGATAAAGATGATATCAATGTGGTCGCTAACAAACTAGCTAACACGATGTGAGGGATAAAGATGATATCAATGTGGTCGCTAACAAACTAGCTGACAGGTTGTGAGGGTTGAAGATGATATCACTGTAATAGCTAACAAACTAAATAACAGGTTGTGGGGGTTGAAGATGATATTAATCTGGTCGCTAACTAACTAGATAACAGGATGTGAGGGTTGAAGATGATATCAATGTGGTCGCTAACAAAGTAGCTAACAGGATGTGAGGGTTGAAGATGATATCAATATGGTCGCTAACAAAGTAGCTAACATAATAGGAGGGATGATGATATATCAATGTGGTCCATAACAAACTAGCTAACAGGATTTGAGGGATGAAGGCGTTATCAATAAATAAGTCGATGTGGTCGCTAACAAACTAGCTAACACGATGTGAGGGATGAAGATGATATCAATGTGGTTGCTAACAAACTAGCTAACAGGATATGAGGGATGAAGGTGATATCAGTGAATAACTTGATTAACAAACTAGCTAACAGGATGTCGGGATGAAGGTGATATCAATGTGGTCCCTAACAAAGTAGCTAACAGGATATGAGGGTTGAAGATGATATCAATGTGGTCGGTAACAAAGTAGCTAACAGGATATGAGGGTTGAAGATGATATCAATGTGGTCGCTAACAAAGTAGTTAACAGGATGTGAGGGATGATGATAAATCAATGTGGTCGCTAACAAACTAGCTAACAGGATGTGAGGGTTAAAGATGATATCAATGTGGTCGCTAACAAACTAGCTAACAGGTTGTGAGGGTTGAAGATGATATTAATCTGGTCGCTAACAAACTAGCTAACAGGATGTGAGGGATAAAGATGATATCAATGTGGTCGCTAACAAACTAGCTAACAGGTTGTGAGGGTTGAAGATGATATCATTGTAATAGCTAACACACTAGATAACAGGTTGTGGGGGTTGAAGATGATATTAATCTGGTCGCTAACAAACTAGATAACAGGATGTGAGGGTTGAAGATGATATTAATCTGGTCGCTAACAAACTAGATAACAGGATGTGAGGGTTGAAGATGATATCAATGTGGTCGCTAACAAAGTAGCTAACAGGATGTGAGGGTTGAAGATGATATCAATATGGTCGCTAACAAAGTAGCTAACATAATAGGAGGGATGATGATATATCAATGTGGTCCATAACAAACTAGCTAACAGGATGTCGGGATGAAGGTGATATCAATGTGGTCCCTAACAAAGTAGCTAACAGGATATGAGGGTTGAAGATGATATCAATGTGGTCGGTAACAAAGTAGCTAACAGGATATGAGGGTTGAAGATGATATCAATGTGGTCGCTAACAAAGTAGTTAACAGGATGTGAGGGATGATGATAAATCAATGTGGTCGCTAACAAACTAGCTAACAGGATGTGAGGGTTAAAGATGATATCAATGTGGTCGCTAACAAACTAGCTAACAGGTTGTGAGGGTTGAAGATGATATTAATCTGGTCGCTAACAAACTAGCTAACAGGATGTGAGGGATAAAGATGATATCAATGTGGTCGCTAACAAACTAGCTAACAGGTTGTGAGGGTTGAAGATGATATCACTGTAATTGCTAACAAACTAAATAACAGGTTGTGGGGGTTGAAGATGATATTAATCTGGTCGCTAACAAACTAGATAACAGGATGTGAGGGTTGAAGATGATATCAATGTGGTCGCTAACAAAGTAGCTAACAGAATGTGAGGGTTGAAGATGATATCAATATGGTCGCTAACAAAGTAGCTAACATAATAGGAGGGATGATGATATATCAATGTGGTCCATAACAAACTAGCTAACAGGATGTCGGGATGAAGGTGATATCAATGTGGTCCCTAACAAAGTAGCTAACAGGATATGAGGGTTGAAGATGATATCAATGTGGTCGGTAACAAAGTAGCTAACAGGATATGAGGGTTGAAGATGATATCAATGTGGTCGCTAACAAAGTAGTTAACAGGATGTGAGGGATGATGATAAATCAATGTGGTCGCTAACAAACTAGCTAACAGGATGTGAGGGTTAAAGATGATATCAATGTGGTCGCTAACAAACTAGCTAACAGGTTGTGAGGGTTGAAGATGATATTAATCTGGTCGCTAACAAACTAGCTAACAGGATGTGAGGGATAAAGATGATATCAATGTGGTCGCTAACAAACTAGCTAACAGGTTGTGAGGGTTGAAGATGATATCACTGTAATAGCTAACAAACTAAATAACAGGTTGTGGGGGTTGAAGATGATATTAATCTGGTCGCTAACAAACTAGATAACAGGATGTGAGGGTTGAAGATGATATTAATCTGGTCGCTAACAAACTAGATAACAGGATGTGAGGGTTGAAGATGATATCAATGTGGTCGCTAACAAAGTAGCTAACAGGATGTGAGGGTTGAAGATGATATCAATATGGTCGCTAACAAAGTAGCTAACATAATAGGAGGGATGATGATATATCAATGTGGTCCATAACAAACTAGCTAACAGGATTTGAGGGATGAAGGCGTTATCAATAAATAAGTCGATGTGGTCGCTAACAAACTAGCTAACACGATGTGAGGGATGAAGATGATATCAGTGAATAACTTGATTAACAAACTAGCTAACAGGATGTCGGGATGAAGGTGATATCAATGTGGTCCCTAACAAAGTAGCTAACAGGATATGAGGGTTGAAGGTGATATCAATGTGGTCCCTAACAAAGTAGCTAACAGGATATGAGGGTTGAAGATGATATCAATGTGGTCGGTAACAAAGTAGCTAACAGGATATGAGGGTTGAAGATGATATCAATGTGGTCGCTAACAAAGTAGTTAACAGGATGTGAGGGATGATGATAAATCAATGTGGTCGCTAACAAACTAGCTAACAGGATGTGAGGGTTAAAGATGATATCAATGTGGTCGCTAACAAACTAGCTAACAGGATGTGAGGGATAAAGATGATATCAATGTGGTCGCTAACAAACTAGCTAACAGGTTGTGAGGGTTGAAGATGATATCATTGTAATAGCTAACAAACTAGATAACAGGTTGTGAGGGTTGAAGATGATATTAATCTGGTCGCTAACAAAGTAGCTAACAGGATGTGAGGGATGAAGGTGATATCAATGTGGTCGCTAACAAACTAGCTAACAGGATGTGAGGGTTGAAGGTGATATCAATAAATAACTTGATTAACAAACTAGCTAACAGGATGTGAGGGATGATGATAAATCAATGTGGTCGCTAACAAACTAGCTATCAGGATGTGAGGGTTAAAGATGATATCAATGTGGTCGCTAACAAACTAGCTAACAGGATGTGAGGGATAAAGATGATATCAATGTGGTCGCTAACAAACTAGCTAACAGGTTGTGAGGGTTGAAGATGATATCATTGTAATAGCTAACAAACTAGATAACAGGTTGTGAGGGTTGAAGATGATATTAATCTGGTCGCTAACCAACTAGATAACAGGATGTGAGGGTTGAAGATGATATCAATGTGATCGCTAACAAAGTAGCTAACAGGATGTAAGGGTTGAAGATGATATCAATGTGGTCGCTAACAAAGTAGCTAACAGGATAGGAGGGATGATGATATATCAATGTGGTCCATAAATAAACTAGCTAACAGGATTTGAGGGATGAAGGCGTTATCAATAAATAAGTCGATGTAGTTGCTAACAAACTAGCTAACACGATGTGAGGGATGAAGATGATATCAATTTGGTTGCTAACAAACTAGCTAACAGGATGTGAGGGATGAAGGTGATATCAGTGAATAACTTGATTAACAAACTAGCTAACAGGATGTGAGGGATGAAGGTGATATCAATGTGATCCCTAACAAAGTAGCTAACAGGATATGAGGGTTGAAGATGATATCAATGTGGTCGCTAACAAAGTAGCTAACAGGATGTGAGGGATGATGATAAATCAATGTGGTCGCTAACAAAGTAGCTAACAGGATGTGAGGGATGATGATATATCAATGTGGTCGCTAACAAACTAGCTAACAGGATGTGAGGGACGAAGGCGTTATCAATAAATAAGTCGATGTGGTCGCTAATAAACTAGCTAACATGATGTGAGGGATGAAGATGATATCAATGTGGTCGCTAACAAACTAGCTAACAGGATGTGAGGGATGAAGGTGATATCAATGAATAAGTCGATGTGGTCGCTAACAAACTAGCCAACACAATGTGAGGGATGAAGGCGATATCGATGAATAAGTTGATGTAGTCGCTAACAAACTAGGTAACAGGATGTGAGGGATGAAGGTGATATCAGTGAATAACTTGATTAACAAACTAGCTAACAGGATGTGAGGTATGAAGGTGATATCAGTGAATAACTTGATTAACAAACTAGCTAACAGGATGTGAGGTATGAAGGTGATATCAGTGAATAACTTGTTTAACAAACTAGCTAACAGGATGTGAGGGATGAAGGCGGTATCAATGAATAAGTGGATGTGGTCGCTAACAAACTGTGAGGGATGAAGATGATATCAATGTGGTCGTGAACAAACTCGCTAACAGAATGTGAGGGATGAAGGTGATATCAATGTGGTCGCTAAAAAACGAGCTAACAGGAAGTGAGGGATGAAGGTGATATCAATGCGGTCGCTAACAAACCAACTAACAGGATGTGAGGGATGAAGACGATATCGATGAATAACTTGATGTGCTCGCTAACAAAATAGCTAACAGGATGTGAGGGATGAAGGTGATATCAATGTGGTCGCTAACAAACTAGCTAACAGGATGTGAGGGATGAAGGTGATATCAATGAATAATTTGATTAACAAAGTAGCTAACAGGATGTGAGGGATGAAGGTGATATCAATAAATAACTTGATTAACAAAGTAGCTAACAGGATGTGAGGGATGAAGGTGATATCAATAAATAACTTGATTAACAAAGTAGCTAACAGGATGTGAGGGATGAAGGTGATATCAATGTGGTCGCTAACAAACTAGTTAACAGAATGTGAGGGTTGAAGGTGATATCAATAAATAACTTGATTAACAAAGTAGCTAACAGAATGTGATGGATGGAAGTGATATCAATAAATAACTTGATTAACAAAGTAGCTAACAGGATGTTCCAACAAGCTCACATTTCTTCAGGTAATCGGGTCCGTAGTCATCCCTGACCTCCTGGGGCATCTTGTCCCACAGTGACCTGACATTGTTGCTCAAGATGGCGGTATCGGTCACGTTGGTTTTGAAGAAGCCCGGTTCAATGCACAGGACCTTGACACCGAAGGCGGCCATGTTCAACCTGGGCGGACAGAAAGTCAGAGCACGAAATCACTGACCGTTCAACCCCCCCCTCGTCTGGGCGCTCCCTTTCACCTCAGGCTGTCGTTGAAGGCCTCCACGCCGTACTTGGAGATGGTGTACGGGCCGCCGGTGGCGCTGATCCTGCCGAACACGCTGGCCACGTTCACCACCCTGCCCCTGGCCTTCTTGATGAGCGGCAGGACGCTGAGGGTCACGGCGATCACGCCGTTGAGGTTGACGTCCAGCATGTATCTGTAGTCCTCGATGGTCAGCCAGTCCACGGGGGCGGAGGGCACGGACACCCCCGCGTTGTTTACCACGGCCCACAAGCCTGGGGGCGGGACCACACGGGTCATGCCATACCATTGTGTACGAACCCCGTTTCCATATGAGTTGGGAAATTTTCCATCCATCCATTCTGACGCTTATCCGAGGACGGGTGGCGGGGGCAGCAGCCTAAGCAGGGAAGCCCAGACTTCCCTCTCCACAGCCACTTCGTCTAGCTCTGCCCAGGGGATCCCGAGGCGTTCCCAGGCCAGCCGGGAGACATAGTCTTCCCAACATGTCCTGGGTCTTCCCCGTGGCCTCCTACCTTGGGAAATTTTGTTAGATGTAAATATAAACGGAAAACAACGATTTGCAAATCCTTTTCAACCCATATTCAGTTGAATATACTACCAAGACAACATATTTGATGTTCAAACTGATAAACATTTGTATTTTTGCAAATAATCATTAACTTTAGGATTTGATGCCAGCAACATGTGACAAAGAAGTTGGGAAAGGTGGCAATAAATACTGATGAAGTTGAGGAATGCTCATCAAACACTTATATGGTGTGCAGGCTAATTGTGAACAGGTGGGTGCCATGATTGGGTATAAAAGCAGTTCACATGAAATGCTAATTCACAAACAAGGATGGGGCGAGGGTCACCACTTTGTAAGCAAATTGTCGAACAGTTTTAGAACAAACATTTCTCAACGAGCTATTGCAAGGAATTTAGGGATTTTACCATCTATGGTCCGTAAAATCGTTAAAAAGTTCAGAGAATCTGGAGAAATCACTGCATAAAAGCAATGATATTACGGACTTTTGATCCCTCAGGCGGTACTGCATAAAAAAACGACATCAGCGTGTCAAGGATGTCACCACATGGGCTCAGGAACACATCATAAAACCCCTGTCAGTAACTACAGTTGGTCGCTACATCTGTAAGTGCAAGTTAAAACTCTACTATGCAAAGCCAAACCCATTTATCAACAACATCCGGAAACGCCGCCGGCTTGGCTGGGCCCGAGCTCACCTAAGATGGACTGATGCAAAGTGGAAAGGTGTTTTGTGGTCTGACGAGTCCACATTTCAAATTATATTTGGAAACTGTGGACGTGGTGTCCTCCGGAACAAAGAGGAAAATAACCATTCGGATTGTTATAGGCGCAAAGTTCAAAAGCCAGCATCTGTGATGGTATGGGGGTCATGGGTAACTTACACATCTGTGAAGGCACCATTAATGCTGAAAGGTCCATATGTTGTCATCCAAGCAATGTTATCATGGACGCCCCTGCTTATTTCAGCTAACAAGTGTTACAACAGCGTGGCTTCGTAAAAAAAGAGTGCGGGTACTTTCCTGGCCCACCTGCTCCAGAGCTGTCTCCCATCGAAAATGTGTGGCGCATTATGAAGCGTAAAATACGACAGCGGAGACCCCGGACTGTTGAACGACTGAATCTCAACATAAAACAGGAATGAGAAAGAATTCCACTTTCAGAGCTTCAACAATTAGTTTCCTCAGTTCCCAAACGTTTATTGAGTGTTGTTAAAAGAAAAGGTGATGTAACACAGTGGTGAACATGCCCTTTCCCAACTACTTTGACACGTGTTGCAGCCATGAAATTCTAAGTTAATTATTATTTGCAAAAAAAAAAATAAAGTTTATGAGTTTGAACATCAAATATCTTGTCTTTGTAGTGCATTCAATTAAATATGGGTTGAAAAGGATTTGCAAATCATTGTATTCCGTTTATATTTACATCTAACACAATCTCCCAACTCATATGGAAACAGGGTTTGTACCATCTCAAAATTTTCAACACCGGGCATGAATGGAAAATTCTGACACTTTGCTTTGGTTCCGCACCGAAAAAATGACGTCTAAAGCTTGTTTCTAGTTTGAGCACGCTTCGGAACACCCATTTTTAGCTCCAAAATGTTGGCGGGGCTTGCATCAGTTTTTAGGCCCCCCGAAAAAGGGGGGCCATCGGGGGGTTGTTTTATTGACCGTAAGTGAGGGTGGGTTTTATGACACCCCCAGGAAGCGGACGTGGCCTCCATGGACCCACTAGTTATTCAGGACTCCATTTCTCTGGAATGTTCTGTAACTGTTAGAGATGCTACCTCAGGAGAAGCATTTAAGTCCCATCTTAAAACTCATTTGTATACTCTAGCCTTTAAATAGACCCCCCTTTAGACCAGTTGATCTGCCGTTTCTTTTCTGCTCTGCCCCACTCTCTTTCGTGGAGGTGGTGGTGGTGGGGGAGGGGCACGGGTTCGGTGGTCACGGATGAAGCGCTGGCTGTCCAGAGTCGGGACTCAGGATGGACCACTCGTCTGTGCATCGGTTGGGGACGTCTCTGCGCTGCTGACCTGTGTCCGCTCGAGATTGTCTCCTGCTGGCCCCACTATGGACTGGACTCTCACTATTATGTTAGATCCATTATGGACTAGACTCTCACAATATGATGCTAGATCCACTATGGACTGGACTCTCACTATTAAGTTAGATCCACTATGGACTAGACTCTCACAATATTATGCTAGATCCACTATGAACTAGACTCACACAATATTATGTTAGATCCACTATGGACTGGACTCTCACTATTATGTTAGATCCACTATGGACTGGACTTTCACACTATTATGTTAGATCCACTATGGACTGGACTCTCACACTATTAGGTTATATCCACTATGAACTGGACTCTCACTATTATGTTAGATACACTATGAACTGGACTCTCACTATTATGTTAGATCCACTATGGACTAGACTCTCACAATATTATGCTAGATCCACTATGGACTGGACTCTCACTATTATGTTAGATCCACTATGGACTAGACTCTCACAATATTATGCTAGATCCACTATGAACTAGACTCACACAATATTATGTTAGATCCACTATGGACTGGACTCTCACTATTATGTTAGATCCACTATGGACTGGACTTTCACACTATTATGTTAGATCCACTATGGACTGGACTCTCACACTATTAGGTTATATCCACTATGAACTGGACTCTCACTATTATGTTAGATACACTATGAACTGGACTCTCACTATTATGTTAGATCCACTATGGACTAGACTCTCACAATATTATGCTAGATCCACTATGGACTGGACTCTCACTATTATGTTAGATCCACTATGGACTAGACTCTCACAATATTATGCTAGATCCACTATGAACTAGACTCACACAATATTATGTTAGATCCACTATGGACTGGACTCTCACTATTATGTTAGATCCACTATGGACTGGACTTTCACACTATTATGTTAGATCCACTATGGACTGGACTCTCACACTATTAGGTTATATCCACTATGAACTGGACTCTCACTATTATGTTAGATACACTATGAACTGGACTCTCACTATTATGTTAGATCCACTATGGACTAGACTCTCACAATATTATGCTAGATCCACTATGGACTGGACTCTCACTATTATGTTAGATCCACTATGGACTAGACTCTCACAATATTATGCTAGATCCACTATGAACTAGACTCACACAATATTATGTTAGATCCACTATGAACTAGACTCACACAATATTATGTTAGATCCACTATGGACTGGACTCTCACTATTATGTTAGATCCACTATGGACTGGACTTTCACACTATTATGTTAGATCCACTATGGACTGGACTCTCACACTATTAAGTTATATCCACTATGAACTGGACTCTCACTATTATGTTAGATCCACTATGGACTAGACTCTCACAGTATTATGCTAGATCCACTATGGACTGGACTCTCACACTATCATGTTAAATCCACTATGGACTGGACTCTCACTATTATGTTAGATCCACTATGGACTAGACTCTCACAGTATTATGCTAGATCCACTATGGACTGGACTCTCACACTATTATGTTAGATACACTATGAACTGGACTCTCACTATTATGTTAGATCCACTATGGACTAGACTCTCACAATATTATGCTAGATCCACTATGGACTGGACTCTCACTATTATGTTAGATCCACTATGGACTGGACTTTCACACTATTATGTTAGATCCACTATGGACTGGACTCTCACACTATTAAGTTATATCCACTATGAACTGGACTCTCACTATTATGTTAGATCCACTATGGACTAGACTCTCACAGTATTATGCTAGATCCACTATGGACTGGACTCTCACACTATCATGTTAAATCCACTATGGACTGGACTCTCACTATTATGTTAGATCCACTATGGACTAGACTCTCACAATATTATGTTAGATCCACTATGGACTGGATTTTCACTATTATGTTAGATCCACTATGGACTAGACTCTCACAATATTATGCTAGATCCACTATGAACTGGACTCTCACTATTATGTTAGATCCACTATGGACTGGACTCTCACAATATTATGCTAGATCCACTATGGACTGGACTCTCACACTTTTATGTTAGATCCACTATGGATTGGACTCTCACACTACTAGGTTATATTCACTTTGGACTGGACTCTCACACTATTATGTTAAATCCACTATGGACTGGACTCTCACTATTATGTTCGATCAACTATGGACTAGACTCTCACAATATTATGTTAGATTCACTATGGACTGGACTCTCACACTATTATGTTAGATCCACTATGAACTGGACTCTCACACTTTTATGTTAAATCCACTATGGACTGGACTCTCACTATTATGTTCGATAAACTATGGACTAGACTCTCACACTATTATGTTAGATCCACTATGGACTGGACTCTCACAATTATGTTAGATCCACTATGTATTGGACTCTCACTATTATGTTAGAGCCACTATGTATTGGACTCTCACTATTATGTAAGATCCACTATGTACTGGACTCTCACTATCAATTCCCCACATCTGTGGTCCCTTCCAAGGTTTCTCATTGTAGCCCATTGGTTTGAGTTTTTCCTTGCCCTGATGTGGGATCCGAGCAAAGTATGTCGTTGTGGCTTGTGCAGCCCTTTGAGACACTCCTGATTTCGGGCTATATAAGTAAACATTGATTGATTTATTGATTGATTGTGAAGTGAATTATATTTATATAGCGCTTTTTTCTAGTGACTCAAAGCACTTTACATAGTGAAACCCAATATCCAAGTTACATTTAAACCAGTGTGGGTGGCACTGGGAGCAGGTGGGTAAAGTGTCTTGCCCAGGGACACAACGGCATTGACTAGGATGGTGGAAGCGGGAATCGAACCTGCAACCCTCAAGTTGCTGGCATGGCCGCTCTACCAACCGAGCTGAACCGCCCCATTGATTGATTGATAGTTAAGGGGGGGTAGCGGAGGATTGATTCATGACCACCGAAAGTGGGCATGACCTCCCCCGCAGCCCCCGGGTGGCGCCCCGTTTTTGGAAGGCCTAAATCTTCACCTGCAGAAGACCGGGGACACTTTCATTTTGTGTAGTTTGTGTTTCGGCAGCATATTCATCCCATCCATCCATCCATTTTTCTACCGCTTGTCCCTTTTGGGGTCGCTGGAGCCTATCTCAGCTGCATTCAGGCAGAAGGCGGCGTAGACCCTGGACAAGTCACTACCTCATCGCAGCATTCATTCTCCATTTAAATTAAGTCATTTTTGATAAGAATGGTCGCCAGTTCTGATTAGCTACTTTCCTCCATTAAATAAAGAGCTTTATTAAATTTCAATATTACTTGAAAGACAACTGGTTTTGTTTAAAAAAAATAGAATAAAAATCTACCCAAACATTTTATTAAGTCAAATATAAACAAGTATCCAACATTTCTCTTTTCTACAGTAAATCTACAGCACATATGATCATCTTAATCGGGGTTGCAACCCACGGCTCTTTAGCGGCGCCCTAGTGGCTCCCTGGACTTTTTACAGAAATGTATAAAAATGGGAAAAATATATTTTCTGTTTTATTATAATTTCTATAGGAGGACAAACCTTCCTAATTGTTATAAATCCCACTTTTTATATTAAACACGCATCACTGATGAGAGTATTTTTTGCGAGCGTCGTTTGGTCCTACTAATTTCGGCGGTCCTTGAACTCATCGTAGTTTGTTTACATGTACAACTTTCTCCGACGCTGCCACAGAATGACGTGTTTTATGCCACTCTTTCTTTGTCTCATTTTGTCCACCAAATCTTTTATGCTGTGCCTGAATGCACAAAGGTGACCTTTGTTGACTTGTTGGAGTGCTGATCAGGCATATTTGGTCAATGCATGACTGAAAGCTAACATGCTATTTAGGCTAGCTTTATGTACATATTGCATCATTATACCTCATTTGTAGGTATATTTAAGCTAATTTAAATTCCCCTGGGTCTGAAATAAAATGACTATTATTATTATTATTATTATTATAAAACACTAACATGAAAACAAGAGACAATTAGGTCTTTCAACGACAGAAGTTTTTTTGTTTTTTTTGGTGCGTTCAAGGACCGCTGAAGAAAGTAGGACGCCACAACGCCCGCCAGAAATAATAAATCATAAACATAGATTTTATTAGTTACGCCCTTTTCATTGAAATACATTTTAAAGGTGCTAAAGTACAATATTTTAAACAATAAAAGCATAGTTAGTGAAACTACCGAGACTAAAACATGATCAGTGGAGCATAAGAAAAACAAAACATGCAAATTAGTGGCTTTTTTTTATTTTTTACATTGATTTCAGTTGTTTAAAAATGCCTTAAAGCTTTCAATGACTGCATAAGTACTTTTTGAACACATTCAAATTACCCCCATGCTAGTTTTGGTTGCGATAACCAAAGTGCGGTAATCAATAACGGTTTTCAGATAAGCTGCGATGAGGTGGCGACTTGTCCAGGGTGTACCCCGCCATTCGCCCGAATGCAGCTAAGAGAGGCTCCAGCATCCCCCGTGACCTCAAAAGGGACAAGCGGTAGAAAATGGATGGATAGTTCAAGTGATGCGGTAAAATTTTCATGTTTATCATGAATAACTAATTGTCACAACCTTGGAGTCTATTAAGGTGGTCCTAAATGATCCACTTTAGGGTTGTCCCGATCCGATATTTGGATTGGATCGGCCGCCGATATTTGCCAAAAAATGTGTATCGGCAAGTCATGGGAAAATGCCGATCCAGATCCAGTTTATTTTAAAAAACCCCGGTCTGTGTTTTCCAACGCACCGATTTAAATAATACATTCCCCTCATCTGCTGCTCTCTAAGCTCCGTTGCGCATTTTCCAGCACACCTTCAACACATCCACAGGTCTGTGTTCTAACTGTTAAGACGGCCATGTGAATTAAAAGTTACGGTAAAAATGTCAGCTGTGTGGGATTATTTTACCCTACAAAACGAAAAAGATGAAGAGGTGGAGTGCAAAACATGCCACAATAAAGTCAAGCGTGGTGGTAAAGTTGTAAGAGATTTTAAAGACTCTTGAGAGTGAGAGGCTTTTAAGCACAGCCTCACTCATCATTGATGAACACAAGAGCAGGCTGACACCTGAGCATCTTGAAGTGCTCGTCTTTGTTAGAAAGGATCTCCCCATTATGCTTGGACTTCAATTGTTTGCTCCCCCCTGACTGGGGCAAACAATTGAAAGGAGTGTGTAGATATATATATATATATTTTTAAGTTTACACTTGTTCAAGAGCAAGTATTGATGCTGAGTTATAGACATTTTATCCCACTCAGGTTGTTTTTTGTGTTTTGCTTTTTTTAAAATAATGTTTACAGCATTGTTTGCACTTTATACTGTTCACTTTTTTACTGTTTAATGATGCCATTTCTGTTTGTCATGTATAATTGTTTTCTATTTTGTGTTCATCCTTGAATACCAACCATTGTGTATTATTCAAAGTCACCTAATTCAGCTGGCTAGTTGTTATCAAAAGTACTAAAACCCTTTTCAACATGAATCTGACAACTAAGTAGGCTGAATAACTTTAAACTTTAATTCATGCTTGGATAGGCCAGTATCGGCCGGTATCGGATCGGAAAAACAAAAACGAAATCGGTATCGGATCGGAAGTGCAAAAACCTGGATCAGGACATCCCTAATCCACTTTGATCCCAATGTTATGTCCGACGTGTGTGACGCACAATACAGGCAAGTAAAACACCTGTCCCAAGTGGAACAACAACTAAAAACTCACCACGCTGTCCGACTTTGTCCTTAATGGCGGCCGCGACTTTGGCGACGCTCTCGGCGGACCGGACGTCCAGGTGCATCGTGGTCAGGTTGCCTGAACACGACTTCCTCAGCTCCTCCTCGCCCTTCTCCGTGTAGCAGGCGGCGATCACCCGGAAGCCCAGCTTGTCCAGGTGGCGGGCCAGGAGGTTTCCAAAGCCCGTGTCGCAGCCCGTGATGTACACATACTTGCCGCCCTTGTCCGAGACCCTGGGCAGCTCCCTGAGCCAGCGGTACACGTAGTAGAAGAGCAGCAGTCCCAGCAGGTACAGAAACATGTCTACAGGGGGAAAAACGGTCTTTGGATCGTGCGGTTTTATCCTGTGTGTGAGGCAAGATTATTGCGCAACGCGTTTGGATTCACAGAACGGGACCTTTGTCCTCCTGCACAGAACAACACGCTACTTTCTGTGTCGCACAGAGAAACCTCCTACAAGTCACTTTTCATGCAATGGCAAGAAGAGACCAATTCTGAAATCTCTACATCTGGTATGTTTTTTTTCTTGTGCTGAACATGCGTGCAAGAAGCAGAGTGACAATCTTACCTGCGGACCGGAGGAAGACCAGAGGACTTTCAAGCGTTTGATCCCACAGTTGTCCTCGGTCCTGACAATGTCCCACCTCTCAGGACTTGGACAACACCCCTTTTTTGTCTGCAGAAGGCTGCCCCCAGCTGTTGAGAGGGGCACTGCAAGACCCTGACACCTCTAAACCATTCCTAATTCTTAATAACATAGAATATACATACATGATGTAAGTGAAGTGAAGAGAATTATATTTATATAGCGCTTTTCTCTAGTGACTCAAAGCGCTTTACATAGTGAAACCCAATATCTAAGTTACATTTTAAACCAGTGTGGGTGGCACTGAGATCAGGTGGGTAAAGTGTCTTGGCCAAGGACACAACGGCAGTGACTGAGATGGCGGAAGCGGGAATCGAACCTGGAACCCTCAAGTTGCTGGCACAGCCACTCTACGAACCAAACTATACCGCCCATGTATGCATATATATATATATATATATATATATATATATATATATATATATATATATATATATATATATATATATATATATATATATATATATATATATATATATATATGTACTATGTATATTTACTATATATATGTATATATACTATATATGTATATATATAAATGTATATATATATATATATGTATATATGTGTATATATATATATGTATATATGTACTATGTATATGTACTATATATATATGTATATATATATAAATGTATATATATGTATATATATATATATATATATATATATATATATATATATATATATATATTGTTATGTCAGGAAAAAACACAGAAATCAGGGCTGTCAAAGTAAAGAGTTAACTCATGCGATTAATCACAAAAAAAATAATAGCATTATCATGTATAATTGCAGATTAATCACGCTATTTATTAGTATTTTTTTGAAAAAAAAATCGAGTTCCTTTACCTGAAAAGCGGCGTTGGTTTGACATAATCTCAGTGACCAAGTCAGTGCATACGCACAATTTTTTTTTGCTTCAAAATAAAACCCTACTAAAGATAACACTTCGACCAGATTTTGAGCAAATGGATTTTGCACATTCAAGTAAAACATTTAAAAACGTTTGTGTATGACATTCTGACGATGAAATTGTATTATTGTCAAAATACTAGGGTCTTTTTTTTAGTTTCATTTAATTTATGTGAACAAAATATTTACTGAATAATCACGATGAATCCAAATTCAAAAGTGTGATTCATCAGATGAATTTGCATTCATGTCAAAATATCGGGATTTGTTTTTAGGTTCATGTAAAGTACATAAGCAAGTAATTTACTGTGATTAATCACGATAATCCAAATTTAAAAGTGTGATTTATCGGAATATTAATTTATAATCATGTGAAAATATGGGGGTCATTTTTAGGTTGATTTAAATTACGCGAGCACACAATTATACTGTGATTAATCAAGATTAATCCATATTAAAAAGTGTTATTAAACGCAAGATATTTTACTGTGATTAATCATGATTAATCCCGATTCAAACGTGTGATTAATCTGACGATCAATTTGCATTAATGTCACAATATTGGGGTCCTATTTTAAGGTTAATATAAATTATGTAAGCAAATACTTTTCTGTGATTGATGACGATTAATCCAAATTCAAAAATATGATTCATTGGACCATGAATTTGCATTTTTGTCCAAAAAAGTGGGTCTTTTTTTTTTTAGGTTCATTTAAATTATGTAGGCAAGTAATGTACTGCGATTAATCATGACTAATCCTAATTCAAAATTGTGACTCATCAGATGAATTTGCATTAATGTCAAAATATCGGGATGTTTTTTGGGGTTCATGTAAGTTACACAACCAAGAAATTGACTGTGATTAATCACGGTTAATCCAAATTCAAAAGAAAGATGAAATTGCATCCATGTCAAAATATGGGGGTCGGTTTTAGGTTTATTTAAATTACACAAGCACATAATTTACTTTGATTAATCACGATTAGTCCAGATTCAAAAGTGATTAATCTGATGATGAATTTGCATTAATATAGAAATATTGGGGTCTTTTTTTAAGGTTCATTTAAATTATGTAAGCAAGTAATTTTCGGTGATTAATGACGATTAATCCAAATTAAAAAATGTGTTCCATCGGACCATGAATTTTCATTATTGGAAAAATATGGGGGTCTTTTTTTAGGTACATTTAAATTATGTAGGCAAGTAATATACTGTGATTAATCATGACTAATCCAATGTCAAAAGTGTGATCAATCGCAAGATGATTTACTGTGATTATTCACGATTAATCCAGATTCAAAAGTAGGATTAATCTGACAATGAATTTGCATTTCTGTCCAAATATGGGGGTCTTTTTTTTTAGGTTCATTTAAATTATGTAAGCAAGTAATGTACTGTGATTAATCATGACTAATTCTAATTAAAAAGTGTGACTCATTAGATTAATTTGCATTAATGTAAAAATACCGGGATCTTTTTTTAGGTTCATGCAAGTTACGTAAGCAAGAAATTTACACGGTTAATCCAAATTCAAAAGTGTGATCAATCGCAAAATGAATTTGCATTCATGTCAAAATATGGGGGTATTTTTTAGGTTCTTTTAAATTATGCAAGGATGTAATTTACTGTGATTAATCATGATAAATCCAGATTCAAAAGTGTGATTATTACGATGATCAATTTGCATTTATGTCACAATACTGTGGTCTTTTTTAAGGTTAATTTAAATCATGTAAACAAGTAATTTTCTGTGATTAATGACGATTAATGCAAATTCAAAAGTGTGATTAATCGGACCATGAATTTTCATTATTGTAAAAATATGGGGGTCTTTTTTTTAGGTAGATTTAAATTATGTAGGCAAGTATTGTACTGTGATTAATCATGACTAATCCAATTTCAAAAGTGTGATTAATCGCAAAATTATTTACTGTGATTAATCATGATTAATCCCGATTCAAATGTGTGATTAATCCGACCATCAATTTGCATTGATGTCACAATATTGGGGTCTTATTTTAAGGTTAATTTAAATCATGTAAGCAAGTAAGGTACCGTGATTAATCATGACTAATCCTAATTCAAAAGTGTGACTCATTAGATGAATTTTCATTAATGTCAAAATATCGGAATATTTTTTTTTGGGTTCATGTAAGTTACGTAAGCAATAATTCAATGTGATTAATCACGATTAATCCAAATTCAAAAGTGTGATTAATCGGAAGATGAATTTGCATTCATGTCAAAATATGGGGATATTTTTCAAGTTCTTTTAAATTATGCAAGGATGTAATTTACTGTGATTAATCACGATAAATCCAGATTCAAAAGTGTGATTATTACGATGATCAATTTGCATTTATGTCACAATACCGTGGTCTTTTTTAAGGTTAATTTAAATTATGTAAACAAGTAATTTTCTGTGATTAATCACGATTAATGCAAATTCAAAAGTGTGATTAATCGGACCATGAATTTTCATTATTGTAAAAATATGGGGGTCTTTTTTTAGGTAAATTTAAATTATGTAGGCAAGTATTGTACTGTGATTAATCATGACTAATCCAATATCATAAGTGTGATTAATCGCAATATGATTTATTGCGATTAATCACGATTCATCCAGATTAAAATGTGTGATTAATCTGACCATCAATTTGCATTGATGTCACAATATTGGGGTCTTATTTTAAGGTTCATTTAACTCATGTAAGCAAGTAATGTACTGTGATTAATCATGACTAATCCTAATTCAAAAGTGTGACTCATTAGATGAATTTTCATTAATGTCAAAATATCACAATATTTTTTTGGGGTTCATGTAAGTTGCGTAAGCAAGAAATTTAATGTGATTAATCACGATTAATCCAAATTCAAAAGTGTGATTAATCGGAAGATGAATTTGCATTCATGTCAAAATATGGGGGTATTTTTCAAGTTCTTTTGAATTATGCAAAGATGTAATTTACTGTGATTAATCACGATAAATCCAGATTCAAAAGTGTGATTATTACGATGATCAATTTGCATTTATGTCACAATACTGTGGTCTTTTTTAAGGTTAATTTAAATTATGTAAGCAAGTAATTTACTGTGATTAATCACGATTAATCCAAATTCAAAAGTGTGATTAATCGGACCATGAATTTTCATTATTGTAAAAATATGGGGGTCTTTTTTAGGTACATTTAAATTATCTAGGCAAGTATTGTATTGTGATTAATCATGACTAATCCAATTTCAAAAGTGTGATTAATCGCAATATGATTTATTGCGATTAATCACGATTCATCCAGATTCAAAAGTGTGATTAATATGACCATCAATTTGCATTGATGTCACCAATTGGGGTCTTATTTGAAGGTTTATTAAAATGATGGAAGCACATAATTTTCTGTGATTAATGACGATTAATCCAAATTCGAAAATGTGATTCCTCCGACCATAAATTTGCATTTTTGTCCAAATATGGGAGTCTTTTTTTAAAGGTTCATTTAAATTATGTAAGCAAGTAATGTACTGTGATTAATCATGACTAATCCTAATTCAAAAGTTTGACTCATTAGATGAATTTGCATTAATGTCAAAATATCAGGATTTTTTTGTAGGTTCATGTAAATTACGTAAGCAAGACATTTACTGTGATTAATAACGGTTAATCCAAATTCAAAAGAAAGATGAAATTGCATTCATGTCAAAATATGGGGTTCTGTTTTAGGTTTATTTAAATTACGCAAGCACATAATTTACTCTGATTAATCACGATTAATACAGATTCAAAAGTCTGATGATGAATTTGCAGTAATATAGAAATATTTGGGTCTTTTTTTAAGGTTCATTTAAATTATGTAAGCAAATAATTTTTGGTGATTAATGACGATTAATCCAAATTCAAAAATATGACTCATCGGACCATGAATTTGCATTATTGTCAAAATATGTGGGTCTTTTTTTAGGTTCATTTAAATTATGTAGGCAAGTAATGTACTGTGATTAATCATGACTAATCCTAATTCAAAATCGTAGCTCATCAGATGAATTTGCATTAATGTCAAAATATGGGGGTCTGTTTTAGGTTCATTTAAATTACGCAATCACGTAATTTACTCTGATTAATCATGATTAATCCAGATTCAAAAGTGATTAATCTGATGATGAATTTGCATTAATATAGAAATACTGGGGTCTTTTTTTAAGGTTCATTTAAATTATGTAAGCAAGTAATTTTCGGTGATTAATGACAATTAATCCAAATTCAAAAATGTGATCCATCGGACCATGAATTTTCATTATTGTAAAATTATGGGGGTCTTTTTTTTAGGTACATTTAAATTATGTAGGCAAGTAATGTACTGTGATTAATCGTGACTAATCCAATTTCAAAAGTGTGATTAATCGCAAGATGATTTACTGTGATTAATCACATTTAATCCAGATTCAAAAGTGTGATTAATCTGAGGATCAATTTGCATTAATGTCACAATATTGGGGTCCTATTTTAAGGTTAATTTAAATTATGTAAGCAAATACTTTTCTGTGATTGATGACGATTAATCCAAATTCAAAAATATGACTCATCGGACCATGAATTTGCATTATTGTCAAAATATGGGGGTCTTTTTTTAGGTTCATTTAAATTATGTAGGCAAGTAATGTACTGCGATTAATCATGACTAATCCTAATTCAAAATCGTAACTCAGATGAATTTGCATTAATGTCAAAATATGGGGGTCTGTTTTAGGTTCATTTAAATTACGCAATCACATAATTTACTCTGATTAATCACGATTAATCCAGATTCAATAGTGATTAATCTGATGATGAATTTGCATTAATATAGAAATACAGGGGTCTTTTTTAAGGTTCATTTAAATTATGTAAACAAGTAATTTTCGGTGATTAATGACGATTAATCCAAATTAAAAAATGTGATCCATCGGACCATGAATTTTCATTATTGTAAAAATATGGGGGTCTTTTTTTAGGTACATTTAAATTATGTAGGCAAGTAATGTACTGTGATTAATCATGACTAATCCAATTTCAAAAGTGTGATTAATCGCAACATTATTTACTGTAATTAATCACAATTAATCCAGATTCAAAAGTGTGATTAATCTGAGGATCAATTTGCATTAATGTCACAATATTGGGGTCTTATTTTAAGGTTCATTAAAATTATGTAAGCACATTATTTTTGGAGATTAATGACGATTAATCCAAATTCAAAAATATGATTCATCGGACCATGAATTTGCATTATTGTCAAAATATGTGGGTCTTTTTTTTTAGGTTCATTTATGTAGGCAAGTAATGTACTGCGATTAATCATGACTAATCCTAATTCAAAATCGTGACTCATCAGATGAATTTGCAATAATGTCAAAATATCGGAATATTTTTTTGGGTTCATGTAAGTTACGTAAGCAAGAAATTTACGGTCCAAATACAAAAGTGTGATTAATCGGAAGATGAATTTGCATTCATGTCAAAATATGGGGGTATTTTTGAGGTTATTTTAAATTATGCAAGGATGTAATCGACTGATTAATCACGATAAATCCAGATTCAAAAGTGTGATAAATCCGATGACCCATTTGCATTAATGTCACAATACTGTGGTCTTTTTTTAAGGCTCAATTAAATTATGTAAGCAAGTAATTCTCTGTGATTAATCACAATTAATCCAAATTCAAAAGTGTGATTAATCAGGAGATTAATTTGAATTCATGTCAAAATAATGGGGTCTTCTTTAGGTTAATTTAAATGAGATAAAAACTTAATTTACTGAGATTAATCAAGATTAGTCCAAGTTATTGGCGAGCACTACTTTCAGTACACATTAACATTGATCCAACACACTCAATACTTGGAAAAAAAGATATTTGAAGACAAACTGAGTGGTAGTTTACAAAACATTATTGGCATCATCTTTTTCTCATTACTTTACATATTTTTTGCACTTTTTTATCTTACATTTTGTTTTGATTTTCTTTCCACATGACGCGGCCCACACATGCAGAGCTGCTGTGGTACAGTTTTAACCAGCGAGCAACAGGAAGTCCCGACATTCCTCACACGCAAACAACATTCTGCTTTGTTTACTTTGGCGGCCGACCTCACGTCAGCGTGGAGGCAGGATGTTCACGTGCGCCAAATAAAAGTCAGAGCGGGAAGGAGGGCGGCAACATGTAGAAAAACACATCTGCTTGTTTGGCACAACAGCAACAATAGTGGAAGAAGATGTCAATAAAAGCAAAACTATCTCCAGATGCACTTCAAAACCCTTAAAGCAGGGGTCCCCAACGCGGTGCCCGCGGGCACCAGGTAGCCCGTAAGGACCAGATGAGTCGCCCGCTGGCCTGTTCTAAAAATAGCTCAGATAGCAGCACTTACCAGTGAGCTGCCTCAATTTTTTATTAAATTTAATTTACTAGCAAGCTGGTCTCGCTTTGCTCGACATTTTTAATTCTAAGAGAGACAAAACTCAAATAGAATTTGAAAATCCAAGAAAATATTTGAAGGACTTGGTCTTCACTTGTTTAAATAAATGTATTTATTTTTTTACTTTGCTTTTTCTGACTTTCAGAAAGACAATTTTAGAGAAAAAATACAACCTTAAAAATGATTTTAGGATTTTTAAACATATACATTTTTACCTTTTAAATTCCTTCTTCTTCTTTCCTGACAATTTAAATCAATGTTCAAGTAATTTTTGTTGTTGTAAAGAATAAATACATTTTAATTTTATTCTTCATTTTAGCTTCTGTTTTTTCGACAAAGAATATTTGTGAAATATTTCTTCAAACTTAAAATTCAAAGAAATTATTCTGGCAAATCTAGAAAATCTGTAGAATCAAATTTAAATCTTATTTCAAAGTCTTTTTGTGACGTCGGCATTGTGGTGACGAGTTGTTCTCTCGTGGGTGCAGCGAAGATGGACACAGCGTGAGGTAGGAACAATAATTTATTTATACTAACTATCAATCAATCAATCAATGTTTATTTATATAGCCCCAAATCACAAATGTCTCAAAGGACTGCACAAATCATTACGACTACAACATCCTCGGAAGAACCCACAAAAGGGCAAGGAAAACTCACACCCAGTGGGCAGGGAGAATTCACATCCAGTGGGACGCCAGTGACAATGCTGACTATGAGAAACCTTGGAGAGGACCTCAGATGTGGGCAACCCCCCCCCCCCTCTAGGGGACCGAAAGCAATGGATGTCGAGCGGGTCTAACATGATACTGTGAAAGTTCAATCCATAGTGGCTCCAACACAGCCGCGAGAGTTCAGTTCAAAGCGGATCCAAGACAGCAGCGAGAGTCCCGTCCACAGGAGTCCATCTCAAGCGGAGGCGGATCAGCAGCGTAGAGATGTCCCCAATCGATACAGGCGAGCGGTCCATCCTGGGTCCCGACGAGCGGTCCATCCTGGGTCTCGACTCTGGACTAAAACAGACTAAGAACCAAAAACACTTGCTCGAAGGCACTAACAAACAAAACAGAAAGCGCTAGCATGAGTTAGGGACAATCAACTGACATAGCATGGAAGCTAATGTACATGAAGGTAGTTACCACAATGCTGGAAAGAGCGAGGTCAACTGTAGCGTGAAGCAAACAAGAGTCCAGGAAAAAATGTCAAACAAAGGTGGTCTTAAATAGGGAGATAACTAATCAAGGGCAGGTGCGTGTGATCAAAGGAGAGACAGGTGACACTAAATGGGTAACTATGACAACGGAACAAAACCAGGAAGTGCCACAAAGAACTGAGGAAGACAAATACTAGACAGAATGTGATAACACACAGAACCAAAACCAGAATATGTCATGATCCATGACGTGGATCATGACACTTTTGAATTTATTTAAAAATTTTTGTTCTGGAAAATCTAGAAGAAATAATGGTTTGTCTTTGTTAGAAATATAGCTTGGTCCAATTTGTTATATATTCTAACAAAGTGCAGATTGGATTTTAACCTATTTAAAACATGTCATCAAAATTCTGAAATTAATCTTAATCAGGAAAAATTACTAATGATGTTCCATAAATTATTTTTAAAATTTTTTCAAAAAGATTCGAATTAGCTAGTTTTTCTCCATTTTTTTGGGTTGAATTTTGAATTTTAAAGAGTCAAAATTGAAGATAAACTATGTTTAAAAATGTAATTTTCATTTTTTGTGTGTTTTCTCCTCTTTTAAATCGTTCAATTAAATGTTTTTTTCATCATTTATTCTCTACAAAAAAACCTTCCGTGAAAGGAAAAAAAATGTACGACGGAATGACGTACAGAAATACCCATTTTTTAAATATATATTTAGATTTATTTATTAAAGGTAAATTGAACAAATTGTCTATTTCTGGCAATTTATTTAAGTGTGTATCTAACTGGTAACCCTTCGCATTAATCAGTACTCAAGAAGTACACTGCTACGGCTGCCAAACGAAAACCATAAAATTAGAGTAAAACATCCATCCATCCATCCATTTTCTACCGCTTATTCCCTTTCGGGGTCGCGGGGGACGCTGGCGCCTATCTCAGCTACAATCGGGCGGAAGGCAGGGTACACCCTGGACAAGTCGCCACCTCATCGCAGGGCGAGTAAAACATTGTAAACCAAATAATTACTAAATTATTAAAATTAACCATCTTTACTAAAGTGACGATGCAAACAGTTCTGCAGAAAAATACCTTTATTTTACAGAGTTTTTCCAACTTATTGCGATCAACCACCTTAATGAAATGACAATGCTGGCAGTTCCACAGAAAAATACATTTGTTTTACAGATTTTTTCTTAATTGTTAGGATCAGGGGTCCTTCGTAAGTACTCTAATTTTACATGAATTCGAAAGCAATTTGAGAAAAAATAAAATGATATGTAAAATGAATTTGGTATTTTACTGTAAAATAATAGAAATATACATAGTTTGTCATTACTGGCATATTACTTAAAATAACAAGCGGTTTGTTTATTTACAGATAATGTCTTAAATTCTACAGTTATACAAACTATTTAAAAAAAATTGAAAAATTACAGTAGAAATTTAGAGTAAATTATCCATAAAAATAGGATTTTTTTTTTACAGTGTAGCTCTTAGTTTCAAAAAGGTTGGTGACCATTGCCTTAAACAATGTTTCTTGAAAAAATAAATCCTTATAAATATGCTGCTGCCATTAAAACAACATCTGATTGTCATCTGTGCAAAAGCAGCATGTTGGTGCTGATAGAAGTAAAAATGTCACACGGGTACTTTAAAATGAGTTTGTTTACATATCTGGAATAATCGCGCAATAATTAGTCGACAATATTGTGTAATAAAATGTGTCACCTGTTTGCAAATATTAAAATACCACTGCCGATTGGTAGTTTCTATGTTCACAATAAATTACTTGCTTACATAACTTACATGAATCTAAAAAAAATCCCAATATTTTTACATTAATGCAAATTCATCTGATGTTATTATTCGTGTTGTTATCCATAACCAGCCCCTCTGTCCCGACTGTTTGTGCTGCACATTTATAGTTTTTATGTTGTGGGGCTGGTTGTGAATAATAATACGTTAATAACATAATTCAGGGGGGTCCAAACTACAGCGTCTCCAACTTGGCCCACGTGACGTCATCAGGTATTTACTGATTAATCACGATGAATTCAAATTCAAAATTGTGATTCATCGGGTGATGAATTTGCATTACTGTAAAATTATTGGGGTTTTTCTATAGGTTAATTTAAATTGTGTAAGCAAGTAATTTACTGTGATTAATCACGATTAATCCAAATTCAAAAGTGTGATTCATTTGACGATGAATTTGTATTAATGTCAAAATGTTGGGGTCTTTTTTTCCCAGCTTCATTTAAATAATGCAAGCAAGGAATTTACTGATTAATAACGATTAATCCTAATTCAAAAGTGTGATTAATCGGGTGATGAATTTGCATTAATGTCAAAATATTGGGGTCTTTTTTTAAAACTTCATTTAAATTATGTAAGCAAGGAATTGACTGATTATTCACGATTAATCCAAATTCAAAAGTGTGATTAATCGGATGATGAATTTGCATTACTGTAAAATTATTGGGGTGTTTTTATAGGTTCATTCAAATTGCACAAGCAAGTAATTTACTGTGATTAATCATGATTAATCCAAATTCAAAAGTGGGATTCATTGGACGATAAATTTGTATTAATGTCAAAATAATGGGGTCTTTTTTTTAATAGCTTCGTTTAAATAATGTAAGCAAGAAATGTACTGATTAATCACGATTAATCCTAATTCAAAAGAGTGATTAGAAAGGTGATGAATTTGCATTAATGTCTAAATATTTGGGTCTTTTTTTAAAACTTCATTTAAATTATATAAGCAAGGAATTTACTGATTATTCACGACCAATCCAAATTCAAAAGTATGATTAATCGGATGATGAATTTGCATTACTGTAAAATTATTGGGGTCTTTTTATAGGTTCATTCAAATTGCGTAAGCAAGTAATTTACTGTGATTAATCATGATTAATCCAAATTTAAAAGTGTGATTCATTGGACGATGAATTTGTATTAATGTCAAAATATTAAGGGTCTTTTTTTTTAAATCTTCATTTAAATAATGTAAGCAAGGAATTTACAGATTAATCACGATTAATCAGTTGATGAATTTGCATTAATGTCCAAATATTGTTTTTTTTATTTTTAAAACTTCATTTAAATTATGTAAGCAAGGAATTTACTGATTATTCACGATTTATCCAAATTAAAAAGTGTGATTAAACGGGTGATGAATTTGCATTAATGTAAAATTATGGGGGTCTTTTTATAGGTCCATTTAAATTGCGTAAGCAAGTAATTACATGTATATATATATATATATATATATATATATATATATATATATATATATATATATATATATATATATATATAAGTATATATATATATATATATATATAAATATATATATATATATATATATTTATATATATATATTTATATATTATATATTTATATATATTTATATATATTATATGTATATATATATATGTGTGTATATATGTATATTATATTTATATATTATATTTGTATATATATTATATGTATATATATATGTGTGTATATATGTATATTATATTTATATATTCTATTTTTATACATATTATATGTATATATATTATGTATACGTATATATATGTGTATACATATACTGTATATATATATATATATATATATATATATATATATATATATATATATATATATATATATATATATATATATATATACTATATATATGCTTGCATACATGCATACAAACATATATATTTATACATATATATATGTATATATATATATATATATATTTTTTTTTTAAATATTTGTATATATACTATATATATAAATATATATATATATATATATATATATATATATATATATATATATATATATATATATATATATATGTATATATATGTATGCAAAATTCGATAAGGGTATCGCAACTGGCTCATCTTTACAGGTACTCGCCCCTGCACCATCTGTGAGCCTGTGGCCTCGCTCTCTTCATCTCTCCTTCTGTCAAGGCACCGGCGGGAGTCTGCATGGCAGGGACGTCCTCCTCCCTGAGCCAAGACTAAGCTTGACTGCTTATATATATATATATATATATATATATATATATATATATATATATATATATATATATATATATATATATATGCATATATGTGCTTGCATAATTTATATTATTTCACCATATATTATTTTATTATTAGACTAAAATATTTTGACACAATGTTATTGTTGGAATGTCATAGAGGAACATTTTTCAGGTAATCCTCCGAGGTTAATTTAAAGGAGCACATGTGCTCAAAATAAAAAAAAATACTTTTTCTGCTCTGAATCTGCATATATACTTGCATAATGCACTATTGTGTGCGTTAACTCGTTAATTTTGACAGCCCTATATAATTATCTTTTTAATTTTGACTAATCACAATAAATCACAGTTTGTTACTTGCAAGTGTAATTTAAATTACCTCTAAAAAAGAGAAAAAAACCAAAACAATATTTTGACAAATTCAATGTTATTGTCATACAGGAACATTTTCCAGGTACACATGAGGTTCATTTAAACGAGCTCGTGTGCTCAAACTAAATTGCCTGATCATTCCGTGTACATACATAAATATTATATAAGCGTTAAATGATGAATTTTCCCCCAAAATTAGATTTTTTATTAATCCCAATTAATCGCAGTATCTTACTTGCTTGCATAGTTTAAATTACCTTTAAATAATAATGCAATATTTTGACACAAATGCAATGTACTTGTCATACAGGAACATTTTTTAGGTACACCGAGGGGTTAATTTAAATTATTACATTTTTTTTGGATTAATAATTCTGTGTGCTCAAAATACATTGTGCAATGATTCTGTTTCTAAACATGATTAATGCCACATTTCTGGGAATTAATATAATACAGTAAAACATGTAAATCCAACACTTTTTGCACGGGATCTTTTAAAGGTTGATGAGGAACACAGTTGGATCTCTTTTGCACAAAGGAAATATGAATCAATAAACAATATTCAACATAGTAATTAATACCTCTAGAACGTCATCACTGTACATTACAACAACTATACTTTTTACTTATATGTCTATTTTCCACTGCCAATATAAAGGTTATGTGCCATGACTTTTTCCCCCCCCGAATGTACAAAATGTTTTCACCAACCTAATATATTAAAAAACAAACAAACAACAACACATGAGTGGTATTAATAAAACCCAGCATTTCATTTATATTTTTGTATGATTTGTCAACACTGCATTTGCATGTGTTGCCACTAGATGGCAGTAGTGGACTTTGACATCATTTACGTGGCCCATGAATGACAGGAAATGATATGCATTATTTTCTTCCTAAATGTGTTCGTTTTTTTTCCATTTTGACATTAAACAGTATATGTACTGCATGAAATTGCATACATTTTAAACTTTATTATTATCCAATATTGCAAAAAATATTGAATCATCATACTTTCTAAACAAATTGTTCGCCCAAATGAAAATAAATACTTACATATCTAGTTGACTCATGATTCAAAAGTAAATTTTCCATCAAAAATTACAATATATTTATGGAAACTTTTTTTGTTTTTCTTTATTAATTTTTTTTATTTTTTATTTTTTTATTATTATTATTATTTTTTTTTACAGTTTATTGTAACGTGAAAAAAGTAGCATTTTTTTCCCCATGGTAACATTTTTATTTTGTTTACTGTAAAATCTGTTGTTTTTACGGTGTATTACTTAATTAATGTCAATGGAAAAACATTACCATGTTTTTTTTGAGGTAAAAAACTGGCAGCTCATTTGCCAGAGTAAAAAAAAAGAAAAAAAAAAAGACAATGTTACTATTTCCATTTACTGTAATATGTTGTAACAAAAAACAGCATATTTTACAGTACCATTCTGGTGACTAAGTCACCAGTTTTTTACTCTTAAATCTACAGATTTTTCTTTACAGTTTACATAAAATATATGATAGTTTATATATATATATATATATATATATATATATATATATATATATATATATATATATATATATATATGGATGGATGTTTGTGTGTGTGTGTGAGTGTATACCCCGCCTTCCGCCCGGATGCAGCTGAAATAGGCTTCAGCGACCCCAAAAGGGACACGAGGTAAAAAATGGATGGATGGTATATTCATATACACACACATATATACATATATGTGTATACTCACACATATATGTGTGTATATATTTATATATACACACACACACATATATATATATACATGTAAACATATATGTGTAGATATATAAATGTATATACATTCATCCATATGTTTATATTTACATATATGTACTGTATATAAATACATATCTATATGTATATATATACACACATATATACATATATATATATACACACATATGTATATATACTCTCTCTATATGTGTGTGTATATATATATATATATATATATATATATATATATATATACATATATATATATATATATATATATATACATATATAAGGCGGCTGCCTTAACAACAAAGGGCCACCGCCTAAACTAAAGTCTTAAAAAAGAAATATATATATATATTTTTTATTTTTTTTTGTCCTGTCCAGCTTCTCAGCCAAATCATTTTGTTGATGTAAATGCCAATATCGGCCTTTCAGATGTACTTTACAAAACAGAGAAGCGTAGGATACTTCTCTTCTTGCCTTATTTGTATTCGACTTCATTAAATGTATTTATATTATCATTTGGTGCTAAACTAAAGTCTTAACTAGCTGCTCCGCTTAGATCTGCCTCTGCCTCGGTCAGTACGTCTCTGCAGCACCCAGCATTGTCGCACCCACACAACCATCTGATTGGTGAGTCTGTAGTGCATTGCCCCCTCAGGCAGCGATGAGATGGTGACGTGATGGTGGCGACAGGCCAAATCCCACTGTTACTTACATCAGCACCTTACCCGTCCTTACGCCCACTTCCCCCTGGAGAGGCACCACTAAATATAAGAAATTCTTGAATTTCAGTATTCATTTATTTACACATATACACACATAACACTCTTCTCTCTACTCATTGTTATATTTGAAAGTGCCAGTAGCACAGTGTGAACGACTTACGGCGTCGTCGCTATGGTTCCACAGACCACCAAGGAAGGACATTTTGCTTTTAGCAGGTTTGACTCTTATTTTTTTTAAAAATAAGCTTTGTGTTCGGATCGGGTCGCTTTTCAGCTCCTTCTCTCCTGCTCGGTCCTCGCTCGCTTTCAGCCGGCCGCGTCGTCGCCGTCTTCGGCTCTCATGTCTCGCTCTTTGTTGTATATATGCGCACTAATTGACTGAAAGAGCAGGTGCAATGATGTCATGTTGTCGATGGGAAAATGCATTTTTAGACCATATGATTTGCCTGAGCGGCTAGGAGACCCCGAGAGTAACAAACGGTTGCCTTGTTGTCTTTTCATTAAGAAAAATTAAGTAGTTTTTAGTGTAAGTTTGCTGGTTTCAAGAAATGTAATGTTGAGTGCATATCAGTACGTCAAGAAAATGGCACTAGCATTTACTTAATTAAAGAATATTTTTCAACATATTGATCAAAAGGGTCTTTTTTTTTTTTTTTTTACCAAGAAAAGTGCACTTGTTATTATACTTATTATACTTATTTTGAGGTATTTTTGGTTTCATAGAGGTTAGCTAGTTTTACTTGTTTTGGAAAGTCTTGACAAGCCGATTTTTCTTGTTCTATTGGCAGATCATTTTGCTTAGTTCAAATAAAATACCCCTATTTTGGTATTATTGTTTTCTTGTTTTTGAACACTGACTTTTTGCAGTGATGACGTTTCAAACTGTATCCTTTGTGCACCGCAACTTTCTCTGTGCAAATGGTAAATGGGTTATACTTGTATAGCGCTTTTCTACCTTTTTAAGGAATTCGAAGCGTTTTGACACTATTTCCACATTCACCCATTCACACACACTGATGGCGGGAGCTGCCTTGCAAGGCGCTAACCAGGACCCATCAGAAGCAAGGGTGAAGTGTCTTGCTCAAGGACACAACGTACATGACTAGGATGGTAGGAGGCGGGGATTGAACCAGGAACCCTCAGGTTGCTGGCACGGTCACTCTCCCAACTGCGCCAGGCCGCAAATAAGACACGTCGGGGTGCTCCTGTGCTCAACAAAGAAATATTGCATCTCCCACTTTTTCTGGAATTGTCTTTGCCCATCACTAACCTTTCTCTTCACCGCAGGCTTTGAAAAAGACATGTTTGGGGTTGTGGAATATATTTGTATTTAGCCAACGCACGCAGAATAATTTTATTTCCGCAATGTGTGCTGTTCCGCTTTTCCTTCCTACAGCAACACGACGGTCGGCGGTTAATAACCGGGAAAGTACAGGGATAGCGAGCGCAAAAAAAGTGACGGCATAGTAACCGGCATTCATCGTGTGAGGCAATGCAAATTACAAACCCCGTTTCCATATGAGTTGGGAAATTGTATTAGATGTAAATATAAACAGAATACAATGATTTGCAAATCCTTTTCCTTTTCAACCCATATTCAAATAAATACTCTACAAAGACAAGATATTTGATGTTCAAACTCATAAACGTAATTTTTTTTTTGCAAATAATAATTAACTTACAATTTTATGGCTGCAACATGTGCCAAAGTAGTTGGGAAAGGGCATGTTCATCACTGTGTTACATCACCTTTTCTTTTATCAACACTCAATAAACGTTTGGGAACTGAGGAAACTAATTGTTGAAGCTTAGAAAGTGGAATTCTTTCCCATTCTTGTTTTATGTCGAGCTTCAGTCGTTCAACAGTCCGGGGTCTCTGCTGTCGTATTTTACGCTTCATAATGCGCCACATTTTGGATGGAAGACAGGTCTGGACTGCAGGCAAGCCAGGAAAGTACCTGCACTCTTTTTTTACGAAGCCACGCTGTTGTAACACTTGCTGAATGTGGCTTGGGATTGTCTTGTTGAAATAAGCAGGGGCGTCCAGGAAAAAGACGGCGCTTAGATGTCAGCATATGTTGTTCCAAAGCCAGTATGTGCCTTTCAGCATTAATGGTGCCTTCACAGATGTGTAAGTTACCCATGCCTTGGGCACAAATGCACCCCCATACCATCACAGATGCTGGCTTTTGAACTTTGCGTCGATAACAGTCTGGATGGTTCGCTTCCCCTTTGGTGCAGATGACACGATGTCGGATATTTCCAAAAACAATTTGAAATGTGGACTCGTCAGACCACAGAACACTTTTCCACTTTGCATCAGTCCATCTTAGATGATCTCGGGCCCAGGGAAGCCGGCGTTGTTCTGGGTGTTGTTGATAAATGGCTTTGCATAGTAGGGCTTTACCTTGCACTTACAGATGTAGCGACAAACAGTATTTAGTGACAGCAGTTTTCTGAAGTGTTCCTGAGCCCATGTGGTGATATATTTTAGAGATTGATATCGGTTTTTGATACAGTGCCGTCTGAGGGATCGAAGGTCATGGTCATTCAATGTTGGTTTCCGGCCATGCCGCTTACGTGGAGGGATTTCTCCGGATCTTTGAACCTTTTGATGATATTATGGACCGTAGATGTTGAAATCCCGAAATTTCTTGCAATTGGACTTTGAGAAACGTTGTTCTTAAACTGTTTGACTATTTGCTCACGCAGTTGTGGACAAAGGGGTGTACCTCGCCCCATCCTTTCTTGTGAAAGACTGAGCATTTTTTGGGAAGCTGTCGTGGTGTGACTGCAGCCAGCCAGGAACGTAAGAAAACCTTTGTCTCTATGGCAACGTCTCTGTCGCTTTTACTCATTTGCCGCTTTTCCACTAACGCAGGGGTAGGCAACCCAGAACGTTGAAAAAGCCATTTTGGACCTAAATGACACAACGCTGTCAAGCGCCATTCATATAAAACTTGCGGGCCGCACTAATGTTAAACTTTCATATTAGGTGGGGGCCGCAAAATTCGGTCCTGCGGGCCAATTCCGGCCCGCGGGCCGTGTGTCTGAGACCCCTGGTTTAAAGTGTAATAGAAGAAATGTGGGCATTGCAGATTAATGGGGGGTGAATCCACCTGTTTTAAGATCAATATAATGCAACAGGTTTCTTTATGTGGTCATGTGATAATTATACAAACCCCGTTTCCATATGAGTTGGGAAATAGTAATAGATGTAAATATAAACGGAAGACAATGATTTGCAAATCCTTTTCAACCCATATTCAGTTGAATGCACTACAAAGAGCATATTTGATGTTCAAACTGATAAACATTTTAATTTTTTTTTGCAAATAATCATTAACTTTAGAATTTGATGCCAGCAACACGTGACAAAGAAGTTGGGAAACGTGGCAATAAATACTGATAAAGTTGAGGAATGCTCATCAAACACTTATTTGGAACATCCCACAGGTGTGCAGGCTAATTGGGAACAGGTGGGTGCCATGATTGGGTATAAAAGCAGCTTCCCAAAAAATGCTCAGTCTTTCACAAGAAAAGATGGGGCGGGGTACACCCCTTTGTCCACAACTGCGTGAGCAAATAGTCAAACAGTTTAAGAACAACGTTTCTCAAAGTGCAGTTGCAAGAAATTTAGGGATTTCAACATCTACGGTCCATTATATCATCCAAAGGTTCAGAGATTCTGGAGAACTGAATGACTTTGACCTTTGATCCCTCAGACAGCACTGTATAAAAAACCGACATCAATCTCTAAAGGATATCACCACATGGGCTCAGGAACACTTCAGAAAACCACTGTCACTAAATACACTAAATATCAATCAATCAATCAATGTTTACTTATATAGCCCTAAATCACTAGTGTCTCAAAGGGCTGCAATACGTCGAAAATACGTCGCTACATGTGTGACCTTTGATCCCTCAGACGGCACTGTATTAAAAACCGTTACAATCTCTAAAGGATATCACCACATGGGCTCAGGAACACTTCAGAAAACCACTGTCACTAAATACACTAAATACATCGCTACATTTGTAAGTGCAAGATAAAGTGCAAAGCAAAAGCCATTTATCAACAACATCCAGAAACGCCACCGGCTTCTCTGGGCCCGAGATCATCCAAGATGGACTGATGCAAAGAGGAAAAGTGTTTTGTGGCCATGAAATTTTTAGTTAATTATTAGTATGAGTTTGAACATCAAATATCTTGTCTTTGTAGTGCATTCAACTGAATATGGGTTGAAAATGATTTGCAAATCATTGTATTCCGTTTATATTTACATCGATTACTATTTCCCAACTCATATGGAAATGGGGTTTGTAGTTGATCTGTTGTGTAGTTTGTATGTTCATTGAACACACATGATGAAAATGAAAAAATGGATGTATCAAAAGTTGCTAAAAGCTAATTTTCATCTTTACATCTTTTATAGACTCAATAGAGCTGGAATGGCATTTTTGACTGAGCACGCTGCTGTAATGAAGCCTGTTGCCATGGTCCCCAACATCCTCCAAGGGCAATCATCATTGCATATGATGGGCTTCCTGCTGCCAACAGTTCACCAGTTGCAGGACAAGCTCAAGAAGTCGGAGTCATCTTGCAAAGTGTGTCGTGCAGGAGAGGATCCAGAAACGTTTTGGAGAGATGATGAAACGACCTGAGCTGATTGCAGCAGTTATACTCCTACCAAAATTCAGGACATCCTGGGCCACTGATGAGAGCATCTTAAATGACGGTAAATATACATAAGCACATATGCACATTTTCCCAATGAAGATGTGTGTGTATCAATCCATGTAATCTTATTTTTATTTAAATTGATATTGTATCAGTAACAAATTATACAGAGTTAGGAGCACATCAAAAACCAACAGTTTGGAAGGCTATAGAGTAGAAAGTAGAGATGTCCGATAATGGCTTTTTTGCCAATATCCGATAGTCCGATATTGTCCAACTCTTAATTACCGATACCGATATCAACCGATACCGATATATACAGTTGTGGAATTAACACATTATTATGCCTAATTTTGTTGTGATGCACCGCTGTTTGCATTAAACAATGTAACAATGTTTTCCAAAGTAAACAGCAGGGACATGCTCTCCCTGAGAGAGCATGATGAGGTTGAGGTGGGCGGGGTTAAGGTGGGGAGTAGTGGGGGGTGTATATTGTAGCGTCCCCGGAAGAGTAAGGGTATTTGTTCTGTTGTGTTTATGTTGTGTTACGGTGTGGATGTTCTCCCGAAATGTGTTTGTCATTCTTGTTTGGTGTGGGTTCACATATTTGTAACAGTGTTAAAGTTGTTTATAAGGCCACCCTCAGTGTGACCTGTATGGCTGTTGACAAAGTATGCCTTGCATTCACTTGTGTGTGTGAAAAGCCGTAGATATTATGTGACTGGGTCGGCACACAAAGGGAGTGCCTTTAAGGTTTATTGACGCTCCGTACTTCTACCTACGTCCGTGTACAGCGGCGTTTTAAAAAGTCATACATTTTACTTTTTGAAACCGATACCGATAATTTTCCGATATTACATTTTAAAGCATTTGTTGGACATCTCTAGCAGAAAAGAAAAAAATATGTTCAGACCTAATTCTTTTGAAAACACTTTCTCTTGCCTCAGGCCTCAACTACATAAAAAAAAAAAAAAATCACCTGGACACTGACTTGAACTTGGTCACTCTGATGAAGTTGACTTCTTTGCATTGCTGAGTACAGGACAATCAAAAACAGGAGAGCTGGAGAGGTACCTTTCATGTCCATCCACCGGAGGTATGGATCCCTTGTATTCCTTTCCTCAAATCAAGAGCCTGTCACTGAAAATCAACACAGGCCTCCCAGCATCTGCAGCCTGTGAGAGACTTCTTAGTCGCGCAGGACTCCTGGTCATGGCTAAAAGGTCACAGCTTCACAGTGTGAACCTTGAGAGCCAGTAGTTGTTGAAACTGAATAGTCACTTAACTGTATGAAGTCACATACACTACTGAAATGCTCTCACATACACTAGTGTGTATAAGAGTGTTTCAGTAGTGTGTGTGAGAGCATTTCAGTAGTGTATGTGAGAGCATTTCAGTAGTGTATGTAAGAGCATTTCAGTAGTGTGTGTGAGAGCATTTCAGTAGTGTATGTGAGAGCATTTCAGTAGTGTGTATAATAGTGTTTCAGTAGTGTATGTGAGAGCATTTCAGTAGTCTGTATAACAGTGTTTCAGTAGTGTATGTGAGAGCATTTCAGTAGTGTGTATAAGAGTGTTTCAGTAGTGTGTATAAAAGTTTTTCAGTAGTGTGTGAGAGAAAAGCATTTCAGTTGTTTATGTGAGAACATTTCAGTAGTGTGTATATGAGTGTTTCAGTAGTGTGTATAAGATTGTTTCAGTAGTGTGTATAAGAGTGTTTCAGTAGTGTGTATAAGATTGTTTCAGTAGTGTGTATAAGAGTGTTTCATTAGTGTGCATAAGAGTGTTTCAGTAGTGTATGTGAGAGCATTTCAGTAGTGTGTGAGAGCATTTCAGAAGTGTAAGTGAGAGCATTTCAGAAGTGTAAGTGACAGCATTTAAGTAGTGTGTATAAGAGTGTTTCAGTAGTGTGTGTAAGAGTGTTTCAGTAGTGTGTGTGAGAGAAAAACATTTCAGTTGTTTATGTGAGAGCATTTCAGTAGTGTGTACAAGAGTGTTTCAGTAGTGTGTGTGAGAGAAAAAGATTTCTGTTGTTTATGTGAGAGCATTTCAGTAGTGTGTATAAGAGTGTTTCAGTAATGTGTATAAGATTGTTTCAGTAGTGTGTATAAGAGTGTTTTAGTAGTGTGTATAAGAGCATTTCAGTAGTGTGTCTAAGAGTGTTTCAGTAGTGTGTGAGAGCATTTCAGTAGTGTAAGTAGAGAGCATTTCAGTAGTGTGTATAAGAGTGTTTCAGTAGTGTGTGTGAGAGAAAAAGATTTCAGTTGTTTACATGAGAGCATTTCGGCAGTGTATGTAAGAGGTAATTCTGAATAATGTCCCTAACGGCCCCTCATATACTGCAACTGAGTGATTCTGAGTGAACATGCAAAACTTCATATGCACACACACACACGCACGCACGCACGCACACATACGTGTTTGGGTGACATATGAGGACTTATGACAAAAACGTGACATATGGGGACATGCCTTTCCAATGGTCCTACAGGCCTGGGAATCAGACGGTTAGTGAACCAGAATTTTAGAAACACAGTGGTCTATTGAGATTTTTGCAACTCTTTTGTTTTTTTCTGAACCTGATTTTTATGGTACATATGAGGACTTGTCAGGTTTAGGTGACAAATGAAGACCAGAGTGTTTAAGATTTCAAGTTTATGTGACATATGATGACCATGACGTCACAGAGTGTTTAAGATTTCAGGTTCATGTGACATATGATGACCATGACGTCACAGAGTGTTTAAGATTTCAGGTTCATGTGACATATGATGACCATGACGTCACAGAGTGTTTAAGATTTCAAGTTTATGTGACATATGATGACCATGACGTCACAGAGTGTTTAAGATTTCAAGTTTGTGAAATATGACAACCATGACGTCACAGAGTGTTTAAGATTTCAGGTTCATGTGACATATGAGGCTAATGACATCAGAGACTTAACAAAACCACCTGAGTTGGTTTAGTTGATGTGTTGTCATTTAAAAAAAAAATCCCAATCCCATGCTACTGTAATCTAAAACCAAGAAGAGTTTAAAAGAAACATGGGTAAAAATGTAATTGTCAACTAAGTGTAACTGAATAGTTTTTGTGGATTTTGTCGCTAAGAATTATCTGGAATAAATACAAAACGCTTGCTGTTTATTTTGCTTTTTTAATTGCTGGTAACATACTCAAACTACCACAGAAGATGTGGGAAAACATTTTTTTTCCCTTTTTTTAATATAATTCTGTTATGGATGTAGTACTTGATGGCAAGCCAATCTCTGTCCTGTAGAGTTACTAGTTCTTTATGGAGGCAGGCTTCACAATCTTTTTTACCTGGTACTTTGTTGCCAGTTACAAAATGCAACATGTGTCATTCAACTGCTTCCACTTCTTCCCCTTTGCAGCTGTCATAAAGGAGACAAAATACAATTTCTTACTGAAGGAAAAATGACTATAACACAGTGAAAAGGTGCAAAACGTAATATAATATTCTAGTAAATGATGTGGATTATTTATTTACCCCACTTTGGAGTGGACCAAGTGGAAGAAGCTTGAGACATACCCACTTCGAGCGATTTGTCCTGCTGTCAATCTGAAAGGAAGAATTAGAAAACTGTAAAAGTAAACATTTAACATATTGTGCTTTGTGAAGCAGCGGAGTATATGTGTTGTCTGTCTATTTATGAATAATGCAGACCAGGAGTGTTGGCTGAGTTCTTAACGTTTGCTTTCAGAGTGTGCATATCACAACATACAAGATGCCGTCATGGCGACACAACCTATACCGGGCTACCGCGCATGCTCGTCACTCCTGTTGCATGCTGGGTAGGGTAGTTCTTTTTTCCCCTGGCTCATAACATCACAATATAGTACCATGTATATGTGTTCAGTTTATCAAAGCACCAAGCAAACAGATATGGTCATAATTATTTTAAATCCACTACGCAGAATAAACACAACATTATTAATATTGCTACTACGGATCATTTGATCAAAAATTCCCTAAAACAGCCCACTACCTATAATATAAGTTTTTTAAACATAAGATCCCTGATAAAAAAAAATGTTTCTGCTGTTACCTCAGAAATTGCCTGTTCAGATGTTATGATTGTGGCTCAGAGATTTGTATGTAGATTATATTTATTTTCCATAACAAACAGGATAACTTAAATACCCTGGCAGTGGCAATAAGCTTAAATGTTTGTATTTATATTTTTGGAGTTGATTTTCATCAAATATGCTATTTAACTGCTACTGTTTAACAAGGACTGATTTAAATTGTGTTTGCTCAACAAATGTTTTGGCGCTTTTGTTCATGTGGGAGAATATTCCAATAAAGATGCACTACACACTACTTTTGAATTCATTATTGGGCTTTGCGTATACAATGCATTTAATCGCGATTAATAAGAGAAATAGTGCGATTAACTTCGATTAAAAATTTTAATCATTGCCCAGCCCTAATATATATACAAACCCCGTTTCCATAAAAGTTGGGAAATTGTGTTAGATGTAAATATAAACTGAATACAATGATTTGCAAATCCTTTTCAACCCATATTCAATTGAAAGCATTACAAAGACAACATATTTGATGTTCAAACTCAAACTTTTTTTTTTTTGCAAATAATAATTAACTTTGAATTTCATGGCTGCAACACGTGCCAAAGTAGTTGGGAAAGGGCATGTTCACCACTGTGTTACATCACATTTTCTTTTAACAACACTCAATAAACGTTTGGGAACTGAGGAAACTAATTGTTGAAGCTTTGAAAGTAGAATTCTTTACCATTCTTGCTTGATGTACAGCTTAAGTTGTCGTGTTTTACGCTTCATAATGCGCTACGCATTTTCGATGGGAGACATGTCTGGACTGCAGGCGGGCCAGGAAAGTACCCGCACTCTTTTACTACGAAGACACGCTGTTGTAACACGTGGCTTGGCATTGTTTTGCTGAAATAAGCAGGGGCGTCCATGATAATGTTGCTTGGATGACAACATATGTTGCTCCAAAACCTGTATGGACCATTCAGCATTAATGGTGCCTTCTCAGATGTGTAAGTTACCCATGCTTTGGGCACTAATACACCCCCATACCATCACACATGCTGGCTTTTGAACTTTGCGCCGGATGGTTATTTTCCTCTTTGTTCCGGAGAACACCACGTCCACAATTTCCATATATAATTTGAAATGTGGACTCGTCAGACCACAGAACACTTTTCCACTTTGCATCAGTCCATCTTAGATGAGCTCAGGCCCAGCGAAGCCTGCGGCGTTCCTCTGTGTTGTTGATAAATGGCATTTGCTTTGCATAGTAGAGTTTTAACTTGCATTTACAGATGTAGCGACCAACTGTAGTAACTGACAGTGGTTTTCTGAAGTATTTCTGAGCCCATGTGGTGATATCTTTTACACACTGATGTCGGTTTTTAATGCAGTACATCGCTTACGTGCAGTGATTTCTCCATATTCTCTGAACCTTTTGATAATTTTACGGACCGTAGATGGTAAAATCCCTAAATTCTTTGCAAAAAAAATGTTTAGCAGTTTTAACATCAAATATGTTGTCTTTGTAGCATATTCAACAGAATTGGGGTTGAAAATTCTTTGCAAATCATTGTATCCTGTTTATATGTACATCTAACACAATTTCCGGGGTTTGAATGTATTTATATACATATATATAGCCTATTATTTGCGCACTATTTACAAGTTATGTACCAAAAACACGACCACCGAAAAAATACTTTGATCAATGAAAACAGCGCTGCAGAAACCGGCTGTAAACAAGAGGCACTGCATTTTCTGAATTGAAACACTCATTTTAAAGCTTTGACATTAACATTTTAACACACACTAATCTGATTCAGAAAATATGAGGACCTTATATGAAACACACCTAGGTCTTTCTTGGTTCAAACAATATGAGGACATGACGAGTGCTCACATGTAGAATTTATGTTGTTGACTTGTAACATCTCCTGTTTTGCTAAACATGAGTTCCAAACTCCCTACTGACTAACATGGATGTACCCTTACGAAAATGTTGTCATGTAAACTGATCTGTGAGAGATTAAAATTAATAAATGTATTTCAAAATATAGGTTGGGTCAAATTTAGAGCAGATATAGTAAAAATAGACATGTAATAACCTGTTGGAGGGATGAAGTCGGTTTATGGCTGTCATCTGAATCTAGAGAATGTTGAGATAGAACCTCAAACAGTTGGTTTCTGCAACAAAACACAAAAATATAATGTCATAACTAATTAATTATAACATTCTCACCACTTTTTGTTGATAAAAATCTGAGCATACAATGCCAGATAAAGGGTAAAGATTATTACAGAGTTTCAGCTCTTAGACAATTCATTAAGAATGTAACACACACAAAAATCTGGTTCAGAAAATATGAGGACCTGAATTGAGACACTGATTTTAAAGCTTTGACATTAACATTGTAACACACATTTTCTGGTCCAGAAAATATGAGGACCTTATATGAAACACACCTAAGTCTTTCTTGCTTCAAACAATATAAGGACATGACGAGTGCTCACATGTAGAATTTATGTTGTTGACTTGTAACATCTCCTATTTTGCTAAACATGAGTTCTAAACTTTCTACTGACTAACATGGATGTACCCTTGCGAAAAAGTTGTCATATAAACTGATCTGTGAGAGATTAAAATAAATAAATGTCTTTCAAAATATAGGTTGGGTCAAATTTAGAGCAGATATAGTAAAAATAGACATGTAATAACCTGTTGGAGGGATGAAGTCAGTTAATGGCTCACATCTGAATCCGTAGAATGTTGAGATGGAACCTCAACAGTTGGTTTCTGCAACAAAACACAAAAATATAATGTCAGAACTAATTAATTATAACATTATCAGCACTTTTTGTTGATGAAACTCTCAGCATACAATGCCAGATAAATAGTAAAGATTATTACAGAGTTTCAGCTCTTAGACAATTAATTAAGAATATAAAACACACTAAAATCGGGTTCAGAAAATATGAGGACCTGAATTGAGACACTCATTTTAAAGCTTGGACATTAACATTGTAACACACACTAATCAGGTTTAGAAAATATGAGGACCTTATATGAAACACACCCAAGTCTTTCTTGGTTCAAACAATATAAGGACATGACGAGTGGTCACATGTAGAATGTATGTTGTTGACTTGTAACATCTCCTGTTTTGCTAAACATGAGTTCCAAACTCCTTACTGACTAACATGGATGTACCCTTACGAAAAAGTTGTCATATAAACTGATCTGTGAGAGATTAAAATTAATAAATGTCTTTCAAAATATAGGTTGGGTCACATTTAGAGCAGATATAGTAAAAATAGACTTGTAATAACCTGTTGGAGGGATGAAGTCGGTTTATCGCTCACATCTGAATCTGGAGAATGTTGAGATAGAACCCCAACAGTTGGTGTCTGCAACAAAACACAAAAATATAATGTCAGAACTAATTAATTATAACATTAACAACCACTTTTGGTTGATAATATTCTGAGCATATAATTCTACATAAACAGTAAAGATTATTATAGCGTTTTAGCTCTTAGACTATTATTTAAGAATGTAACATTCACTAAAATGTGGTTCAGAAAATATGAGGACCTGGATTGAAACACTCATTTTAAAGCTTTGAATTAAACATTGTAACACACACTAATGTGGTTCAGAAAAATATGAGGACCTTATATGAAACACACTGAAGTCTTTTTTAGTTCAAACAATATGAGTACATGACAAGTGATCACATATAGAATTCATGTTGCTGACCTGTAACATGTCCTGTTTTGCTAAACATGAGTTGTAAATTCCACAGACTAACATGGATGTACGCTTAAAAAATGTTGTCATATAAACTGATCTGTGAGAGGTTAAAAGGATTAAATGTCTTTTGAAGTATAGGTTGTGTCAAGTTTTTAGCAGATATAGGGCAGCACGGTGGAACAGGGGTTAGTGCATGTGCGTCACAAATCGTTAAATCCTGGGCAGAAATCGATCTTTCTGTGTGGAGTTTGCATGTTCTCCCCGTGACTGCGTGGGTTCCCTCCGGGTACTCCGGCTTCATCATACCTCCAAAGACATGCACCTGGGGATAGGTTGATTGGCCACACTAAATTGGCCCTAGTGTGTGAATGTGAGTGTAAATGTTGTCTATTTGTGTTGGCCGTGTAATGAGGGGGCGACTTGTCCAGGGTGTACTCCGCCTTCCGCCCGAATGCAGCTCAGATAGGCTCAAGCACACCCCGCCAACCCAAAAAAGGGACAGGTAGTAGGAAATGGATGGATGGATGGATAGTAAAATAGTCAAGTAATAACCTGTTGGAGGGATGAAGTCGGTTTATCGCTCACATGAATCTGGAGAATGTTGAGATAGAACATCAACAGTTGGTGTCTGCAACAAAACACATAAAAATAATGTTAGAACTTATTAATTATAACATTATCAGCACTTTTTGTTGTTAACATTATGAGCATATAATGCCAGATAAATAGTAAAGATATTTATATAGGGTTTCTGTCTCTTGTCCCGCTCATGTCTTGAGATGAACTTCCCTCGGTACTCGACCACAAAAGAACCTTTTTAAATTGATGCAAGAGCAAATACACCATATCCTGATAAAACAGTTTATCAATTAACAATGTTTGGAATATCTGTTTTAAAAAGGAATAATAATAGTCGTTACTTGACTAAAAATTCAATTACAAACAGAATTACTCTTTCATAAATGTAAATAATTATTAAATTAAGTACAAACCCCGTTTCCATATGAGTTGGGAAATGGTGTTAGATGTAAATATAAACGGAATACAATGATTTGCAAATCATTTTCAACCCATATTCAGTTGAATATGCTACAAAGACAACATATTTGATGTTCACTCTGATAAACATTTTTTTGGTGCAAATAATCATTAACTTTAGAATTTGATGCTAGCAACACGCAACAAACAAGTTGGGAAAGGTGGCAATAAATACTGATAAAGTTAAGAAATGCTCATCAACCACTTATTTGGGACATCCCACAGGTGTGAAGGCTAATTTGGAACAGGTGGGTGCCATGATTGGGTATAAAAACAGCTTCCCAAAAAATGCTCAGTCTTTCACAGGAAAGGATGGGGCGAGGTACACCCCTTTGTCCACAACTGCGTGAGCAAATAGTCAGACAGTTTAAGAACAACCTTTCTCAAAGTGCAATTGCAAGAAATTTACTGATTTCAACATCTACGCTCCATGATATCATCAAAAGGTTCAGAGAATCTGGAGAAATCACTCCACGTAACCGGCATGTCTGGAAACTAACATTGAATAACCGTGACCTTCGATCCCTCAGACGGCACTGTATCAAAAAACGACATCAATCTCTAAAGGATATCACCACATGAGTTCAGGAACACTTCAGAAAACCACTGTCACTAAATACAGTTTGTTGCTATATCTGTAAGTGCAAGTTAAAGCTCTATTATGCAAAGTGAAAGCCATTTATCAACAACATCCAGAAACGCCGCCGGCTTCTCTGGGCCCGAGATCATCTAAGATGGACTGATGCAAAGTGGAAAGGCGTTCTGTGGTCTAACGAGCCCACATTTCAAATTTTTTTTGGAAATATTCGACACCGTTTCATCCGGACCAAAGGGGAAGCGAACCATCCAGACTGTTATCGACGCAAAGTTGAAAAGCCAGCATCTGTGATGGTATGGGGGTGCATTAGTGCCCAAGGCATGGGTAACTTACACATCTGTAAGTTACCCATCTGTTTGGAACAACATTTGCTGCCATTTAAGCGCCAACTTTTTCATGTGCGCCCCTGCTTATTTCAGCAAGACAATGCCAAGCCACATTCAGCACGTGTTCAGCTTCATAAAAAAGAGTGCAGGTACTTTCCTGGCCGGCCTGCAGTCCTATCAAAAATGTGTGGTGCATTATGAAGCGTAAAATACGACAGAGGAGACCCCGGACTGTTGAAGGACTGAAGCTCTACATAAAACAAGAATGGGAAAGAATTCCACCTTCCAAGCTTCAACAATTAGTTTCCTCAGTTCAAACGATTATTGAGTGTTGTTGAAAGAAAAGGTGATGTAACACAGTGGTGAACATGCCCTCTCCCAACTACTTTGGCACGTATTGCAGCCATGAAATTCTAAGTTAATTATTATTTGTAAAAAAAATTATTCCGTTTGGATTTACATCTAACACAATTTCCCAACTCATATGGAAACGGGGTTTGTAATTAATGTGTTACTTGAAAAAGAAAAGTTTTAAATATCTAGCATATGCAGTTGAGAGACATTTCATGAGAGCAGAGTGTGTGTGTGCCTTTAAAAAGCTGTGCCTTTTGCCAAGTGACGTGGGACGTCAGCGCCCAGACATAGCAAAATAGTTCAGCTGTATTTTTTAGCTTAGCAGTGGCAGTTAAGATAGTTCTGTTGAATGTTTTTGTTTGCGTGTGGATGAGGCCTCTTTCTATTTGATATCGTGTTCGTAATTACTTCCGGGGGTTGCTTTCATTAGTAAAAAGATATTACCTGCACTAAACCTTTTGTGCTTCTAACGCTGTCTTGTTGACATACAATCACATCAAAAGTAGCATGCCAGATTACATAAAACGCATCGTAACAGCGTTGTAGCGTACATAAATGTTATTAGATTACTCGTTACCGGTAAAAGTAACAGCATTAGTAACATCGTTTTCATATACCGCTGTTATACCATCCATCCATCCATCCATCATCTTCCGCTTTTCCGAGGTGGGGTCGCGGTGGCAGCAGCCTAAGCAGGGAAGCCCAGACTTCCCTCTCCCCAGCCACTTCGTCTAGCTCTTCTCGGGGGATCCCGAGGCGTTCCCAGGTCAGCCGGGAGACATAATCTTCCCAAGGTGTCCTGGGTCTTCCCCGTGGCCTCCTACCGGTTGGACGTGCCCTAAACACCTCCCTAGGGAGGCGTTCGGGTGGCATCCTGACCAGATGGCCGAACCACCTCATCTGGCTCCTCTCCATGTGGAGGAGCAGCGGCTTTACTTTGAGTTCCTCCCGGATGGCAGAGCTTCTCACCCTATCTCTAAGGGAGAGCCCCGCCACACGGCGGAGGAAACTCATTTGGGCCGCTTGTACCCGTGATCTTATCCTTTCGGTCATGACCCAAAGCTCATGACCATAGGTGAGGATGGGAACGTAGATCGACCGGTAAATTGAGAGCTTTGCCTTCCGGCTCAGCTCCTTCTTCACCACAACGGATCGATACAGCGTCCGCATTACCGAAGACGCCACACCGATCCGCCTGTCGATCTCACGATCCACTCTTCCCCCACTCGTGAACAAGACTCCGAGGGGCCATAGAGGTCGGGTGCATTGTGAGCTGGGCGGCAGCCGAAGGCAGGGCACTTGGCGGTCCGATCCTCGGCTACAGAAGCTAGCTCTTGGGACGTGGAACGCTGTTATTCCAAACACTTCTAATTAAAGCCATATAATACAACCTCTATTAGACAGTAAGGAAATGATCCAAATGAGATGTTGATACAGTTACCATTGATATGTTACATAACAAGACATACCTTTCCAATCATTGATCCACTGGGCCTTAAAACAAGACTTGTCACATCCAGATCAAATAAACTCGGTGGCTTCAGCCTCAGGATTACGTCTCGCTCTTCTTTTGGACACGATGTCTACATCATGTGTTGATGCGCCTAACAAATCCACACATAAAAATGAAAAAAGTCAGTGACACAGAAATAAAACAAAGAACTAAACCCTTCAAAAACTGTTAAATTTAGGCTCAATGCAGACATGAAGCTTCTCAAACAAAGTAGTAATGTAACAATATCAGTAACATGCCAACTGACAGTGCTTATCAGCTTGAAATATTTGTATTTGAGAAAAAGTATAAACAATTTGAAGAACTCTAGTCTGTCTTGTTTAAAATTAAGAAAATGTTTACTAGCATAGTGATCAAGGGTGATGGGTCAAATGCAGAGAATAATTTCACCACACCTAGTGTGTGTGTGACAATCACTGCTACTTATAATCTTCCATGCAACTTTAAAAAAAAAATGTTAAATGCCTTGGCCTTGGCCCAGAACTGAAATGCTTAATTTAACCTCAAAAAATCAAATCTGATTGCAATTAATAACAACAACATTTAACTGTTGATTATAATGAACTATTTTCCTATGTTAAAAAACATTGGTCTATTTAATTACGTTAAACTCCATTTTATGCTCACCTGATTCAACCATGCTGTCGAAGACTGTCAAAGATTGTTTGTGACCAAGATAGATGTCCCCCTCCGGTGATGCAGGTCCCGGAAGTGATGTTCACTGAGCGCTCTGTTGTGCTCAAAATCGTGTGTGAAGTTGTGTATTTCGATTATAAATGGTCCTTTTGGAAAACCCTTTTTATATATATATTCAATATTAAGTGTGATACATGAGCTGTATAACTTCCATGATGAAAATAGTTAACTAGTGATTTAGCCCTCTGTTAGGAGCAGACATCGTCCAGCGGCCAATCAGGCGGCGCCTAACTGAAAATTGGACCAATCAGACGCCGAGACTCTTCAGAGTGGGCGGAAGTAACCATCTTGAACACCATGTAAAGTGAATACCTCCAAAAACAATCCCCATATTAATCCTAAATTTGCCCCAAAGATAAAAATACCCAAATAATGTGCTATTGTAACCATTTGAAAATATTAAATACTGTGTGTAGTTTGAATTGCATTTGAATTATTGCCTTTGTCTCAATCAAGGTTGAAGGTTGTTTTTTTTTATGCAAAAACCTACATTTCAGGCACATTTAAAGCAATTATTGTGCGGCATTGTATTTTAGTCAACAGAATAGCAAAAAGTCCAATACAGTAAAATACTGAATCAAACAAATTAAATCATCACCATAATCCCTTTATTACTAATTGTCTAGCCCAAATCCTCTCCAGATAAACCAAATTAATAGATAAAACTAACACTGAAAAGGATGAGATCATCAGATCAGTTGAAAATGTGTTGTTATTTGATTCAGAATTCAAGAGTATGTTTATTGCTGTAATGGTTAGATGTTTTTCAAAATGTTGGAGTGTGTGAGTTTCTGACCCACATGACATATGAGGACATATGACATATGAGGACAAGTGTGTGTGTGTGTGTGTCATAATAGCAAAGATGGCCACTAGGGGCAAAATCGAAGGTGACCAAAAAAATTAAACACACTTTCACACACTTTTTCTGAAAATTTGACAAATGAAGACTTTAGAGATTTTTGGTCTGGGAACATGCTGGGAGGGTCTAGAACACGATAGCATTGCGGGAAATATGGGGACATGGAAAATGTCCCCATATTTCAACAGGTCCTCATATGTAAGGTGAAATTTCATAAAAATGTCCCCATATGTCACTTTGACAAACGCACGCACGCACGCACACACACACACACACACACACACACACACACACACACACACACACACACACACACACACACACACACACACACACACACACTCACGCATGCATACAAACACCAATCAGAAGTGCACAGTGTGTTCCCAGGTGCAGCCCACACCTATCAGAGTTCATGGTTTGCGTAGAGGCGAACTTGTTATTTACCTTCGTAATCTCTGCCGATCATTTATTTTATTTTAATGTATTCTTATTCAATATGTTATTGTTTTAGTTGCCGACCAACTTGTCCGGGGTGTACCCTGCCTTCCGCCCGAATGCAGCTGAGATTAGCTCCAGCACCCCCCCACGACCCCAAAAGGGACAAGCGGTAGGAAATGGATGGATGGATGTTTTAGTTGCTTAAGAGATATTCCTGTCTCTGAATTTGTTCATTGCTATTTTTATGTTTTTGTGCTTTATTTGTTGCCGTCATCATTTAACAAAGTGAAGTGAAGTGAAGTGAATTATATTTATATAGCGCTTTTCTCTAGTGACTCAAAGCGCTTTACCTAGTGAAACCCAATATCTAAGTTACATTTAAACCAGTGTGGGTGGCACTGGGAGCAGGTGGGTAAAGTGTCTTGCCCAAGGACACAACGGCAGTGACTAGGATGGCGGAAGCGGGAATCGAACCTGCAACCCTCAAGTTGCTGGCACGGCCGCTCTACCAACCGAGCTATGCCGCCCCACGAACAGGTTACTCATCAGTTTTTCAGTACTTGAATAGTTTTTTTCACAACATACTTTTTACTTTAACGCAAGTAAATATTTGGTTAACAACTCCTTACTTTTACTTGAGTAATAAAACTCTAAAGTAAAAGTACTCTTACTTGAGTACAATTTCTGGCTACTCGACCCACCTATGTGTACGTATGTATATACTGTATATGTATATGTATGTGTGTGTGTATATATATATATATATATATATATATATATATATATATATATATATATATATATATATAAGAGATCTGCGGGGTCCGCGGATAAACCGCGGGTCGGGCGGGTGACATGCCGAAAAAATAGATTTTGATTAGATTCAGGCGGGTGGCGGTTGAATCATCCGGAAATATTTGATATACATGGTTCTGAGATCGGTATCCTTTGCCATTCAAAGTGCCATTTAAGACCCGTGTCACAAAGCGAAGAAGACAATAGGAGACGCTAATATTTTCTAGAATGTCTACCGGCAGTCACCCAGATTAATAAGTATTAGGGCGTGCTATGAAGTCATTGACTTTGTCGCCCTCTACAACATGTACGATCTGATTGTCAGTCCAGCAACATGTTGTGTGTGGCTTCCGCAGACACACGCACACGACTGCAAGGCATACTGGGTGACACAGAGTACACTAATGGTTGTGATATAAACAATTTTAACACTCTTAGCAATATGCGCCACGCTGTGAAGCCACACCAAACAAGATTGACAAACACATTTCGGGAGGACATCCTCCCAGTAACACAACATAAATGCAACACAGCAAATACCCAGAATCCTTTGTATCCATGACAATTCCTGACTATTTTATACACCCCGCTAGCAGCAAACCCTGCCGTGAATGTATATTTATATATGTATGAATGCATATGCATATACGTGTGTATATATATATGCATATGTGTGTGTATGTATATGTATATATATATATATGTTTATACATGTGTGTATATATCTATATATATGTGCATATATGTGTGTGTGTATATATATATATATATATATATATATATATATATATATATATATATATATATATATATATATATATGTATATATGCTGTTATACAGTAACCTTCCCCGTAATGTGGTCTTCAATGCAAACTAGTGTGACATCCCTGACCTAAATCATGAAGCATGACTTTCTACATAGTACTTCATGTATACTTCCCAACTTTTAAATATTAATACTGGGATATCCCGTCACCTTAAACATACCGGCATTATCAAACTATTTTCGCATACTTCAAGATGTCTCTGGTTGGAATTAGGATATTATTTGCAGGAACGGGCTGCGGAGCGCCGTGCGTGTATTTTCCCGACGGCAGTGAAGGCAACAAGAGGTTATGGAGCGAGTGACCTGCCGAGCGTTGAACTGTCTTTTCCTACTATCAGTTGTTTGAAGACAAGGAAGAATACATGGGCGGCTTGATCACATCCCTGAGTGCTTACAAGTATGTGGTTTGAAAGTGAGGTCCAGAATGACAGCATTTGATCAGGTTTCAACTCTGACTGGGGTGAAAATATCCGCTCAGTCCTGTTACCTAAATCATTTTTGTTGGATGTTTATATCTAAAACACTTTTTTTCCTGTTATATCCATAAACCAACACACCAGATAGCGTCTAGATCAGGGGTGTCAAACTCATTTTAGATGAGGGGCCACGTGGAGAAAATCTACTCCCAAGTGGGCCGGACTGGCATGATAACTTAAAAATAAAGACAACTTCAGATTGGTTTCTTTGTTTAAAAATAGAACAGCACATTCTGAAAATGTACAAATCATACTGTAGTTGTTGTTTTTTTTTTTACACTTACATCCATCCATCCATCCATTTTCTACCGCTTGTCCCTCTCATGTTGCGGTTAATAGTATTCTCTCTTTATCTGTCGTTATTTATTTTTTCTGCATAAATGATGTGATAATGTTCATCAGTCAACTCATTGGTGTTGATTTGCAATCTGTCAAGATACAAAAATATATCAATATAAAATTACAGTATGTGATTTGTGTAGTTTGATCACTTTCCTCGCAAAAATACAAAGAATTGCAATTGTGACAACCAGTGGATACATTTAGAACAGCAGTTTCTTTCATTCAAAAATATCAGGTTCATTTTTATACTTAGCAAACTCATCACGTGGGCCGGATAAAACCTGTTTGCGGGCCAGATCCGGCCCTCTGGCCGTACGTTTGACGCCTCTGGTCCAGCTCAAACTTTTTTCCACCAAGTTCCACCATAGCGACCGACATTAAAGTGCAGTAGCGTAGTGGGCCCGTTTGTTCATTAAAAACAAGGCAGATGTATATTTTTGTCCACTGTAACGTTACTTGAACAGTAACACTGTGTGCGAATATTTCACTCAGTGATCGTTTGGCGCATGTCAGGTTCAACCACTGATGACATCTATTAAACAGACAAGAGCAAGGAATCATGCAGAGACAGAGGTCAATTTGGCTCAATGAGAAGAGACGTTCTTGGGGCTGCACACTCAAATACAGTCTCCCACCACGCTCTAAGGTCCTGTCCCACATGCTCCTCCATTTATTTGGGAGGTCCCTGGTTACATCACTGAGGTTGATTCCGAAGGAAGGGGGGTAATTTCAGCAGCCCCAGTTGAACACATCCATCATCCATCCATTTTCTACCGCTTATTCCCTTTCGGGGTCACCGGGGGCGCTGGCGCCTATCTCAGCTACAATCGGGCGGAAGGCGGGGTACACCCTGGACAAGTCGCCACCTCATCGCAGGGCCAACACAAATAGACAGACCGCATTCACACTCACATTCACTCACTAGGGCCAATTTAGTGTTGCCAATCAACCTATCCCCAGGTGCATGTCTTTGGAAGTGGGAGGAAGCCGGAGTACCCGGAGGGAACCCACGCATTCACGGGGAGAACATGCAAACTCCACACAGAAAGATCCCGAGCCTGGATTTGAACCCAGGACTGCAGGAACTTCGTATTGTGAGGCAGATGCACTAACCCCTCTGCCACCGTGAAGCCCCAGTTGAACACAATGTATGATTATTCCGAAATAAAAATGTGCTAACGCTCGTGATATCACCCTGTCTCTGCTTTGTCTGCGTCACGGTACTCGATGTTCTGGACACAAGCACTGATACGAGACGACTCGCAATCTTGCAATTCAAGATTGCGTTTTTTTTTTGTGGTCGCCTTTATTTAGAAAAGTATCAAAATGCATTTTTGGTACCGGTACCAAAATATTGATATTAGCACAACCCTACTATGTACTCAGATACTTGGATTAAATACAGGTGTAGTGGCGACTTGTCCAGGGTTTACCCCGCCTTTTGCCCGAATGCAACTGAGATTGCACTGCAAAAAGTCAGTGTTCAAAAACAAGAAAAAACAAAAACAAAAATGAGGGGTATTTTATTTGAACTAAGCAAATACGGTATTAGCTTTCACTGTTATGCTGATGACACCCAACTCTACATGCCCCTAAAGCTGACCAACATGCCGGACTGTAGTCAGTTGGAAGCGTGTCTTAATGAAATTAAACAATGGATGTCCGCTAACTTTTTGCAACTTAATGCCAAAAAAACGGAAATGCTGATTATCGGTCCTGCTAGACACCGACCTCTATTTAATAATACAACTTTAACATTTGACAACCAAATAATAAAACAAGGTGACTCTGTAAAAAATCTGGGTATTATCTTCGACCCAACTCTCTCCTTTGAGTCACACATTAAAAGCGTTACTAAAACGGCCTTCTTTCATCTCCGTAATATCGCTAAAATTCGCTCCATTTTGTCCACTAAAGACGCCGAGATCATTATCCATGCGTTTGTTACGTCTCGTCTCGACTACTGTAACGTATTATTTTCAGGTCTCCCCATGTCTAGCATTAAAAGATTACAGTTGGTACAAAATGCGGCTGCTAGACTTTTGACAAGAACAAGAAAGTTTGATCATATTACGCCTGTACTGGCTCACCTGCACTGGCTTCCTGTGCACTTAAGATGTGACTTTAAGGTTTTACTACTTACGTATAAAATACTACACGGTCTAGCTCCATCCTATCTTGCCGATTGTATTGTACCGTATGTCCCGGCAAGAAATCTGCGTTCAAAAGACTCCGGCTTATTAGTGATTCCTAGAGCTCAAAAAAAGTCTGCGGGCTATAGAGCGTTTTCCGTTCGGGCTCCAGTACTCTGGAATGCCCTCCCGGTAACAGTTCGAGATGCTACCTCAGTAGAAGCATTTAAGTCTCATCTTAAAACTCATTTGTATACTCTAGCCTTTAAATAGACCTCCTTTTTAGACCAGTTGATCTGCCGCTTCTTTTCTTTCTCCTATGTCCCCCCCTCCCTTGTGGAGGGGGTCCGGTCCGATGACCATGGATGAAGTACTGACTGTCCAGAGTCGAGACCCAGGATGGACCGCTCGTCGGGACCCAGGATGGACCGCTCGCCTGTATCGGTTGGGGACATCTCTACGCTGCTGATCCGCTTCAGATGGTTTCCTGTGGACGGGACTCTCGCTGCTGTCTTGGAGCCACTATGGATTGAACTTTCACAGTATCATGTTGGACCCGCTCGACATCCATTGCTTTCGGTCCCCTAGAGGGGGGGGGGTTGCCCACATCTGAGGTCCTCTCCAAGGTTTCTCATAGTCAGCATTGTCGCTGGCGTCCCACTGAATGTGAATTCTCCCTGCCCACTGGGTGTGAGTTTTCCTTGCCCTTTTGTGGGTTCTTCCGAGGATGTTGTAGTCGTAATGATTTGTGCAGTCCTTTGAGACATTTGTGATTTGGGGCTATATAAATAAACATTGATTGATTGATTGATCTGCCAATAGAACAAGAAAAATTGGTTTTGTCAAGACTTTCCAAAACAAGTAAAATTAGCTATCCTTATTGGACCCAAAAATACCTTAAAATAAGTATATTCTCACTAATAACAAGTGTACTACTATATGAGTACATATTTTCTATTGTATTATTGAAAACAAAGCAGCAAAGTCCATTGGGCTGTCATCTGTTTTAATATGAGACACAATTGTGTCAAAGTCATGATTTTTTTTTTTACATGCTTGAAATAAGAAATGATTACTTTAAAAAGTAGTTTATACTTGTGAGTGATGATGACACAGTTTTGCAACACTTGAGATTCTAGTTTCAAGCATGTTTTACTCAATATAGTTCATCAAATCTCAGCAACAAGCTGTGATATCTTACTGAGATCATTTAGGACCTAAACCCTTAAAACAAGTAAAACACTCTAACATAAAATCATATGTATGGCCGCGGTAAGTCCCGGGATGCCCCAAAATATCCATAACACACCCAGCCGAATCTCAAAGTTGAAAAAGTCAGCAAAAGTCCCAAAAATGTTCCAAATACCTACCCAGGTTCGAGTCCCACAAGTTACGCCGCCGGCTGGTATGCCCAAAATTATCCAAAACGCGTCCGGCAAAGTCCCACGGGAAGGCGGGGAGAAAAGTGAGAAAAGTCGGTAAAATGTTCAAAAATCCCACCCGGGTTCGAGTGCGCACTCCAACTCAAACTCGAACCCGGGTGGGACTCGAACCTGGGTAGGTATTTAGAACATTTTTGGGGACTTTTGCCGACTTTCCTTATTTTTCTCCCCCACTTCCCGTGGGACTTTGCTGGGTGCATTTTTTTGTATCCCGGGCCTTGTGCGGCGGCCGGCGGCGGGACTCGTGGGTCTGGAATCCGGGGAGGTATTTTGGACACAATTGGGACTTTTGAACATTTTGGCTGCCTTTTATCCCTCTTCTTCCCCGACTTCCTGTGCACCATTGCTCTGTGTGTTTCGGACAGTTGGACAAAAATAGTTTCAAGCATGTTTTACTCAATCAATCAATCAATGTTTATTTATATAGCCCCAAATCACAAATGTCTCAAAGGACTGCACAAATCATTACGACTACAACATCCTCGGAAGAACCCACAAAAGGGCAAGGAAAACTCACACCCAGTGGGCAGGGAGAATTCACATCCAGTGGGACGCCAGTGACAATGCTGACTATGAGAAACCTTGGAGAGGACCTCAGATGTGGGCAACCCCCCCCCCCCCCCCCCTCTAGGGGACCGAAAGCAATGGATGTCGAGCAGGTCTAACATGATACTGTGAAAGTTCAATCCATAGTGGCTCCAACACAGCCGCGAGAGTTCAGTTCAAGCGGATCCAAGACAGCAGCGAGAGTCCTGTCCACAGGAAACCATCTCAAGCCGAGGCGGCTCAGCAGCGTAGAGATGTCCCCAACCGATACACAGGCGAGCGGTCCATCCTGGGTCCCGACGAGCGGCCCATCCTGGGTCTCGACTCTGGACAGCCAGTACTTCATCCATGGTTATCGGACCGGACCCCCTCAACAAGGGAGGGGGGGACATAGGAGAAAAAAGAAAAGAATCAATCAATCAATCAATGTTTATTTATATAGCCCCAAATCACAAATGTCTCAAAGGACTGCACAAATCATTACGACTACAACATCCTCGGAAGAACCCACAAAAGGGCAAGGAAAACTCACACCCAGTGGGCAGGGAGAATTCATATCCAGTGGGACGCCAGTGACAATGCTGACTATGAGAAACCTTGGAGAGGACCTCAGATGTGGGCAACTCCCCCCCTCTAGGGGACAGAAAGCAATGGATGTCGAGCAGGTCTAACATGATACTGTGAACGTTCAATCCATAGTGGCTCCAACACAGCCGCGAGAGTTCAGTTCAAGCGGATCCAAGACAGCAGCGAGAGTCCCGTCCACAGGAAACCATCTCAAGCGTAGAGATGTCCCCAACCGATACACAGGCGAGCGGTCCATCCTGGGTCCCGACGAGCGGCCCATCCTCGGTCTCGACTCTGGACAGCCAGTACTTCATCCATGGTTATCGGACCGGACCCCCTCCACAAGGGAGGGGGGGACATAGGAGAAAAAAGAAAAGAAGCGGCAGATCAACTGGTCAAAAATGGAGGTCTATTTAAAGGCTAGAGTATACAGATGAGTTTTAAAGTGAGGCTTAAATGCTTCTACTGAGGTAGCATCTCGAACTGTTACCGGGAGGGCATTCCAGAGTACTGGAGCCCGAACGGACGACGCTCTATAGCCCGCAGACTTTTTTTGGGCTCTAGGAATCACTAATAAGCCGGAGTCTTTTGAACGCAGATTATAGGTCATAAAATGTTGGAAACAAGCTGTAATATCTTACCGAGATCATTTAGGACCAAAACACTTAAAACAAGTAAAACATAAAATCTGCTTAGTGGGAAGAATGAGCTTATCAGACAGAACATAAGCAAATACCACCCTTATTTGAGATATTTAATCTTACTTAGATTTCAGTTTTTGCAGTGTGCCCCCCCGCTACCCTGAAAGTGACAAGCGGTAGAAAATGGATGGATGGGTATTGACAAGACCACAAGAATGCAGTCCTGATAAGGTCGTTCGCCCGTGCGGTCGGCGACCTTGACGGGCCGCGCGGACAGTTACCCTTCAAACAAAACACTCTGACCGCGGGGTCCCAACCACGTGGGTCTCTTCCAAGGTGCGCGCCTCCTAAATACGAGCGGCACACCACAGGACAGTGTAGTCTGCGGGGGGGAGCGCAAAAACCGAATGGAACGGGACTTCGACGCCAAACAGGATCAGTTCTCGGCACGGTTCTAGGACCGTGTTACTTGGTACGCGTACTCTCGTCTCCATGACGACGTAGACTCAGAGTGACTTATCGGAGTTTTCCGCGTGACGTAGGTGAGCCACCATGCCGGCCGGGTCGGTGAGACTGGAAAGTATCAAAAGGTTTGGCCAGGAGAATCAGAGTTACGATGTCTCCGATGACGGTAAGTCGGTCTTAGTTGAGGTAGTGACCTGAGTCTAATGACCATTTCCTGTCTTGCAGAACCAGCTGGCTCCTACATGTATGTACCTTTTTATCATTTGGAGAGCTACTTTCATAAAAACATGAAATATTGATCTTGTCTCATGGGATTCGATGCAAGCAGTGTGCGGAATATAACTGTTGTGAATCACCAACTACAACCATAGCTCATATTTGCTCAGCATGATCATCCTGGCAGAATTTCTGAGCGTGTAGGAAAGTCTATGTATTCTACTCTATTACTTTACTTATTTTACCGTTTGTCCTGTCCCGTCTTTACATTTACAGTAATGCACTGTAAAAACAACAGCCCTTGATGTTACTGTAAAAATTGCAGCTCAGTTGCCAGAACAGCGGTAAGGCACTGTAAAAACATTAACCGTAGATTTTAAGCGAAGTATGTAGCTCTGTCCCCGGAATTTAACTGTACAAATAAGTGCTACCGTTTTTATCTACAGTAGTGCACTGTAAAAACAACAACCATACATTTCACGTACAAAACATAGCTCTGTCGCGATAATTATTCCGGGAAAACAGTGGTACCGTTTTTCTTTTTACAGTAATAGACTGTGACGGAGATAGATATCTTTTTAAATCCTAGTCATATTTTAAAACAGCTAAGGGTTGGGAGTGCATAGACCTTGAAGCTTGGAATGTAACTAGCAACAATAACACCCTTCTTATCTAAAACGTCCCAGGCTTAGAAGGAGAATAGATATGTGAATTCGCTCTGGAGGAGGAGGAGGAGGAGGAGGGGGGCGAGTGAGAGAGGGTAAAAGGCGAAACTTCGGTAGTATTAGCAGATCAACTATGGCGATGCAAATGGAATGTGTATGTGCATGGATGGTCTCCCAAAGCTTTGGATTAAAACAGATCAAAATGAGCAAATCTGTCTGGGATTCATTTAAATATAAAAACAACAACCATACATTTCATGTAAAAAACATAGCTCTGTCGCGAAAATTCTTCCGTGAAAACAGTGGTACCGTTTTTCTTTTTACAGTAATAGACTGTAAAAACCACGACCGTATATTTTACGTAAAAAATGGTGCTCAGTCATCAGAATTTTTGTTACTGTAAAAAACATTTGTATTGTTTTTTTCTTTTACAATAGCACTCTGTAAAAAAACAAAACAATGACTGTATATTTTACATGAAAAATGGTGCTTTGTCATCAGAATTTTTTTTACAATAAAACTGTAAAAAAAAAACTAACGATAGAGTTTATGGTTAAAAAACAAACCTAGCAGCTCAGTTGCTAGAATGTTACTGTAAATATAAAAGTGATACTGTTTTTTCCTTTTACAGTAATTCACTGTGAAAAAAACAACCACATATGTCACGTAACAAATGTAGCTCTGTCCTCAGAATTTTTCTGTGAAAACAACGTTGGAACCATTTTTATATTTACAGTAATGCACTGTAAAAACCACGACCGCATATTTTGCATAAAAAATTATGCAGTTTCATCAGATTTTTTTTTGCTGTAAAAAATAGTTGTAATGATTTTTTTATTTCACAATAATGCACTGTAAAAAATCAAAGACTGTAAATCTCAAAGTAAAAAAACAACAACCTAGCAGCTCAGTTGCTAGAATGTTACTGTAGTGATACTGTTATTTCCATTTACAGTAACGCACTGTGAAAACAACAACCATATATTTGACGTAAAAAAAAATGTAGCTCTGTCGCCAGATTTTTCCGTGAAAACAACAGTGGTACCATTGTAAATAAATGTTACTGTAAATATAAAAGTGATGCTGTTTTTTCCATTTACAGTAATGCACTGTGAAAAGAACAAGCCTATATTTCACGTACGAAGATGTAACTCTGTCGCAAGAATTTTTCCATGAAAACAACAGTGGTACCATTTTTTTATTTACAGTAATGCACCACAACTGTATATTTTACATAAAAACTGGTGCATTGTCATCAGAATGTTTTACTGTAAAACAGTTGTATTGTTTTTTTATTTCACCGTAAAACTGTAAAAAAACAATGACTGTATATTTTACGGTAAAAAAACAACTAGCAGCTCAGTTGCTAGAATGTTACTGTAAATATAAATGTGATACTGTATTTTCTATTTACAAAAGTGCACTTCGAAAACAACAACCATATATTTCACGTTAAAAAGATGTAACTCTGTCGCCAGAATTTTTCCGTGAAAACAACAGTGGTACTGTTTTTATAATTACAGTAATGCACAGTAAAAACCACAACCGTATATTTTACTTAAAAAATGGTGCTCTGTCATCACAATTTTTAAAAAATGTTTAAAAAACAGTACAGTCGTTTTTTTATTTCACAATAAAACTGTAAAAAAAACAATGACGGTAGATTTTACGGTATGAAAAACCTAGCAGCTCAGTTGCCAGAATTTTATTGTAAATATAAATTTTGTATTTTTTTTCTATTTACAGTATTGCAAAAACCATATACTTCACGTACAATTTTTTTACCTTTGTCGCCAGAATTTTTTTGTGAAAATAACAGTGGTACCGTTTTTATATTTACAGTCATGCACTGTAAAAACCACGACCGCATATTTTACATAAAAAAACTATGCATTGTCATCAGATTTTTTTTACTGTAAAAAATAGCTGTAATGATTATTTATTTCACAATAATGCACTGTAAAAAACAATGACTGTAAATTAAAAAAAAACAACAACAACCTGGCAGCTCAGTTGCTAGAATGTTACTGTAAATACAAAAGTGATACTGTTATTTCCATTTACAGTAATGCACTGTGAAATATTTTAAGTAAAAAGATGTAACTCTGTCGCCAGAATTTTTCCATGAAAAGGTACAGAACCATCAAATTTCGGAGGGCCCGCTTCAGGAAAAGCCTTATCCCTGCAGCTATAGCCGCCCTTAACAGCAGGTCCAGCCGACCCGTCTGATAAAGCCTGTAAATGTGTTGGTCATGTATGATGTCTTTTTGTTATTTTTGTTTTGTGATGTGTAATGTCTATATGTTTAAATGTACGGCAGTGAAAATGAATTTCCCCAACGGGGACCAATAAACCTAAATCTAAAAAAACAAAACAAAAAACAAACAAACAGTGGTACCGTTTTTTTTTATTTACAGTAATGCACTGTAAAAAACCACGACCGCGTATTTTACTTACACAATGGTGCACTGTCATCAGAATTTTTTTTTTGCTCTTAAAAACAGTTCTGTTGTTTTTTTTATTTTATTTCACAATAAAACTGTAAAAAAAACAATGACGGTAGATTTTACGGTAAGAAAAACCTAGCAGCTCAGTTGCCAGAATTTTATTGTAAATATAAAAGTGGTATTGTTTTTCCATTTCCAGTAACGCACTGTGAAAACGACAACCATATATTTCGCGTAAAAAAATGTAGCTCTTTTGCCAGAATTTTACTGTGAAAATAAAAGTGGTAACATTTTTCTATTTACAGTCATGCACTGTAAAAACCATGACTGTACATTTTATGTATAAAATGGTGCACTGTCATCAGAATTTTTTACTGCAAAAAACAGTTGTATTGTTGTTGTTTGTTTAAAATTTACAGTAATACACTGTAAAAAAACTGACGTAGATTTTACGATAAAAAAAATCTAGCAGTTCAGTTGCTAGAATTTTAGTGTAGCTATACAGGTAATAGTGGTATTGTTTTTCTATTTATGGTAATGCAGGGTAAAAAACAACAACCATATATTTTCTGGAAAATACGCCGCTCTGTCATCAAAATTTTACTGTAAAAATACCAGTAGACCGTTTTTCCATTTACATTAATGCACTGTAAAAACTAAGAATGTAGATTTCGTAAAAAACAATAACAACGGCTGCTCAGTCGGAATTTTTTTTCCGTCAAATTAACAGTGGTCCTGTTTTTCCACTTACAGCAATGCGCGGTAATAAACTACCTTAGATTTTACAGTAAAAAAAAACAGCACAATCTGCAGAATTTTATTGTAAAAATAATAGAACAGTTTTTGTATCTGCAGTAATGCACTCTAAAAACCACGACCGTATAGTTTACGTGAAAAATGGTGTACTGTATTTTGAATTTTTTTACTGCAAAAAACTATTTTTTTTATTTCACAATAATGCACTGTAAAAAAAACTGACTGTAGATTTTACAGTAAAAAAAACAGCCAAGCAGCTCAGTTGCTAGAATGTTACTGTAAATATAAAAGTGATATTGTTTTTAGGTTTGCAGTAATGGACTGTAAAAACAACAACCATATATTTTACTTGGAAAATGTTGCTTTGTCGCCTGTATTTTACTGTGAAAATAAAAGTGGTACCATTTTTCTATTTACAGTAAAAACCACAACCGTATATTTTACGTAAAAACTCTAAAAAAAATTCTGTGTCAGCGTTGTCCCTGACAGTTCGGCTATGTTTTTGTTTTTCCTCTGCGTTTGTCTTTGTTTCCTGTCCGTGCTTTTATTTTGTCTTTATTTCCTGATTGTCTCCCTGAGTGCTTTTCCCCCTCAGCTGTGGCCGATTGGCACTGGGCCACACCTGGTGTCAATCAGCCAGGTGTTATTTAGACCTGCTTTGCCCTCCACTCGGGGCTGGATTTTTGTCGTTACCTCTTGTCGCTAATACCTGTCGATGTCGTGCTACTACTTGTCGCTGTTCCTGTATGCCGTGGACTGCTTTTTGTTCGTAGTTCCTGTTTGCTGGTTCCTGTTTCCAATTTGTCCGTTCTTGGTTTGGGTTTTTTTCTTTATATTTTGGACATTAAATTATGTGTTCCTGCTCAATGCCTGCCGTCATCTCTGCATCTTGGGGTTCGTCACCAACTCAATGTGACACAATGATGGTAGATTTAACGGTAAAAAAACCCAAACAAGCAGCTGAGTTGCTAGAATTTTACTGTAAATACAAAAGTGATATTGTTTTTCTATTTACGATAATGCAGGGTAAAAAAAACCACAACCATATATTTTCTGGAAAATATGCAGCTCGGTCATTTGAATTTTACCGTAAAAATACCAGTGGAGCGTTTTTCTATTTCCAGTCACACATTGGAAAAACCACAAATGAGGATTTTACACATACAAATAACAGATCAGTCGCCATAATTTTACTATAATAAAACAGCAATACCTTTTTTTTCTTCCCAATAATGGACTGTAAACACAAAGAGATTTTGCGGTACAACAAAAAACCGGCACCTCAGTCACCAGAACTTTAGTGTTGAAATTAAAGTGCTCCTATTTTTCCATTCACAGTAATGCACTGTAAAAACAGTGACGGTAGATAACACGTAAAAAAACTGGCAGCTCAATTGCCAGAACTTTACCGTGAAAAAAGTGGTACCCTTTTCAATTTACAATATGAACCTTTTAATTCTGCGATGAGCACCCGCGACCCCAAAGAGAATAAGCTGTAGAAAATGGATGGATGGAGGGACCTTTTAATTCTACTGTAAAATTCTGGCGACTGAGCTGCCAGTTTGTTTATTTTTTTGTCCCGTAAAATCTATGGGTTTTGTCTTTTACCGTCCAAAGTACTCGTATGGTAAAACTTTCCCGTACAAGGTCACACAGAGGTCAATGTTTCTGTTTGAGACAAAGTAGGCCATGTCAAATACAGTCGAGTTGCTTCACGTGTGCACAATTCTCCTTTGCATGCAGGAGCATGACCACAACCCAGGAAACAAAGCAGTGAGTATGGGCAGTTTAAGTAGCTATATCATCGGAGTACCATTAAGAAAAAACGTGTTGTTTTTGTTGTCCAAACAGAGCTGAAGGCAAGAAGAATGACACCGCAATAAGAGTTGGCTTCTTTCAGTTGGTAAAAAACAAATTTTTTTTTTTACTTTTACAAGTTTGAGTGATGGATAAGAATGAGTACTTTTCACTGCCATAACGACTATCTTGCGATTTTGAGTACTTTTGTGTGTACAGTCGTCGGTCACCACTTTGGAGTTCTTATCTTCACTACAAATCTATATTATTTTTAAAGCATATTCTTTATACATATTCCCATCCTCACCCATGGTCATGAGCTTTGGGTTATGACCTAAAGCAGTGGTCCCCAACCACCACCACCAATTGGTACCGATCCGCAGAAAAATTTATACATTTTAATTATTTATTTTTTCCGTATTCCTTTTATTTTTTTTTACTTTTATTACATCAACATAAAAAACACAAGATACACTTACAATTAGTGCACCAACCCAAAAAACCTCCTCTTTTCATGACAAAAACATCCCTTTTTCATGACAAAGGAAAAAACAAACAAACACTGTTTCCATATGAGTTGGGAAATTGTGTTAGATGTAAATATAAACGGAATACAATGATTTGCAAATCATTTTCAACCCATATTCAGTGGAATGCAGTACAAAGACAATATAATTGAAGTTCAAACTCATAAACTTTATTTTTTTCTTTGCAAAAAAATTAACTTAGAATTTCATGGCTGCAACACGTGCCAAAGTAGTTGGGAAAGGGCATGTTCACCACTGTGTTACATTACCTGTTCTTTTAACAACACTCAATAAACGTTTGGGAACTGAGGAAACTAATTGTTGAAGCTTTGATGTTGGAATTCTTTCCCATTCTTGTTTTATGTAGAGCTTCAGTCGTTCAACAGTCCGGGGTCTCCGCTGTCGTATTTTATGCTTCATAATGAGCCACACATTTTCGACGTGAGACAGGTCTGGACTGCAGGCGGGCCAAGAAAGTACACGCAGTCTTTTACTACGAAGACACGCTGTTGTAACAAGTGGCTTGGCATTGTTTTGCTGAAATAAGCAGGGGCGTCAATGAAAAAGACAGCGCTTAGATGGCAGCATATGTTGTTCCAAAACCTGAATGTACCTTTCATCACTAATGGTGCCTTCACAGATGTGTAAGTTACCCATGTCTTGGGCACTAATGCAACCCCATACCATCACAGATGCTGGCTTTTGAACTTTGCGTCAATAACAGTCTGGATGGTTCGCTTCCCCTTTGGTCCGGATGACACGATGTCGAATATTTCCAAAAACATTTTGAAATGTGGACTCGTCAGACCACAGAACACTTTTCCACTTTGCATCAGTCCATCTTAGATGATCTCGGGCCCAGAGAAGCCGGCGACGTTTCTGGATGTTGTTGATAAATGGCTTTCGCTTTGCATAGTAGAGCTTTACCTTGCATTTACAGATGTAGTGACGAACTGCATTTAGTGACATTGGTTTTCTGAAGTGTTCCTGAGCCCATGTGGTGATATCCTTTAGAAATTGATGTCTGTTTTTGATACAGTGCCATCATTCAATGTTGGTTTCCGGACATGCCGCTTACGTGGAGTGATTTCTCGAGACTCTATGAACCTTTTGATGATATTATGGACCGTAGATGTTGAAATCCCTAAATTTCTTGCAACTGCACTTTGAGAAACGTTGTTCTTAAACTGTTTGACTATTTGCTCACGCAGTTGTGGACAAAGGGGTGTACCTCGCCCCATCCTTTCTTGTGAAAGACTGAGCATTTTTTGGGAAGCTGTTTTCATACCCAATCATGGCACCCACCTGTTCCCAATTAGCCTGCACACCTGTGGGATGTTCCAAATAAGTGTTTGATGAGCTTTCCTCGACTTTATCAGTATTTATTGCCACCTTTTCCAACTTCTTTGTCACGTCTTACTGGCATCAAATTCTAAAGTTAAGTTATTTGCAAAAAAAAAAAAATGTGTGTCAGTTTGAACATCAAATATGTTGTCTTTGTAGCATATTCAACTGAATATGGGTTGAAAATGAATAGCAAATCATTGTTTTCTGTTTATATTTACATCTAACACAATTTCCCAACTCATTAGGAAACAGGGTTCGTACATCAGCAGCCAAATTAAGATTTTTGTTACCTGCTTTCAAAAGGTTCTGTCATTATTTATGCGATATATCGTTATGCAATATATCAGGATGTAGATTCCAGGCCGTATCGCCTGTTAATTTAAACCATTTCACCCCCGATCATCGCACAGTTCCATTTTGCAACATGCCACGAGGTGGCGATGATGGTGGTGGGCAGCGTGTGCGCCGTGCTGCACGGCTCGGCCCAGCCGCTCATGCTGCTGGTGTTCGGCCTGCTGACCGACACCTTCATCGAGTACGACATCGAGCTGAACGAGCTGAGCGACCGGCGCAAGGAGTGCGTCAACAACACCATCCAGTGGAGCAAGAACTACACTGACGGGCTCCTGCACGCCGCCCAGCAGTCGGACTGGGGCCCCGGCAACGTCTCCGTCTGGGCCACGGTGCCGCCGCTGACCAACCGGTCGTGTGGGTGAGTGGGCGGGGCCTCGGCAGGTTGTGTCACACACTGGAGTGCTAATCCCACGTTTTTCAGGATCCTCGACATCGAGTACGAGATGACCCTGTTCGCCTTCTATTATGTCGGGATCGCCGTAGCGGTCTTCATCTTGGGATATTTTCAGGTTAGTCATTTTTTTTATTTCATGGAGTTGGTTTGTTCACACCTGAATAAACGCCACACCAGGTGTCATAGCGAGGAATTATCAAAGTTTAAAGTAGAGTGGAAAAACTGGTTGACTTTGTTAAATAAATGATAAATGGGTTGTACTTGTATAGCGCTTTTCTACCTTCAAGGTACTCAAAGCGCTTTGACACTACTTCCGCATTTACCCATTCACACACACATTCACACACTGATGGAGGGAGCTGCCATGCAAGGCGCCAACCAGCACCCATCAGGAGCAGGAGTGAAGTGTCTTGCTCAGGACACAACGGACGTGACGAGGTTGGTTCTAGGTGGGATTTGAACCAGTGACCCTCGGGTTGCGCACGGCCACTTTCCCACTGCGCCACGCCGTCCCTAGTGTTGTGTTGTTGTGTTTCATTGTGTCCATTTAACATATCTAATTGTATTTGCAAACCGCAAAGTTCCGTTTACAAATTTAGTCATTTTGAATATTCCGCTCCGACTATTTTTGGCAATTTCCGTATATTCTACGCCAATGTAGTAACATTTCTGCACTTTGACCATATTATTAGGTCAGTCATACTGGAAATATGCAAAAATTAGAAAGAGATGCTGGCTCAAATTTTTACTTTTTGAGGTCAAGGCAAGTGCTGCCTTAAAGGAGGGCTCATATATATATATATATATATATATATATATATATATATATATATATATATATATATGTCTATCTGTGTTGGCCCTGTGATGAGGTGGCGACTTGTCCAGGGTGTACCCCACCTTCCGCCCGATTGTAGCTGAGATAGGCGCCAGCGCCCCTCCGCGACCCCAAAAGGGAATAAGCGGTAGAAATGGATGGATGGATGGATATATATATTTATCAGTATTTATTGCCACCTTTTCCAACTTCTTTGTCACATCTTGCTGGCATCAAATTCCAAAGTTAATGATTATTTGCAAAAAAAAAAAATGTTTATCAGTTTGAATATCAAATATGTTGTCTTTGTAGCATATTCAACTGAATATGGGTTGAAAATGATTAGCAAATCATTGTATTCCGTTTATATTTACATCTAACACAATTTCCCAACTCATATGGAAACGGGGTTTGTACATCAGCAGCCAAATTAAGAGTTTTTGTTACCTGCTTTCAAAAGGTTCTGTCATTATTTATGCGATATATCGTTGTGTATATATATATATATATATATATATATATATATATATATATATATATATATATATATATATATATATATATATATATATATATATATATACACACACACACCCACACTCCCACACACAGGGGGGCAAAAAAGTGCAAGTTCTCACACCGAGGCGGCATAGCTCGGTTGGTAGAGTGGCCGGGCCAGCAACTTGAGGGTTGCAAGTTCGATTCCCGCTTCCGCCACCCTAGTCACTGCCGTTGGGCAAGGCACTCTACCCACCCGCTCCCCAGTGCCACCCACACTGGTTTAAATGTAACTTAGATATTGGGTTTCACTATGTAAAGTGCTTTGAGTCACTAGAAAAAAGCACTATATAAATATAATTCACTTCACTTAAAATGATGACAGAGGTCTGTAATTTTCATCATAGGTACACTTCAACTGTGAGAGACAGAATGTGAAAAAATAAAATCCAGGAAATTACATTGTAGGAATTTTAAAGAATTTATTTGTAAATTATGGTGGAAAATAAGTATTAGGTCACTTCAAACAAGGAAGATCTCTGGTTCTCACAGACCTGTAACTCCTTCTTTAAGAAGCTCTTCTGTCCTCCACTCGTTACCTGCATTAATGGAGCCTTTTTGAACTCGTTATCTGTATAAAAGACACCTGTCCACAGCCTCAAACAGTCAGACTCCAAACTCCACTAAGGCCAAGACCAAAGAGCTGTCGAAGGACACCGGGAAAATAGTTGTAGACCTGCACCAGACTGGGAAGAGTGAATCTACAATAGGCAAGCAGCTTGGTGTGAAAAAATCCACTGTGGCAGCAATTATCAGAAAATGTAAGACATAAAAGACCACTGATAATCTACCTCGATCTGGGGCTCCACGCAAGTTCTCATCCCGTGGGGTCAAAATGATCATGAGAACGGTGAGCAAAAATCCCAGAACCACACGGGAGGACCTGGTGAATGACCTGCAGAGAACTGGGACCAAAGTAACAAAGGTTACCATCAATAACACACTACGCCGACGGGGAATCAAATCCTGCATTGCCAGACGTGTCCCCCTGCTTAAGCCACTGCATGTCCAGGCCCGTCTGAAGTTTTCCAGAAAGCACATGGATGATACAGCAGAGGATTGGGAGAATGTCATGTGGCCAGATGAAACCAAAATAGAACTTTTTGGTATAATCTCAACTCGTCGTGTTTGGAGGAAGAAGAATACTGAGTTGCATCCCAAGAACACCATAACTACTGCGAAGCATGGGGGTGGAAACATCATGCTTTGGGGCTGTTTTTCTGCTAAGGGGACAGGACGACTGATCTGTGTTAAGGAAAGAATGACCATGTATCATGAGATTTTGAGCCAAAACCTCCTTCCATCAGTGAGAGCTTTGAAGATTAAACTTGGCTGGGTCTTCCAGCATGACAATGATCCCAAACACATCGCCCAGGCAACGAAGGAGTGGCTCCGTAAGAAGCATTTGAAAGTCCTGGAGAGACTTCAACCCCATAGAAAATCTGTGGAGGGAGTTGAAAGTCCGTGTTGCTCGGCGACAGCCCCAAAACATCAATGCTCTCGAGAAGATCTGCATGGAGGAATGGGCCAAAATACCAGCTACTGTGTGTGCAAAGCTGGTAAAGACCTTTAGTAATCGTCTGCCCTCTGTTATTGCCAACAAAGGTTATGTTACAAAGGATTGAGTTGAATTTTTGTTATTGACAAAATACTTATTTTCCACCACAATTTACAAATAAATTCTTTAAAATTCCTACAATGTGAATTCCTGGATTTTTTTTGCAAATTCTGTCTCTCACAGTTGAAGTGTACCTATGATGAAAATTACAGACCTCTGTCATCATTTTAAGTGGGAGAACTTGCACAATCGGTGGCTGACTAAATACTTTTTTACCCCACTGTATATAATCGCTGATTGTTTTCCACGCTACTGCTACTTAAAACATACAATAGTAAAGGTTTATGGATGTTGGGTTGAGGGTGGGCCCTTCAGGGGTTCTTGGTCTGGGGCCCTTATTGATCCCATGTCCGCTAGATCTCTCTGTGGGTGACGGCGGCCGCCAAGCAGATCCAGCGCATCAGAAAAATCTACTTCAGCAAGGTGATGAGGATGGAGATCGGCTGGTTCGACTGCACCTCGGTGGGCGAACTCAACACGCGCATGTCCGAGTGAGTGCGAGCGGCGGTACGGCGGCGGCGAGGATGTTGGCGAAGGGTGACGTGGTGTGGTGTGTGCGACCCCGCAGCGACATCAACAAGATCAACGACGCCATCGCCGACCAAGTGGCCATTTTCCTGCAGCGCTTCACCACCTTCGTGTGCGGCTTCTGCGTGGGCTTCGTTAAAGGATGGAAGCTGACGCTGGTGATCGTGGCGGCGAGTCCGCTGATTGGCGTCGGCGCCGGTCTGATGGCCCTGGTGAGATCTTTCATTTTTTTAAATGTTCGCTTTAAATGTATATGTCATGCATTACCATCGTCCAGTGATTCTCAAACGAGTTCTGTCTAGTGTTATGCTAAAGAATTGCTTAATTAAATATTCACACACAGTGTTACTGTTCAAACTGTGTGTCATGCCACACATGGCCAAAATATGAAATGTACTTGTTGGATAAAACCTCTGCCTTATTTTTAATGAATATTTAGGTGTACTACACTACCGTATTTATTCTTGTCATTATGTTGGTACTTGATGAATATTTAGACCTACTACACTACTGTATTGTAATGTTGTCATCATAGTGGAACTTGATGATTACTTAGGTCCATTACGCTACTGTATTTTAATGTTGGCATTATGGTGGCATTTGATAAATACTTAGGTCTACTACACTACTATATTTTAATGTTATTATACTTAGGTCTACTACACTACTATATTTTAATGTTATTATGGCGGTACTTGATGAATACTTAGGTCTATTACGCTGCTGTATTTTAATCTTGGCATTATGGTGGTACTTAATGAATATTTATACCTACTACACTATTGTATATTAATGTTGTCATGATGGTGGTGCTTGATGAATATTTAGGTCTACTATGCTACTGTATTTGATGTTTTCATTATGGTGTTACCTAATAAATACTCAGGTCTACTACACTACTGTATTTTAATGTTGTCATTATGGTGGTACTTAATAAATACTTAGGTCTACTACCTTACTGTATTTTAATGTTATTATGGCAGTACTTGATGAATACTTAAGTTTACTACGCTGCTGTATTTTAATGTTGGCATTATGGTGGTACTTAATGAATATCTATACCTACTACACTATTGTATTTCAAAGTTTTTATTACGGTGGTACTTGATGAATACTTAGGTCTACTACACTACTGTATTTTAATGTTGTCATTATGGTGGTACTTAAGGAATACTTAGACCTACTACACTACTGTATTTCAATGTTGGTCATAATAGTGGTACTTGATGAATACTTAGACCTACTACGGTACTGTGTTTTAATGTTGTCTTTATGGTGGTACCTAATGAATACTCAGGTCTACTACACTACTTTATTTTAATGTTGTCATTATGGTGGTACTTAATAAATACTTAGGTCTACTACACTGCTGTATTTTAATACTGGTCATGATGGTGGTACTTAATGAATACCTAGGTCTACTACAATACTGTATTTTAATGTTGTCATTGTGGTGGTACTTAATGAATACATAGGTCTACTACACTTTTGTATTTTAATATTGTCGTTATGGTGGTACTTAATGAATACTTATGCCTACTACACTACTGTATTGTAATGTAGTCATCATAGTGGTACTTGATGATTACTTAGGTCCATTACGCTATTGTATTTTAATGTTGGCATTATGGTGGCAATTAATAAATACTTAGGTCTACTATACTACTATATTTTAATGTTATTATGGCGGTACTTAATGAATACTTAGGTTTACTACGCTGCTGTATTTTAATGTTGACATTATGGTGGTATTTAATGAATATTTATACCCACTACACTATTGTATCTCAATGTTTTCATTATGGTGGTACTTCATGAATATTTAGGTCTACTACACTACTGTATTTTAATGTTGTCATTATGGTGGTACTGGATGAATATTTAGAACTACTGTATTTTAATGTCGGTCATAATGGTGGTACTTAATGAATACTTAAGTCTAATACACTACTGTATTTTAATGTTGTCATGATGGTGGTGCTTGATGAATATTTAGGTCTACTATGCTACTGTATTTATTGTTTTCATTATGGTGGTACCTAATGAATACTCAGGTCTACTACACTACTGTATTTTAATGTTGTCATTATGGTGGTACTTAATAAATACTTAGGTCTACTACACTACTGCATTTTATTGTTATTATGGTGGTACCTGATGAATACTTAGGTCTCCTATGCTGCTGTATTTTAATACTGGTCATGATGGTGGTACTTAATGAATACCTAGGTCTACTACAATACTGTATTTTAATGTTGTCATTGTGGTGGTACTTAATGAATACATAGGTCTACTACACTACTGTATTTTAATATTGTCGTTATGGTGGTACTTAATGAATACTTATGCCTACTACACTACTGTATTGTAATGTAGTCATCATAGTGATACTTGATGATTACTTAGGTCCATTACGCTATTGCATTTTAATGTTGGTATTATGGTGGCAATTAATAAATACTTAGGACTACTACACTACTATATTTTAATGTTATTATGGTGGTACTTGATGAATACTTAGGTTTACTACGTTGCTGTATTTTAATGTTGGCATTATGGTTGTATTTAATGAGTATTTATACCCACTACACTATTGTATCTCAATGTTTTCATTATGGTGGTACTTCATGAATACTTAGGTCTTCTACACTACTGTATTTTAATGTTGTCATTATGGTGGTACTGGATGAATATTTAGAACTACTGTATTTTAATGTCGGTCATAATGGTGGTACTTAATGAATATTAAGTCTACTGACTACTGTATTTTAATGTTGTCATGATGGTGGTGCTTGATGAATATTTAGGTCTACTACGCTACTGTATTTAATGTTTTCATTATGGTGGTACCTAATGAATACTCAGGTCTACTACACTACTGTATTTTAATGTTGTCATTATGGTGGTACTTAATAAATACTTAGGTCTACTACACTACTGTATTTTATTGTTATTATGGTGGTACTTGATGAATACTTAGGTCTACTACGCTGCTGTATTTTAATACTGGTCATGATGGTGGTACTTAATGAATATTTAGGTCTTCTACAATACTGTATTTTAATGTTGTCATTGTGGTGGTACTTAATGAATACGTAGGTCTACTACACTACTGTATTTTAATATTGTCGTTATGGTGGTACTTAATGAATACTTATGCCTACTACACAACTGTATTGTAATGTAGTCATCATAGTGGTACTTGATGATTACTTAGGTCCATTACGCTATTGTATTTTAATGTTGGCATTACAGTGGCAATTAATAAATACTTAGGACTACTACACTACTATATTTTAATGTTATTATGGTGGTACTTGATGAATACTTAGGTTTACTACGTTGCTGTATTTTAATGTTGGTATTATGGTGGTATTTAATGAATATTTATACCCACTACACTATTGTATCTCAATGTTTTCATTATGGTGGTACTTGATGAATACGTAGGTCTACTACACTACTGTATTTTAATGTTGTCATTATGGTGGTACTTGATGAATATTTAGAACTACTGTATTTTAATGTCGGTCATAATGGGGGTACTTAATGAATACTTAAGTCTACTGACTACTGTATTTTAATGTTGTCATGATGGTGGTGCTTGATGAATATTTAGGTCTACTACGCTACTGTATTTAATGTTTTCATTATGATGGTACCTAATGAATACTCAGGTCTACTACACTACTGTATTTTAATGTTGGCCTTATGGTGGTACTTAATAAATACTGAGGTCTACTACACTACTGTAATTTATTGTTATTATGGTGGTACTTAATGAATACTTAGGTCTACTACAATACTGTATTTTAATGTTGTCATTGTGGTGGTACTTAATGAATACTTAGGTATACTACACTACTGTATTTTATTGTTATTATGGTGGTACTTGATGAATACTTAGGTCTACTACGCTGCTGTATTTTAATATTGGTCATGATGGTGGTACTTAATGAATATTTAGGTCTCTTACACTACTGTATTTTAATGTTGTCATTGTGGTGGTACTTAATGAATACGTAGGTCTACTACACTACTGTAGTTTAATATTGTCGTTATGGTGGTACTTAATGAATACTTATGCCTACTACACAACTGTATTTTAATGTTGTCATTATGGTGATACTTCATGAATACTTAGGTCTCCTACAATACTGTATTTTAATACTGGTCATGATGGTGATACTTAATGAATACTAATCCCTACTACACTACTGTATTCTAATGTTGTCATTGTGGTGGTACTTAATGAATGGGGCGGCATAGCTCGGTTGGTAGAGTGGCCGTGCCAGCAACTTGAGGGTTGCAGGTTCGATTCCCGCTTCCGCCATCCTAGTCACTGCCGTTGTGTCCTTGGGCAAGACACTTTACCCACCTGCTCCCAGTGCCACCCACACTGGTTTAAATGTTACTTAGATATTGGGTTTCACTATGTAAAGCGCTTTGAGTCACTTGAGAAAAGCGCTATATAAATATAATTCACTTCACTTCATTATGGTGGTACTTCATGAATATTTAGGTCTACTACACTACTGTATTTTAATGTTGTCATTATGGATGGATTATGGTGGTACTTGATGAAAACTTAGGTCAACGGCACTACTGTATTTTAATGTTGTCATTGTGGTGGTACTTGATGAATACTTAGGTCTACCACACTACTGTGTATAAATATTATACTATTCACATATATACAGAGGGATTCAGACCGTGGGTGGAAAGTAAAAAATGCACACAGAGAGGTGCTAAACTATAAAATCAATGCTATGAGAGTTCACCGTAGTTATGGCTTTAGGGAAAAAACTGTTCTTGAGTCCGTTTGTCTTAGACTTGATGACCTTGTAGCGCCTTACTGAGGGCAGAAGTTCAAACAGGTCAAAACCAGGGTGGGAGCTGTCCTTGATAATGTTGGTAGCTCTGCAGAGGCAGCGTGAGGTGTAAATGTCTATCAGGGAGGGGAGAGGGCAGCCGATGATCCGCTGTACTTCCTCTGGCGCTTCTCCCTGTCTGCAACGGTGCAGCTGCCGTACCACGCCGTGATGCAGTATGTCAGCAGGTTCTCAGTGGATGAGCGGTCGAAGGTCAGCAGCAGGTTGGAGTCCAGGTTGTACTTCTTGAGGACTCTCAGGAAGTGCAGCTGTTGCTGAGCCTTCTTAGTGATGGCACAGTGGTTGAAAAACACTCTTATATAGGATCAAAATCGGTCTCAACCAATACATACAGCTTGAGTGTCTGTATCGTATCCGAAGTGAAAAAGTTGTATTGGGACACCCCTACTTTTACATTTTTATTTTAATTTAATTTATTGTAATTTAGTTTAATTTAATTTAATTCAATTTAAATTAATTTAGTTTGATTTAATTTAATTTAGTTTGATTTATTTTAATTTAGTTTGATTTAATTTAATTTAATTACATTTAATTTAATTTAATTTAATATGGCAAGAAACAGAAGATTAATTTGTTTACTTTTCAACACTGAACTGAGGTGAAGTGAGGTGACTTGTGGCCAGAAAAGAAAAGTTTGTCTTGAAGTGACCTCCGTTTCACTTTGTTTGCAGTTTGTGGCGAAGCTAACGGGCATGGAGCTGCAGGCCTATGCCAAAGCTGGAGCCATCGCAGACGAGGTCCTCTCCTCCATCAGGACGGTGGCGGCTTTTGGCGGAGAGATGAAAGAGGTGCAACGGTATGCAAAAAGTTTTTGTTTTTCCATTTATTTATGGCCTTTTCTTAAAACTATTTTAATAAGACTATTTTACCTTAATGTTGTAATATTGTACATATTATTTTGGGCCACATATATTCTGGGAGTACTGAATCAATATTTTAGTACCAACTGTGTGCTTCATAGATTAGCTCTGTGTGTGGCTAATATTCTGGCTGTAAAATAATTAGTAGCATCATGTGTACCTAATATTTTGGCCTCAAGTGTAACTAATAATTAGGCCAAATTGGGCAAAATATTTGTGGCGTACTTCATATTTTGGCCAAAAATTTACAGAATACTTTAGCCAGGGATCAACCAATCAATCAATCACTGTTTATTTATTTAGCCCTAAATCACAAGTGTCTCAAAGGGCTGCACAAGCCACAACGACATCCTCGGTTCAGATCCCACATGTACCTAATATTTTGGGCGCAGTGAATATTTAGGCTCCAGGTGTACCTAATATTTTTGGGGCCTGTAGGTGTGCCTCATATTTTAGTTCTGTGTGTGCCTAATATTCTGGCTGTAAACATTTAGTAGCATCATGTGTACCTAATGTTTTGGCCTCACGTGTACCTAATAATTAGGCCAAATTCCATCCATCCATTTTCTACCGCTTGTCCCTTTTTGGAGTCATGGTGAATGCTGGAGCCTATCTCAGCTGCATTCGGGCGGTAGACCGCATACACCCTGGACAAGTCGCCACCTCATCGCAGGAATTAGGCCAAATTATTCAAAATATTTGGGTCAAGACATGGACTTGGATTTGTTTTGCTTCTTCCAGGCAAAGTATGATTGGCACGAGCCAGACGAGTGTGAGTACATATTTAATTTATTTAAACTCAATAAAACAAAACAGGAAAACAAAGGGTGTGCACAATGGCGGATAACAAACTAGATTACTACATTCCAAACAAAAACAGCACAATGGCAGGACTATATACAAACAAACAAAAGATACTATCTGTGGCAAAAAAAAATAAAAAATCTTGCACTGAGGCATTAATACAAAAAAAACAAAAAACTTACATGGCTTGGTCAAAACAATAAACAACGTGGCAAGGCATGAAGGTCGGCAAGGTAAGGTAGGTAGGATAGTAGGTATCGAAGGTAGAGTTCAGTAAAGTTGCCAGACAGACTATCAGGCAACTGTGCCTTAAATACTAGCTGTGATTATTGAAAACAGGTGTGAGGGCTGAGGACAGGGTCGTGACTTGGAGACCAGGTGGAAACTAATGAGTTACTATGAAAACAAAACAAAACCAGGAAGTGCAAAACAAGAAACAAGAGTCCAAAAAACATAACATAACATGACGAACCCAAAACCTGATTAACAGGCGGGACAATTTGTGGAGCGCTTCATATTTTGGCCAAGAATTTAGAGAATACTTTGGCCAGGGATGTACCTAATATTTTGGGTGTAGTGAATATTTCGGTTCCAGGTGTGCCTACTATTTTGGGTGTACCTAATATTTTGAGGCCTGTAGCCGTGCCTCATATTTTAGCTCTTTTTGTGCCTAATATTCTGGCTGTAAATAATTTGTAGCATCATGTGTACCTAATATTTTGGCCACGAGTGTACCTAATAATGAGGCAAAATTGTGCAAAATATTTGTGGAGTACTTTATATTTTGGCCAAGAATTTAACGAACATTTTGGCCAGGGATGTACCTAATATTTTGGGTGTAGTGAATATTTAAGCCACAGGTGTGCCTACTATGTTGGGTGTACCTAATATTTTTGGGGCCTGTAAGTGTGCTTCATATTTTAGTTCTGTGTGTGCCTAATATTCTGGCTGTAAACAATTACTAGCATCATGTGTACCAAATGTTTTGGCCTCACGTGTACCTAATAATTAGGCCAAATTCCATCCATCCATTTCCTACCACTTGTCCGTTTTTGGAGTCACGGTGGATGCTGGAGTCTATCTCAGCTGCATTCGGGCGGTAGGCGGTGTGCACCCTGGACAAGTCGCCACCTCATTGCAGGAATTAGGCCAAATTGTTCAAAATATTTGTGTCAAGACATGGACTTGGATTTGTATTGCTTCTTCCACGTAAAGTATGATTGGCACGAGCCAGACGAGAGTGTGAGTACATATTTTATTTATTTAAACTCTATAAAACAAAACAGGAAAACAAAGGGCGTGCACAATGGCGGATAACAAACTAGACTACTACATTCCAAACAAAAAAAGCACAATGGCATGACTTTACACAAACAAACAAAAGATACTATCTGTGGCACAAAAACAAACCAAAATCTTGCACTGAGGCATAAATACAAAAAATAAATAAATTACATGTCGTGGTCAAGACAATAAACAGCGTGGCAGGGATGTACCTAATATTTTGGGTGTAGTGAATATTTCGGTTCCAGGTGTGCCGACTATTTTGGGTGCACCTAATATTTTGAAGCCTGTAGGTCTGCCTCATATTTTAGCTCTGTGTGTGCCTAATATTCTGGCTTTAAATAATTAGTACCATCATGTGTACCTAATATTTTGGCCTCAAGTTAACCTAATAATTAGGCCACATTGTGCGAAATATTTTTGGAGTACTTCATATTTTGGCCAAGAATTTAATGAATACTTTGGTCGGGTGTACCTAATATTTTGGGTGTAGTGAATATTTAGGGTCCCTGCGATGAGTTGGCGACTTGTCCAGGGTGTACCCTGCCTTTCCTCCCGATTGTAGCTGAGATATGCTCCAGTGCGCCCTCCCGCAACCCCAATGGGAATACGCGGTAGAAAATGGATGGATGGATGGATGAATATTTAGGCTCCAGCTGTGCCTACTATTTTAGGTGTACCTTATATTTTTGGTGCCTGTAGGTGTGCCTCATTTTTTAGCTCTGTGTGTGCCTAATATTCTGGCTGTAAATAATTAGTAGCATCATGTGTACCTAATATTTTGGCCACAAGTGTACCTAATAATTAGGCCAAATTGTGCAAAAATATTTGTGGAGTACTTCATATTTTGGCCAAGAATTTAATTAATATTTTGGCCAGGGGTGTACCTAATATATTTGGGTGTAGTGAATATTTAGGCTCCAGGTGTGCCTACTATTTTGGGTGTACCTAATATTTTGGCCTCAAGTGCGCCTAATAACTAGGCCAAATCGTGCAAAATATTTTTGGAGTACTTCATATTTTGGCCAAGAATTTATTTAATACTTTGGCCGGGTGTACCTAATATTTTGGGTGTAGTCAGCCCCCCGCGACCCCGAAAGGGAATAAGCGGTAGAAACTGATGGATGGATGAATATTTAGGCTCCAGGTGTGCCTACTTTTTTGGGCGTACTTAATATTTTGGGGCGTGTGGGTGTGCCTCATATTTTGACCACAAATAATGTGTGCCTAATATTGTAACCTGTATACTCCATCCATCCATCTTCTTCCGCTTATCCGAGGTCGGGTCGCGGGGGTAGCAGCCTAAGCAGGGAAGCCCAGACTTCCCTCTCCCCAGCCACTTCGTCTAGCTCTTCCCGGGGGATCCCGAGGCGTTCCCAGGCCAGCCGTGAGACATAGTCTTCCCAACGTGTCCTGGGTCTTCCTCGTGGCCTCCTACCGGTTGGACGTGCCCTAAACAACTTCTTAGGGAGGAGTTTGGATGGCATCCTGACCAGATGCCCGAACCACCTCATCTGGCTCCTCTCCTCTCGAAAAAAAACAAAAAAACTGTATACTGTACACCTAATATTTCGGAAAAATATGTCGTTTTTGTCACTGGTGTACCTAATATTCCGACCAAATGCATGCTGTGGAGTACCTGATATTTTGGGTGTGGTGAATATGTTGGCCCTTATGTTTGGATATTATTTAAACTGTCGGTGTGTCCTAATGTTTTGGGCATATGTAATGTTTTGCCCACCCCCCCCAAAACAATATTGTGCCTATTAGTCTGCAAATAATGCCTTGCTTCAAGTGTGTCACGCCCATGAGTTCGTGTTTCATTTTTGTCATGTTTGATTTTGTTTTTTGGACAATTGGTTCCTATGTTTGTTTTGTCACCATGGGCACTCATTGATTTTCAACTTGCCCGCATGTCACGCCCCTGTCCTCAGCTCTCACACCTGTTGTTTATTTTCATAGCCATTAATTAAGCCACAGTTACCAGGTAGTCGGCCTGGCAACCTCCCATATTCCTCATCTGCTGCATTCCATGCTATGCTGTTCATTTTGTCCATGCCACGTAAGTTTTGTTATTTATGCCACAGTGCAAATTTTTGTTATTCATGCCACAGTGCAAGTGATTTTGTTTCATGTTTGTAGTTTGGAGCTTTCATGCTAGTCTTTTGTTTTTCCATTAGTCAAGTTTGTTCTCCGCCATTGTGCGCGCCATTTGTTTCCCCTTTTGTAGTTTATTAGTTTATAATTAAAATGTTTTTACTCACATTCACGTCTCGCTCGTGCCAACTATTCTTTGCGTCGTAGAAACAACCCACGCCATATTCCCAGTCTTGACAAAGTGTGTGTCGGATTTGATCTGCAAATGTACATAATATTTTGGCCTGATATACTGTATACCTAATATTTAGGAAAAGTCTGTACATTATTGAAGTTGTAATGTGGGTCGAAAGATGTTTACCAAATATTTTAGCCACAAATGTGGACCCCGAAAGGGACGAGCAGTAGAAAATGGATGGATGGATGGATGGATCAAACATTTGGACCTCAAGTGTGCTTAATATTCAGGTCAAATGTGTGCCTAATTATTGAGTGATAGGTAGGGAAGGGAACCATTTACATTTGAACCGATACGGTAATGACCAATTTTTGGTACTTTTCTGTGTTAATAAATATTTTATTTTTTAAATAAAATAAATTTTTTGTTATTGCAACATTTAAAAAATTATTCTTCTTTTATTATCATCATATTATCATGTGCAAGTATGACGTTAAGTTGTGATTACAGTTGCAAGTACAAGACGTTAGACGGCAGTGGTGTGTAGTTTATGGTGTTTTTGTTGTCGTTGCGCCCTAAAAAATGTTAACACTGTAATTGTCAATAGGTATGATGTACAAACCCCGTTTCCATATGAGTTGGGAAATTGTGTTAGATGTAAATATAAACGGAATACAATGATTTGCAAATCCTTTTCAACCCATATTCAATTGAATGCACTACAAAGACAACATATTTGATGTTCAAACTCATGAATAATTATTAACTTAGAATTTCATGGCTGCAACACGTGCCAAAGTAGTTGGGAAAGGGCATGTTCACCACTGTGTTACATCACCTTTTCTTTTAACAACACTCAATAAACGTTTGGGAACTGAGGAAACTAATTGTTGAAGCTTTGAAATTGGAATTCTTTCCGATTCTTGTTTTATGTAGAGCTTCAGTCGTTCAACAATCCGGGGTCTCCGCTGTCGTATTTTACACTTCATAATGCGCCACACATGTTCGATGGGAGACAGGTCTGGACTGCAGGCGGGCCAGGAAAATACCCGCACTCTTTTTTTACGAAGCCACGCT
>NC_084637.1:24681693-24684193 GCF_033978795.1 Nerophis ophidion
ACCCCCACATATGTCACACATGCGACGGTTTAGTAAGAAAGAATTGTTTTGGTTGCATTTAAAAATTCACAAACGTTGCTGGGAGTATCGAACGAATAATCCTTTCGAGCAGAAACGCCGTGGGAGGTTACGCTTCCGGTTCGAGGCACATGGCGCAAACAATCACACACCTTTTCGGTGTCTCTGTGGGTCTAAGATGAAAACTATTTGTTGAATACAAAAAAATCCATAAATTAACGCAGGGTTCAAAGCGTAGGAAAAAAGTAGCGAGAATACGGTGTATGACCAATGCTGTCAAAAGAACATATCATTAAGAGCAGGCCGGACCTTCTTGTTAAACATTTGAAAGAATCCTTTTTGTCATGGCAGGTGTTTTTTGGCGTCCTGATTGCAGCCATGAATTTGGGGCAGGCGTCGCCTTGTCTGGAAGCATTCGCCGCAGGCCGAGGAGCCGCCACCATCATCTTTGAAACCATCGGAAGAGTAAGACGTCTTTAGTATTATCTTTTGGTCTCATCTTCAAGCCGCTTTCTGATCGTCTCTTCTGGATGCGTCGTCGTAGTTGGAAGTTACTGTTGAGATCCGCTTTTTGGATCCTCCACATATTATTGTTGTTCCATTTTTTATTTTCACTCTCCATCTGATCCTATTATCGGTCACCACGGTAGCTTATCAGTTTCACCTGTTACTCACGCTGCACAATTTTATTCAATCTTAGCTCTCATGCTAAATGTTTTGTTTTCCCCTTTTTGTGCCTATGTGCCAGTTTAATTTACAATTAGTTCATACCTTTTGCTTAGCTCAATTTTCGACGCATCCGCAAGGGAATTGAGCCCGGCATCACAATGCCGAACAGGCGTAACAGTAGTTTTTTCTTTATTATTGTTTTTGAGACATCTGGTATCTGTCTTTTTTGGGGGGGGGATACTGTTGAGATCCGCTTTTTGGATCCTCCACATATTATTGTTGTTCCATTTTTTATTTTCACTCTCCATCTGATCCTATTATTTCCTGTTTAGTCGGTCACCACGGTAGCTTATCAGTTTCACCTGTTACTCACGCTGCACAATTTAATTCAATCTTAGCTCTCATGCTAAATGTTTTGTTTTCCCCTTTTTGTGCCCATGTGCCAGTTTAATGTACAATTAGTTCATACCTTTTGCTGTGCTCAATTTTCGACGCATCCTCGAGGGAAACGAACCCGTCATCACAATGCCGAACAGGCGTAACAGTAGTTTTTTCTTTATTATTGTTTTTGAGACATCTGGTATCTGTCTTTTTTGGGGGGGGGGGGATACTGTTGAGATCCGCTTTTTGGATCCTCCACATATTATTGTTGTTCCATTTTTTATTTTCACTCTCCATCTGATCTTATTATTTCCTGTTTAGTCGGTCACCACGGTAGCTTATCTGTTTCACCTGTTACTCACGCTGCGCAATTTTATTCAACCTTAGCTCTCGTGCTAAATGTTTTGTTTTCTCCTTTGTGTGCCTATCTGCAAGTTTAATTTACAATTAGTTTATACCCTTTGCTGTGCTCAATTTTCGACGCATCCTCGAGGGAATCGAACCCCTGCATCACAATGCCGAACAGGTGTAACAACTTCATCACGCCCGCGCCGCAGTGGCAAGGCTGCGGAGTGTGTTTATAGGAATTTTCCACCATTCTTCCACAAGCGCATTGGTGAGGTCACATTGATGTTGGTGGACAAGGCCTGGCTCTTAGTCTCCGTTCTAATTCACCCCAAAGGCGTTCAATCGGGTTTAGGTCAGGACTCTGTGCAGGCCAGTAAAGTTCATACACACCAGACTCTGTCATCCATGTCTTTATGGACCTTGCTTTGTGCACTGGTGCACAGTCATGTTGGAAGATGAAGGGGCCCGCTCCAGGAAATCAATCAATCAATCAATCAATGTTTACTTGTATAGCCCTAAATCACGAGTGTCTCAAAGGGTTGCACAAGGCACAACGACATCCTCGGCTTACATCACACATCAGGGGAAAAAAAAAACTCAACCCAATGGGATAGCAATGAAAAACCTTGGAGGGGACGGCAGATTTGATTTTGATTTGATTTGATTTTTTATTAAGGATCCGCATTAGCTGGTTGCCACAACAACCCACTAGTCTTCCTAGGGTATGCAACTCAATACAATTACAAGATGTGGGGAGGTCGAGTGGATCTAGCATAATATTGTGAGTGTCTAGTCCATAGTGTGTCAGGCTTGCCACTGACAGTTTGTTTGTGTTTTAGTTTTTCCAAAGTGTGTTTAGTATTTCCTGTCCTTAGTTCCTGTAAGCACTCTTATTTTGGTTCAGCTTCCTGTTTGTCTCCCTGAGTGCTTTGTTTCCCCTCAGCTGCGACTGATTGGCACCTTGCCACACCTGGTGTCAATCAGCCCACTCCTATTTGTACCTGCTTTGTCTTCCAGTCAGTGCTGGATTATTGTATGTCCTGTCGATGTCGCTCTTGTCGTTGCTAGCTGTCGTGTCGTATCT
>NC_084637.1:24689193-24716693 GCF_033978795.1 Nerophis ophidion
AAATTTCAAAGAGGAATATTTAATGTAAAATAATCAAAGCCTGGAATTGGTCAATAATTCATTACAACATTGATTTTGATTCATTATTATTTTGTGAGCGATGACAGTTTTAATAAAAACAACCTACAAGACATCTTTATGTTATTAGAACATTGCAACTTTTTCTCATTACCTGTTTGCTCTTTATTCCACTTTTTTATGTTTCCTTTTTTAATAGCATTTTTCGAATGTGCCATGGGTCATTAAAAAATTAGCTGTATCATCGACCATAATTGTCGATTTCTGTATCAGTCCACCTACTTCTGTTTAGATTCAAGAGCTCGAGCTTGGTGTTAGCACTTAGCATATATTCCTACTCCATTTAGCTAGTCTTGGTCCTCCAGTGATAATGCTACTTGTAAGAAACATTCTTTACTCTGCTCTATAAAAATGGGACCCATTACCTCCCTGCTTGGCATTCAGCATCAAGGGTTGCAATTGGGGGTTGAATCCCCAAAAATGATTCCCGGGCGCGGCCACCGCTGCTGCCCACTGCTCTCCCTCACTTCCCAGGGGGTGATCAAGGGTGATGGGTCCAATGCAGATAATAATTTCGCCACACCGAGTGTGTGTGTGTGTGTGACAATCATTAGTACTTTAACTTAACTCATGTTTACTCTGCTGACTTGGAAGTGGCGTGGCACTGTGGAGGGACGTTAGCAAAGACGCGCTCGTTCGATTGATATCATTGATATCGTCCGTATCAAGCCTACACCTGTGTAAATACAGGAAGTTGAGCTACATCCACACCTCACATTTCCGAAATTTAGCTCCAGACTTCTTCTGTTTGTTTGACATTGTCATTACTGCCACAAGTGGTGGAAAGGTGTATTACAACTGAGTAGCACAGCTTGTTTGAGCGGCCCTCTAGGGGCGAAGAAACACTTTCAGGCGACATCACGTCTATGAAAAAAGTGTTTTCGCCATTTAAAAACGGCCATTTAAGCGTCTCCTTGTTCAATAATGGAGCAAATAAGCGAGCGAGATGATCGATGTTCCTCAAAGTCCGCTCGAGGGACACATAATACTGTAATAAGATCATTAAAGAAATCAATTTGACTTGAATGTCCCCGTTCCAAAGAGGTTTACTGTGCACAGTGATGATGGATGCTGCTGCAGCTCAGGAGGAGAGGGAAGAGGGAGGAGGGAGGAGGGAAATCTTCATTGATTGAAACGGCATGAACTCAATGTTGACAAATAAGTATTTTGAGTTTGCAATAGAGAACTTACTGTTCCCCGCTTGCATCGTGAAGGTGCGCCAGGGCCGGACCACCATCTCCATCGCCCACCGACTGTCCACCATCAAGAACGCCGACGTGATCGTGGGCTTTGAGCACGGCCAGGCGGTGGAGAAAGGCAAACACAGCGAGCTGCTGGACCGGAAAGGAGTCTACTTCACTTTGGTCACCTTGCAGACTCAGGGAGACAAAGCTCTCAATGAGAAGGCCCGACAAAGTGCGTTCCACACCTGCTGAGCCACACATATTAGTATTCTCATTTTCATCCTCATTCTCATTGTCATCCCCATTGCCTTCCCCATTGTCATCCTCATTGTCGTCCTCATTGTAGTCCTCATTGTCATCATCATTTTCATTTTTATTGTCATTCTTATTGCCTTCTCCATTGTCTTCCTCATTGTCGTCCTCATTGTAGTCCTCATTATCATCTCATTGTCACTCTCATTGTCATCATCATTTTCATCCTCATTGCCATCCTTATTCTCATCATATTGCCATTCTCCTCTCATTGTCATTCTCATCTCATCGTCATCTTATTTATCATAATCGTCATCATTGTCATCATTATTGGCATCTTCATTGTCATCATCATTGTCATTCTCATTGTCACCCTCCTGGTCATCCTCACTATCATCCTCATTGTCATTCTCATTGTCATCATCGCCATCCTTGTTGTCATCATCATTGTCCTTCTCATTGTCATTCTCGTTGTCCTTCTCATTGTCATCCTCGTTGTCATCATCATTGTCTTACTCACTGTCATCATCGTTGTCCTCATTGTCATCCTCGTTGTCATTCTCATTGTCGTCATTTTCATCCTTATTGTCATGCTTATTGTCATCCTCATTGTCATCGTCATTGTCATTTTTATTTTCATCGTCACCCTCCTTGTCATCATCGTCATCCTCATTGTCATCCTCATTGTCATCCTCATTGTCATCGTCATTGTCACCATCCTTGAAACCATCGTCATCCTCATTGTCATCCTCATCGTTATCCTCATTGTCATCCTCATTGTCATCCTCATTGTCATTCTCATTGTCATCGTCATCGTCACCATCCTTGAAACCATCGTTATCCTCATTGTCATCGTCATTATCATCCTCATTGTCATTCTTATTGTCATCCTATTGTCATCTTCATTATCATCCTTATTGTCATCATCATTGTCTTCATCATTGTCTTTCTCATTGTCATCCTTGTTGTCCTTCTCATTGTCATCCTCATTGTCATTGTCACCCTCCTTATCATCATCGTCATCCTCATTGTCATTGTCACCCTCCTTATCATCATCGTCATCCTCATTGTCATCCTCATCGTTATCATTATTGTCATCCTCATTGTCACCCTCCTTGTCATCCTTATTGTCATCATTGTCATCCTCATTGTCATTGTCACCCGCCTTATCATCATCGTCATCCTCATTGTCATCCTCATCGTTATCATTATTGTCATCCTCATTGTCACCCTCCTTGTCATCCTTATTGTCATCATTGTCATCCTCATTGTCATTGTCACCCGCCTTATCATCATCGTCATCCTCATTGTCATCCTCATCGTTATCATTATTGTCATCCTCATTGTCACCCTCCTTGTCATCCTTATTGTCATCATTGTCATCCTCATTGTCATTGTCATCCTCATTGTCACCATCCTTGTCATCCTCATTTTAACCCTCCTTGTCATTCTTATTTTTATCCTTATTGTCATCCTCATTGTCACCCTCCTTGTCATCCTTATTGTCATCATCTTCATCCTCATTGTCATCCTCATTGTCATCATCGTCATCCTCATTGTCATCCTCATTGTCATCCTCAACGTCATTGTCACCCTCCTTATCATCCTTATTGTCTTCCTCATTGTCATCCTCATTGTCATCGTCATCCTCATTGTCATCCTCATTGTGATCCTCATTGTCATTCTCATTGTGATCCTTATCCTCATCCTCATTGTCGTCATCATTGTCACACTCCTTGCTCTCTTTTGCCTCCAGTGGCTGAGAATGAAGAAGTGCCAGAGAAAATCAGTCTATCAAGGGGTGGCAGCTACCGGGCCAGCTTGAGGTACTTCTACACAATATTCATCCATCTATCGTCCATCCTAAACCAAACCCACACATCCATCCACCTGATGAGCCATCCATCATTCATACCTCCATCTGTTCATCCACCCGTCCGTTATACCAACCACCGTCCATCCATTAACCATTCCACCCACCCACCTACAGTATACATCCATCTGCCCGCCAACACATTCTAGTCATTTCTTTCAGCCTGACCTAAGTCTTGATCATAACACTGTAAAAAGTCTTCAGCGGAAGTTATAGAGAAGTTTCTTAAGCGCAAAAAATATGACTAAAGTGTTGAAACTGTATTTTAATTTGCACTTCTCTTGTATTGGCAGTTTAGTTAGGAAACATACTCATTGAGTTTATTTGAGCACAACATAATTGCATGCAAATTAATTTATCGACAAGTTCCTTCCTATGCAGTGTATTTGACTAATACTGATTTTTTCAAATACTGACCTAAGCCTAAGGTTTATGTGTTAAATAAATATTAATATTTGTGATTAACATGTGCTTACTTATCATTTGATGAGTAGTTTAGGTATAATTTTTGAATATGATAGAGTTAGATTACTAATTCAGTGTTTACATTTGAGTGGATAGGACTCCTGTGTAATGTAAAAGTTGGGCCCCGGGGTGAAAAAGGTTAAAAACCCCTGCATTAATCCATGTGTTCTATCTATGCATTTGTTGAGTCATCATCCAATCAACCAATCATTAATCTGTCCATCCATCCTATGCCCAAACCCTATTAATTTATTATTATTTATTTATTTAGCCTTTATTTAACCAGGTGAAATCCCTTTGAGATCAGCAAGGTTACATTAAAGGTCTACTGAAATGAGATTTTCTTATTTAAACAAGGATAGCAGGTCAATTCTATGTGTCATACTTGATCATTTCGCGATATTGCCATATTTTTGCTGAAAGGATTTAGTAGAGAACATCCATGATAAAGTCGCAACTTTTGGTCGCTAATAAAAAAGCCTTGCCTGTACCGGAAGTAGCAGACGATGACGTCACCCGTGTGAGGGCTCCTCACATCCTCACATTGTTTATAAAGGGAGCCTCCAACAAAAAGAGCTATTCGGACCGAGAAAACGACAATTTCCCCATGAATTTGAGCGAGGATGAAAGATTTGTGGCTGAGGATATTGATAGCGAAGGACTAGAAAAAAAAATACAATAAAATAAAGTTAAAAAAAACAAAGCGATTGCATTGTGAGTGATTCAGATGTTTTTAGACACATTTACTAGGATAATTCTGGAAGATCCCTTATCTGCTTATTGTTTTAATAGTGTTTTAGTGAGATTTTAAAGATTGTAAAGACATACCTCGTGGTCGGATGGCTGCGGTGAACACGCAGTGTCTCAGAGAGAAGCCGAGGAGCCAAGCTCACAGCTGCCTTTTTTGACATGACAGCTGCTGCAGGGCGACGAATAATCCATTGATGTCTCCGATAAGATATATATATCACAATTTCTCCATCCAAAAACATGTTGTTTGACGTAGGGAAAACATGTTCGCTTGACCGCTCCGCTTCACAACAAACAAAGAAACACCGGCTGGTTCTCTGTGCTAAAGACAGCTCCAATCCACCGCTTTCCAGCAACAGCATTGTTCTTTATAGTCTTCATTATTAAATGAACAAATTGCAAAAGATTCAGCAACACAGAAGTCCAAAATACTGTGTAATTATGCGGTTAAAGCAGACGACTTTTAGCTGTGTGTGGTGCAGCGCTAATATTTCCTTACAGTCCGAGACGTCACGCGCACGCGTCATCATTCCGCGACGTTTTCAACAAGAAACTCGCGAGAAATTTGAAATGCAATTTAGTAAACTAAAAAGGTCATATTGGCATGTGTTGCAATGTTAATATTTCATCATTGATATGTAAACTATCAGACTGCGTGGTGGGTAGTAGTGGGTTTCAGTAGGCCTTTAAAAACAGGAAACAACACATAAAACATCACATTGACAACATTAAAACTTGCTCACATAACACACGTGCAAACAGACAAGGTAGACTGCAATCCTTTTACAGAAGCTTTAAACTCATTTAATGTAACAAGGGATTGGAGTTGAAGATTCGATTGTAGGTTAATCCAAGCCTTCGGTGCTGAAAACCTTATTGCATTCTAGCCCAGTTCAGTTCTTACTTTGGGGACGACAAATTGCAGAACATCCATTGAATGAGGATTGTGACGTCCTTGTTTCTTTGTTAAAAGACAAGACGGATAAGATGGAGTGGTTTTTGTAGATGAACACATACCAATGATTGAGGCGTCGAGCACATAGACCAGAGGTGTCAAACTCAAATACAGAGTGGGCCAAAATTTCAAACTGAACAAAGCGCGGGCCAAAGTTGAACAAATTAACCTTTTAATAGGGACCCAAACAAGTTTTGCATTAAATATTGAACAAGCAAGGCTTATATAACTTTAATGACATGTTAAATCCAGTTTCAAATAATAACAATAATAATTTAAAAAATATCAATGGCATATCAAATACAATTTTGATAAAAATGCTATGCTTTTTTTTCTATTTGCAATCCTCTGAGGTACATATCAAATTTTTTCCACAGGCTAATAATACATTTGAAAATAAAATAACAATAATGAATGAGCCAAACATTGAAGCCTTGAAGTAGCAAGAGAAAATGCATGACTAAAACGTTAATTATTGGTCAGTTTGCTGGAAGTTTCCCGGAAGAGTTAGAGCTGCAAGGGGTTCTGGGTATTTGTTCTGTTGTGTTATGGTGCGGATGTTCGCCCGAAATGTGTTTGTCATTCTTGTTTGGTGTGGGTTCACAGTGTGGCGCATATTTGTAACAGTGCTAAAGTTGTTTATATGGCCACCCTCAGTGTGACCTGTATGGCTGTTGACCAAGTATGCATTGCATTCACTTGTGCGTGTGTGTGTGTGTGTGTGTGTAAAAGCCACAAATATTATGTGACACGCTGTTAGTATGGAGGAAAAGCGATTGGACGACAGGTTGTAGAGAACGCTAAAGGCAGTGCCTTAAATGCACGCCCCCAATATAGTTGTCCGAGTGGAAACCGGTAGAAATTCGGGAGAATGGTTGCCCCGGGAGATTTTCCCAGTAAAAGTTTAAGGTTTGGTTTTTTTTACAACCTATCAAATGTGCTCCTTAAAACTCAAGTGGTCATCCATTAAAAATCCTAAATATTTAAAAGAAGATACTAACACATTTTTTTTCCCCATTTCTTGTTCAAATGTTTTCATTGCTGATAGTACAGTTTTTGATGTGGTAAAGAACATACACTTTGTTTTCTCTGCATTTAGAATTAGTGGAAGATAGCAAAGTTGTTCCTGTTCTCTGTCAAATGCATTTTGTGAATATTTAAAGGCCTCAGCAGGAGTGGGTGATGTGCAGTAAATGACAGTATTATCAGCGTAGAAAGATTATTTATGTACAAACCTCGTTTCCATATGAGTTGGGAAATTGTGTTAAATGCAAATATAAACAGAATACAATGATTTGCAAATCCTTTTCAACCCATATTCAGTTGAATGCACTACAAAGACAAGATATTTGATGTTCAAACTCATAAACTTTAATTGAAAATAATAATTAACTTAGAATTTCATGGCTGCAACACGTGCCAAAGTAGTTGGGAAAGGGCATGTTCACCAACTTGTGTTACATTACCTCTTCTTTTAACAACACTCAAACGTTTGGGAACTGAGGAAACTAATTGTTGAAGCTTCGAAAGTGAATTTCTTTCCCATTCTTGTTTTATGTAGAGCTTCAGTCGTTCAACAGTCCGGGGTCTCCGCTGTCGTATTTTACGCTTCATAATGCACCACACATTTTCGATGGGAGACAGGTCTGGACTGCAGGCGGGCCAGGAAAGTACCCTCACTCTTTTTTTTATGAAGACACGCTGTTGTAACATGTGCTGAATGTGGCTTGGCATTGTCTTGCTGAAATAAGCAGGGGCGTCCATGAAAAAGACGGTCCTTAAAGGCCTACTGAAATGAGATTTTCTTATTTAAACGGGGATAGCAGGTCCTTTCTATGTGTCATACTTGATCATTTCGCGATATTGCGATATTCTTGCTGAACGGATTTAGTAGAGAACATCGACGATAAAGTTTGCAACTTTTGGTCGCTAATAAAAAAGCCGTGCCTTTACCGGAAGTAGCAGACGATGTGCGCGTGACGTCACGGGTTGTAGAGCTCCTCACATCCTCACATTGTTTACAATCGTAGCCACCAGCAGCTAGAGCGATTCGGACCGAGAAAGCGACAATTTCCCCATTAATTTGAGCGAGGATGAAAGATTTGTGGATGAGGATAGTGAGAGTGAAGGACAACAACCAAAAAAAAGGCGAGGGCAGTGAGAGCAATTCAGATATTATTAGACACATTTATTAGGATAATTCTGGAAAATCCCTTATCTGCCTATTGTGTTACTAGTGTTTTAATGAGATTATATGGTACCTGAAAGTCGGAGGGGTGTGGCCACGGGTGTGGTGACCGCCAGTGTCTCCGGTGGGAGGGGGTTATAGTCCGCAGCTGCAGGAGGACGCAAGCTCCGCTCATAACTACGGTAAGAGCCAACTTATTACCACAATTTTCTCACCGAAACCTGCCGGTTGACATATGGTCGGGATCTATGTTCGCTTGACCGCTCTGTTCCATAGTAAAGCTTCACCTTCGGGAATTTTAATCAAGGAATTACCGGCTGTGTTTGTGTTGCTAGAGGCTGAAAGCTTCCCATGTCTATCTTTCTAATTTGACTTCTCCATTATTAATTGAAGAAAAATTGCAAAAGATTCAGCAACACAGATGTCTAGAATACTCTGTAATTATGCGATTAAAGCAGACTACCTATAGCTGGGATTGGGCTGGAAAAAAATGTCCGCTACAACCGGTGACGTCAAACGCACGCGTCATCATACCGCGACGTTTTCAACAGGACACGTTGCGGGAAATTTAAAACTAAAAAGGTCGTATTGGCATGTGTTGCAATGTAAATATTTCATCATTGATATATAAACTATCAGACTGCGTGGTGGGTAGTAGTGGGTTTCAGTAGGCCTTTAAATGGCAGCGTATGTTGTTCCAAAACCTGTATGTACCTTTCAGCATTAATGGTGCCTTCACAGATGTGTAAGTTACCCATGCCTTGGGCACTAATGCACCCCCATACCATCACAGATGCTGGCTTTTGAACTTTGCGTCGATAACAGTCTGGATGGTTCGCTTCCCCTTTGGTCCGGATGACACGATGTCGAATATTTCCAAAAACAATTTGAAATGTGGACTCGTCAGACCACAGAACGCTTTTTCACTTTGCATCAGTCCATCTTAGATGATCTCGGGCCCAGAGAAGCCGGCGGCGTTGCTGGATGTTGTTGATAAATGGCTTTGGCTTTGCATAGTAGAGCTTTAACTTGCACTTACAGATGTACCAACAAACTCTATTTAGTGAAAGTGGTTTTCTGAAGTGTTCCTGAGCCCATGTGGTGATATCCTTGAGAGATTGATGTCGGTTTTTGATTCAGTCCTGTCTGAGGGATCGAAAGTCACGGTCATTCAATGTTGGTTTCCGGCCATGCCGATTACGTGGAGTGATTTCTCCATATTCTCTGAACCTTTTGATGATATTATGGACCGTAAATGTTGAAATCCCTAAATTTCTTGCATTTGCACTTTGAGAAATGTTGTTCTTAAACTGTTTGACTATTTGCTCACGCAGTTGTGGACAAAGGGGTGTACCTCGCCCCATCCTTTCTTGTGAAAGACTGAGCATTTTTTGCGAAGCTGTTCTTATACCCAATCATGGCACCCACCTGTCCCCCAATTAGCCTGTGGGATGTTCCAAATAAGTGTTTGATGAGCATTCCGCAACTTTATCAGTATTTCTTGCACCTTTCCCAATGTCTTTGTCACGTGTTGCTGGCATCAACTTCTAAAGTTAATGATTATTTGCAAAAAAAAAAGTTAATCAGTTTAAACATCAAATATGTTGTCTTTGTAGTGCATTCAACTGAATATGGGTTGAAAAGGATTTGTAAATCATTGAATTCCAATTATATTTACATCTAACACAATTCCCCAACTCAAATGGAAACGGGGTTTGTAAATAGCGAATAATAACGGGCCCAACTCAGAACCTTAAGGGAGACCCTTTTTCACTTGCAGTTCGTCCTAGGAGGAACCCTCCATCTGAACAGCCTGAATCCATAGTGTTCTTCATAAGCAGGGGTCAGATGTTTTCCTTAGTGACCAGGCAGTAAAAGTCTGAACGAGCTCCATAGTTACGTGACCCCAGGTCGGACACGTCAATATCAGAGGGTTTCGGTTGCTTTGTATGCAGGGAGACGTATACCCATGTCTCCAGCGGCAGTCCAGGTAGTTTGGGTCAAGGGTCACCATTAGGTGTTTGTTATCCTGAAGGACCTACTTCTGAGGTCATTTGCAAGCCATCCAACTGCTCGCTAAGACAAGCCAATAGCTGAAAGACGTTGGATTAAAATAACATGATCAACAGTATCAAATGCCTTTGAAAAGTCAATAAAGAGGGACAGACAGTACTGATTCTTGTTAAGAGTTTCAGTTACATCATTTATAAACTTCATAGCAGCAGTAACAGCACTTTGATTTTTGCGAAAACCTGACTGAAATGGTCACAGAGTAGAGTTGGTGGCCAAAAAAAGTGTTTTATCTGTACACTGATGTCAAAACATGGCTGGGGTGTGGATTCTTTCTTCGACGCAGATGAGAATCAGCACGAGCGAGGCGTGGACGTGACTACATGGTTGTTTATTATATGATATATACAAAACAGGGAAAACAAAAACACTTGCTCAATGGCATGAAGGACAATTTGACTATAAACTTAAACAGCACGATGGCAAGACTAAAGACATGAAACAAAAGAGTGCACTGTGGCATAAATACAAAACTTACGTGAATCAAAACAAGGGCATTGATAGCGAGGTGTTCAAGGGCATGAAGGTAGCGCAGCATGGGTAGGGTGCGTGAAGATCCCAGAATGAAGACAAGAAAAAGAGTGACTTAAGTAGCCGTGATCATTAGTGAAAACAGGTGTGAGGCTGAGAACAAGGACGTGACATGACAGGTGAAAACTAATGAGTTGGCATGGAGACGAAACCAAACCAGGAAGTGCCAAGACAGAACTTAAATGTCCAAAAAACTAAACATAACCTGACAAAAACCAAAACAAACTTACAGGCGTGACAACTGATAAGGGATTCAAGCACTTTTGCCAGAACAGAGAGTTTAGAGATTGGTCTGGAATTATTTAGATTACTGGGTCACCTCATTTTAATGGGAGGATTACAAGGGCAGATTTCCAATCCAAGGGGATGTCATTTGAAATTAGAGTAAGGTGAGTCGGTGGTCCATCTATAATTTCAGCTGCCAAATTTAGCGGCTCCAACTTATCTGAGCCAGCTGGCTTTCTAGGTTTAAGTTGTTTTACAGCCCTCAGGACCTTTGTTGTGGTTAAGGGCGTGAAGTTAAAAACCTGGGTATTTTCAACGGTTAAAGGGGAACATTATCACAATCTCAAAAGGGTTAAAAACAATAAAAATCAGTTCCCAGTGGCTCGTTTTATTTTTTGAAGTTTTTTTCAAAATTGTACACCTCCCAGAATATCCCTAAAAAAAGCTTTAAAGTTCTTGATTTTCGCTATTTGCGGTGCGACTATCCATTTCCCTGTGACGTCATACAGGGCTGCCAATACAAATAACATGGCGGTTACCACAGCAAGATATAGCGACATTAGCTCGGATTCAGACTCGGATTTCAGCGGCTTAAGCGATTCAACAGATTACACACGTATTGAAACAGATGGTCGGAGTATGGAGGCAGATAGCGAAAACGAAATTGAAGAAGAAATAGAAGCTATTGAGCGAATAGCTATTGACGCTATTCGGCCATAGCATGGGTGTACCTAATATAGTGGCCCATAGCATGGCTGCCTTATTAGCATCGCCGGTAAAATGTGCGGACCAAACGATCAGGACTTTCGCATTTTGTGACACTGGAGCAACCTAAATCAGTCGATTGGTAAGTGTTTGTTTCTCATTAAATGTGGGTATCTAGTTTCAAATGTACATACAGCTAGCGTAAATAGCATGTTAGCATTGATTAGCATAGCATTTTAGCATCGATTAGCTGGCAGTCATGCTGCGACCAAATATGTCTGATTAGCACATAAGTCAACAACATCAACAAAACTCCCCTTTGTGATTTCGTTGACTTAATCGTTGCAAATGCATCTGCAGGTTATCCATACAAAATGTGCAGACACTCTGGCAAATTCAATGGGGGTCTGGCGGCAGATTTCTTGCCAGTGGTGCAACTTGAATCCCTCCCTGTTAGTGTTGTTACACCCTCCGACAACACACCAACGAGGCATGATGTCTCCAAGGTTCCAAAAAATAGTAGAAAAAACGGAAAATAACAGAGCTGAGACCCGGTGTTTGTAATGTGAAAATGAATATGGCGGGTGTGTTACCTCGGTGACGTCACGTTCTGACGTCATCGCTAAAAGACCGATAAACAGAAAGGTGTTTAATTTGCCAAAATTCACCCATTTAGAGTTCGGAAATCGGTTAAAAAAATACATGGTCTTTTTTCTGCAACATCAAGGTATGTATTGACGCTTGCATAGGTTTGGTGATAATGTTCCCCTTTAAGGGACCTTATAGAGTTCTCAAAATTATAGAGAAAAGCAGAGGAAATAAAACGATGATTACAATGATTACCCAATCTGTCACTTACTCTGAGACCAAAGATTTGATGATTTTCCAAAACTTCTCTGGGTGTTTGAGGTTTTCAGTTGCGGAGAAATAAAATTCAGATTTTACTTTCCGAAGGAGAGAGGTAAATTGATTTCTTAATTGTCTAAAATTCAGCAAATCTGCTTCTAACCCTGACTTGCGTGCCCTGGCCCAAGCAGCATCTGACAGGTCCGTTGTATACCACTGATTGTCACGTCCTTCAACCCTAAATTTTTGAAGTTTTTGTGAAAATATTTCCAACCCATTCTGCGATCCCTCCAGCCATCTATCCATCTATTAATCCACCTTTACCTACCTATCCATCCATCTATCTGTCCATTAATCAATCTATCATTCACCCAGCCATCCATCCATTCCTGTGTAGGGTGACAGTGTCGCCGGACTCTACCCCAGCAGAACATGTTGCTAGGCAGGCCACAGTCTACCCTGAATCACGCATGTGGGAGATTTGAACCCTCCTTTTTCGATTACGCATGCACCTCCTGGTACCCCAGAACCTCCAAAACCCTCAAATCTAGACTCCAAACATTCCAGAACAAGCTAGTCAGGTTACTTCTAGACCTCCACCCCAGATCACACCTCATCCCTACCCACTTCTCCAAAGTGGGTTGGCTCAGGGTGGAGGACAGAGTTAAACAACTTGCACTGAGCCTGGTCTATAAAATCCGCAACACCTCCCTGATACCGAAGTACATGTCAAACTACTTCCATAACGTAAATGACCGCCATAACCACAACACCAGGGGGTGCTGCACAAACCACGTTAAACCCAGATTCCGATCGAACAAACGTCTTAACTCATTCTCATTCTATGCCACATGAATATAGAATGCACTCCCAACAGGTGTAAAAGAAAGTGCATCTCTATCCTCCTTCAAAACCGCACTAAAATAACACCTCCAGGCAACTACAACCCTAAACTAACACCCTCCACCTCCACATTCCACTTTCCCAGATTGTATATAATCAAATGAATATACTTGTAGATTACAATAGTCAGTAATAAGATCAGTGGTCCCCAACAACCGGGCTCGATTGGTACCGGGCCGCAGAATATTTTTTCATTTTATTTTTAAATTTTTTATATTTATTAATTTTTTTATTATTATTTTTTAATTAAATAAACACCAAAAACACAAAATACACTTAAAATTAGTGCACCAACCCAAAAAACCTCCCTTTTTCATGACAAAAAAAAAGATAATAAAAATAATAGGATCCCCCCACCCCTCCCCCGCCGGGCCGCAGGACAAATTATCAAGCGTTGACCGGTCCGCAGCTACAAAAAGGTTGGGGACCACTGAATTACATCACCATAGTAACTAGTATATCATGCACAAGCGCAGATTCCAACCATTGAAATACTTTGTATACTGTAGTTCAAGACTTAAAAGCTTAAAAACTTGAAAACATCACTACACATCATAATGACAGCTACACTTTTGATCTTAAAGATCTAAAAAAAAATATTCGGGAATGTCGGGCAGGCCAGATTGAAAACCTTAACGGGCTGCGTATGGCCCCCGGGCCTTAATTTGCCCAAGTCTGCTGTGGCGACACTAGCAGGAACTTGTGTACAAACTGCGTTTCCAGAGGAGCTGGTGGCGTTTCTGGATGTTGTTGATAAATGGCTTTCGCTTTGCATAGTAGAGCTTTATCTTGCACTTACTGATGTAGCGACAAACTGTACTTAGTGACAGTGGTTTTCTGAAGCGTTCGTGAGCCCATGTGGTGATATCCTTTAGAGATTAATGTCGTTTTTTGATACAGTGCCGTCTGAGGGATTCAAGGTCACGGTCATTCAATGCTGGTTTCCGGCCATGCCGCTTACTTGGAGTGATTTCTCCAGATTCCCTGAACCTTTTGATGATATTATGGACCGTAGATGTTGAAATCCCTAAATTTCTTGCAATTGCACTTTGAGAAACGTTGTTCTTAAACTTTTTGACTATTTGCTCACGCAGTTGTGGACAAAGGGGTGTACCTCGCCCCATCCTTTCTTGTGAAAGACAGAGCATTTTTTGGGAAGCTGTTTTTATACCCAATCATGGCACCCACCTGTTCCCAATTAGCCTGCACACCTGTGGGATGTTCCAAATAAGTGTTTGATGAGCATTCCTCAACTTTATCAGTATTTATTGCCACCTTTCCCAACTTTTTTGTCACGTGTTGCTGGTATCAAATTCTAAAGTTAATGATTATTTGCACACAAAAAAAATGTTTATCAGTTTGAAGATCAAATATGTTGTCTTTGTAGCATATTCAACTGAATATGGGTTGAAAATGATTTTCAAATCATTGTATTCCGTTTATATTTACATCTAACACAATTTCCCAACTCATATGGAAACGGGGTTTGTACTTACTTACTAAAAAAAATCCCTGCTGTGACGTACATTACTATAGTAACTAATTAGATTACCATAGTAACTAATTACATCACCATAGTAACTAATTAGATCACCATAGTAACTAGTATATCATGCACAAGCGCAGATTCCAACCATTGAAATACTTTGTATACTGTAGTTCAAGACTTACGGTCGTTTGAAAACATCACTACACATCATAATGACAGCTACACTTTTGATCTTAAAGATCTAAAAAAAATATTCGGGAATGTCGGGCAGGCCAGATTGAAAAGCTTAACGGGCTGCGTGTGGCCCCCGGGACTCAATTTGCCCAAGTCTGCTGTGGCGACACCAGCGGGAACTTGTGTACAAACCGCGTTTCCAGAGGAGCCGGCAGCGTTTCTGGATGTTGTTGATAAATGGCTTTCACTTTGCATACTAGAGCTTTAACTTGCACTTACTGACGTAGCGACAAACTGTACTTAGTGACAGTGGTTTTCTGAAGTGTTCATGAGCCCATGTGGTGATATCCTTTAGAGATTAATGTCGTTTTTTGATACAGTGCCGTCCGAGGGTTTGAAGGTCACGGTCATTGAATGTTGTTTTCCATTCATGCTGCTTACGTGGAGTGATTTCTCCAGATTCCCTGAACCTTTTGAGAATGTTATGGACCGTAGATGTTGAAATCCCAAAATTTTTTGCAATTGGACTTTGAGAAATGTTGTTCTTAAACTGTTTGACTATTTGCTCACGCAGTTGTGGACAAAGGGGTGTACCTCGCCCCATCCTTTCTTGTGAAAGACTGAGCATTTTTGGGAAGTTGATTTATACCCAATCATGGCACCCACCTGTTCCCAATTAGCCTGCACACCTGTGGGATGTTCCAAATAAGTGTTTGATGAGCATTCCTCAACTTTATTAGTATTTATTGCCACATTTCCCAACTTTTTTGTCACGTGTTGCTGGCATCAAATTCTAAAGTTAATGATTATTTGCAAAAAAAAAAGTTTATTAGTTTGAACATCAAATATGTTGTCTTTGTAGCATATTCAACTGAATACGGGTTGAAAAAGATTTGCAAATCATTGTATTCCGTTTATATTTACATCTAACACAATTTCCCAACTCACATGGAAATGGGGTTTGTAAAAAAAAATCCCTGCTGTGACGTATATTACCATAGTAACTAATTAGATTACCATAGTAACTAATTAGATTACCATAGTAACTAGTATATCATGCACAAGCGCAGATTCCAACCATGTAAATAATTTAATGGCAGCTACACTTTTGATCTTAAGATCTATAAAAAAAACATATTTGGGAATTGATCCTAAAACTCTAAAACAAAATATTTGGGAATTTCTGGCGGGCCAGATGGAAAAGCTTAGCTGGCCGCGTGTGGCCCTCGGGCCTTAATTTGCCCAGGTCTACTGTGGCGAAACGAGAAGGAATTTGTGTAAATGTAAACGTACACTTTTTGTTGTGATCCGTTTCCCGGATCACATCTTTTGTCTGTTTTTTGAGTCCTTTTTGGGTTTTTTGATTGTTTGGACTCTTCCGGTGCTAAGTTTGTTTGTGCACTTCCTTGTTTGTTCAGTTACCATGGTTCCTCATTTGTTCCACCTGCCATGCCTTTTACGCACACCTGTGGTAATTGTTTGTTTCTGTATTTAAACCTGCCTCCTCCCTTTGTTCGGTCTTGATTCGTGGTTTGCTACAGGCAACTTTCACGTTTGGTTTCTCTAAGTCCTTATTTGGTAAGTTACGTCTTAGCTTCCGCACTACTTTGGACACTTTAAACTCGATGCTAGTTTAGCATTAGCTTCTCGCGCCCTCCGGCACGCTTTTACTTTGCTTTTGTACCAGTGTTATTTTACCTTTTCGTATATTAGATAGCTAGATGGATAGTACTTTATTGATTCCTTCAGGAGAGTTCCTTCAGGTATTAAACTAGCTCCTACCAGCAATCCTGCTTGTCTGGTCCCACTGCATCTTGGGGTGACACCTTCGCGCATCACAATGCGTTCCAAACATGACACTTTTGTTCCACAGAGCGTCCATCCGTCAGAGATCCAGATCACAGCTGTCCAACCTGATTCCGGATTCCTCCGTGTCCCTGGCTGGAGAACTGGGCCCCACAGCCTACGCTGTGTCACAAGCAGACCGATCCAAGGTGAGTGGGTGCCAATTACACGCGTGGGTGCTCGGAGTAGGCCATCCATTCAACGTGGTTATCCTCTCCGCCTTGTTCATTTCCTTCACACGCTCAGGGCGCCATCCCGGAAGAGGAGGAGGAGGAACCCGTGGAACCGGCGCCGGTTGCTCGGATCCTGAAGTACAACGTGCCCGAGTGGCCGTACATGCTTTTTGGATCTCTGGGGGCTGCTGTGAACGGGGGAGTCAACCCCGTCTACTCGCTGCTCTTCAGTCAGATCTTGGCGGTGAGACTTTGGAACGGAATTATTCTTAAGAGGGCAAGCAGTCTGTAACTTCTTTCTGCGTATTTGTGTGCAGACCTTCTCGTTGACAGATGAGGTGGCTCAGAGGAAGGAGATTGATAGCATCTGCTTATTCTTCGTCATGGTCGGCGTTATCTCCTTTTTCACTCAGATGCTGCAGGTAGAGTATCCGTCAGCTCCAGCCAGTCCAAAACTAATACCCGTGATCCAGGATATCCCCTCACGCTGAAGGTCACTGTCATTTTGATCCACTAGCATTACCTCTTATTGACCAAGGTCTTGGGGCAGACGTCTAATCAATCAGAGGTTCCAGCTGAAGCTTAATTCTTCATCTAGCCAACCTTTTAGACAATTGCAGGCCTCCAAACGGGTGGGAAGAGTTCAATGAGTCCTTTGTCGTGCCAGCAAGTGCACAAAGCAAAGCCTGTAAAGTAATGCTTGGACGAGTTGGAAGAAACTTGTCATGATCCACTACTTGGATCATGTCATGTTCTGGTTTAGTTCTGTTTTTGTATCACATCTGGTTAGTTTGTCTTCCTTAGTTCCTGGTGGCACTTCCTGTTTGTTCCGTTTCCTTAGCAACGCAGTTGTGTCACCTGCCTTCTGTTTGTCACGCGCACCTGCTTTTTGATTATCCCCTGTATTATGGATTGAACTTTCACAGTATCATGTTAGACCCGCTCGACATCCTTTGCTTTCGTCCTCTCCAAGGTTCTCATAGTCTTTATTGTCACCAACGTCCCACTGGGTGTGAGTTTTCCTTGCCCTTATGTGGGCCTACCGAGGATGTCGTAGTGGTTTGTGTTGTGGTTTGTGCAGCCCTTTGAGACACTAGTGATTTAGGGCTATATAAGTAAACATTGACTGATTGATTTAAGCCTGCCCTCTTTGTTCCTTCGGTCTCGCAGTGTAATTTGCTTTTTCATGTAACAAGTGATGTCGCTATCCCCGCTTGTGGTAAGACTTTGTATTCGTTAGCTTCCACGCTATTCTGTTACTTGTCCCTAGCTCACATGCTAGCGCTTTCTGTTTGTTTTGTCTTAGTGGCTTTGTGCAAGTGTTTTTGTTCGTAGTCTGTTTTTATAGTTAGATAAATCATCATTCTTACCTTCACGCTGTGTCCATTCCGCTTGCACTATTGAGAGAACGCACCCGCTTCCCCACAATGCCAAGCAAGCATCACAAAACTCGGACTTTCAAACGCTACCGAGGTGAAGTAGAACCAGGGATTGGTATTATATATCCATTTGTTACACGGGAAAATTCACATTAATGATCATATAACAGTGCTGAATTGTTGCATATTAGTTCAATCAATCAATCAATGTTTACTTATATAGCCCTAAATCACTAGTGTCTCAAAGGGCTGCACAAACCACTACGACATCCTCGGTAGGCCCACATAAGGGCAAGGAAAACTCACACCCAGTGGGACATCGGTGACAATAATGACCCAGTGGGACGTCGGTGACAATGATGACTATTAGTTAAAGTTGAAGTGCTGGTATTATTTCACCTTACCTTAGTACAAACCCCGTTTCTATATGAGTTGGGAAATTGTGTTAGATGTAAATATAAACGGAATACAATGATTTGCAAATCATTTTCAACTCATATTCAGTTGAATATGCTACAAAGACAACACTTTTAATACCAAAAGGTACATACAGGTTTTGGAACAACATATGCTGCCATCTAAGCACCGTCTTTTTCATGGTCGCCCCTGCTTATTTCAGCAAGACGATGCCAAGCCACATTCAGCAAGTGTTACAACAGCGTGGCTTCGTAAAAAAAAAGTGCAGCTACTTTTCTGGCCCACCTGCATATCAGACCTGTCTCCCATCGAAAAATTTTGGCACATTATGAAGCTTAAAATACGACAGCGGAGACCCCGGATTGTTGAACGACTGAAGCTCTACATAAAACAAGAATGGGAAAGAATTCCACTTTCATTGTGACATTTGCTGTGCGTAGTGATGCCGGATTCGTTCTTCCGTGGATGCGATCGGGCAAGAACACAGCGTATGGTAAGAAATAAAGATTTATTTAACTAATAAAAGGCTAAGAACAAAAACACTGGTGCTAGGCAGAAAAGGCAAACAAAAGGCGCTAGAATGGGAACTAGGGAAAAAAACAGAAACACTTACACTTGGCACAAAGAGACAAAAAGGGAAAACAAAAACAACTAGCATGAGAGCTAGGGATGAATAAGGCGTAGCGCAAAAGCTAGCGAGTAAGAACATAGAAAGCAGTCGTCACTTGTTGCGTGCAAGCAAATTAGGATCCGAGAGTGAATGAACAGAAAGGGCTGGCTTAAATAAGGATGGTGATTAGCAAAACAGTTGTGAGTCAACAGCGGGTAGCAGGTGGAACTAATAAGAAACCATGGTGACAGAGCAAAACAGGAAATAAGGAAGTCAAACAACAAAGTGTGTTAAAAAATGGAACAAAACAAGAATATGGAATGATCCGGGTAGCGGATCATAACATTCAAAGCTTCAACAGTTAGTTTCCTCAGTGCCCAAACGTTTATTGAGTGTTGTTAAAAGAAAAGGTGATGTAACACAGTGGCGAACATGCCCTTTCCCAACTACTTTGGCACATTCTGCAGCCATGAAATTCTAAGTTAATTATTATTTGCAAAAAAATTAATACATTTAATGAGTTTGAACATCAAATATCTTGTCTTTGTAGTGCATTCAATTGAATACGGGTTGAAAAGGTTTTGCAAATCATTGTATTCCGTTTATATTTACATCTAACACAATTTCCCAACTCATATGGAAACGGGGTTTGTAGTTAGCATTAACAGATGTGTTTACTTATAGAAAATTGCACCAAAATAACACACATAAGCGTATCAATGTATGAAATATTCCCCAAAATAGTACATACTTTTTACTATGTAAGCATATTTGAAGATATTGACATATTTAAACATGGAAAAAAGCCTGAGCCACACTTTCAAATTGGATAGGTACCGAATTGGACCGATGTCAGTCCGTACTAGGGTTTTATGGTATACCGGTGTTGGTAATGAATCATATTTGGTACTATACCGCCTCTAAACAGTCTCGGACCGCCAACCCCCGCCCCCTCCGTCATCGTCACGTCGTTTCATTGTTGTTGGTTTTACAAGCAGAGGAGCATGTTCGGCAGCGTGCTTGCACAGAGTACATAGAATCAGACACAATGTGTGGACAGAAATGGCAGAACCGACGAATTTTGGCCTAAAAAGTGAAGATAACGGTCAAGGTATAACACTGAAATGCCCTCAGGAAGAGGTTCTTTAAGACATGGCTAGCTAGCTAGCGGCTAAAGTCCACTCGCAGTCTGCAGTGATTTAGCTACTTTTAAATCACTAATCCTCGCCTCCATGGTGACAAATAAAGTCCGTTTTTTTTACAAGTATCAGTATCAATGCAGGATGAGGACTAGGTAAATATGCTTCACTCATGGGCGGCATAGCTCGGTTGGTAGAGTGGCCGTGTCAGCAACTCGGGGGTTGCAGGTTCGATTCCCGCTTCCACCATCCTAGTTGCTGCCGTTGTGTCCTTGGGCAAGACACTTTACCCACCTGCTCCCAGTGCCACCCACACTGGTTTAAATGTAACTTAGATATTGGGTTTCACTATGTAAAGCGCTTTGAGTCACTCGAGAAAAGCGCTATATAAATATAATTCACTTCACATCTACACCTGACATCCACTGTAATGATACCAAGTACAGGAGCGTATCTAGTCGATACTACTATAATTACATCAATATTTTTTAGCATCATAAAATCTATTTTAGTTTATTTGAAATGTATATTAACGTTTATAAAGTCAGGAAATATATCCCTGGACACATGAGGACTTTGAATACGACCAATGTATGATCCTGTAACTGCTTGGTATCGGATTGATGCCTAAATTTGTTGTATCATCCAAAATAAATGTAAGTATTAAACAACAGAAGAATAAGTGATTAAATTTTAACAGAAGTGTAGATAGAACATGTTAAAAGAGAATTTAAGCAGATATTAACAGTAAATGAAGAAGTAGATTATTAATAATTTTTTACAGTTTGTCTTTTATAATGTTGACAAAATAAAAGAATGATAAATGACACAATATGTTACTGCATATGTCAGCAGACTAATTAGGAGTCTTTGTTTGTTTACTACTAAAAGACAAGTTGTCTAGTATGTTCACTATTTTATTTAAAACTGAATTGCAATAAGAAACATATGTTTAACGTACCCTGAGATTTTTTTGTTAAAATAAAGCCAATAATGACATTGCTCAATGCTAATTTATATTGGATTTGCAGTAGACATGCTACTGATTAGCATTAGCGGTTTGACATGGCGACTTCAGCACATCCAAGCTAAAATGCACGTTACTAACAAACAGCTGGTGTGTGATAAGTACACTACTTACAGTACAAACTACAAGCACGTTGTAGGGCTCAACATAAGACTAGACTGGAACATTCAACTTATTGGCAAAGACTACTTCCCGACTACAGCAACACACTGTAATCGATACACTAATGCCATTTGACATCTTGGAATCGTAACCGTACGCAAAGTCTACTATATGAGACAGAGGAAAACAATCATGCACAACACACACTATTGAAAATGGAAAGTACTGGTATCGATTCCCAATTACCGGGAATTGGTACCGTATCGATTCCAATGTGAAAAGTACCCATCCATGACTACAAGAGAGAGTCCGAGGCCATCAGTGATCTCGGACATAAGTTCGAATAGATTCCGCGCCCCTGTAAAAGGCCGTACTGTAAAGTGGGGACTGACTTCTTTACGTCCTGTACAGTATAGCAAAAAAGTATTTAGTCAGCCACCGACTGTGCGAGTTCTCACACTTAAAATGATGACAGAGGTCTGTAATTTTCATCATAGGTACAGTTCAACCATGAGGGACAGAATGTGAAAAAAAATCCAGGAATTTAAAAAATGTATTTGTAAATTATGGTGGAAAATAAGTATTTGGTCAACCATTCAAAGCTCTCACTGATGGAAGGAGGTTTTGGCTCAAAATCTCACGATACATGGCCCCATTCATTCTTTCCTTAACACGGATCAATAGGCCTGTCCCCTTAGCAGAAAAACAGCCCCAAAGCATGATGTTTCCACTCCATGCTTCACAGTAGGTGTGGTGTTCTTGGGATGCAACTCAGTATTCTTCTTCCTCCAAACACGACGAGTTGAGTTTATACCAAAAAGTTCTATTTTGGTTTCATCTGACCACATGACATTCTCCCAATCCTCTGCTGTATCATCCATGTATCCATCTTGGTATAAACTCAACTCGTCGTGTTTGGAGGAAGAAGAATACTGAGTTGCATCCCAAGAACACCATACCTACTGTGAAGCACGGGGGTGGAATCATCATGCTTTGTGGCTGTTTTCCATCAGTGAGAGATTTGAATGGTTGACCAAATACTTATTTTCCACCATAATTTACAAATAAATTATTTAAAATTCTTACAATGTGAATTCCTGGATTTTTTTTTCACATTCTGTCGCTCACAGTTGAAGTGTACCTATGAGGAAAATGGGACGGCGTGGCGCAGTGGAAGAGTGGCCGTACCCAACCTGAGGGGCCCTGGTTCAAATCCCACCTAGTACCAACCTCGTCACGTCCGTTGTGTCCTGAGCAAGACACTTCACCCTTGCTCCTGATGGGTGCTGGTTGGCGCCTTGCATGGCAGCTCCCTCCATCAGTGTGTGAATGTGTGTGTGAATGGGTAAATGTGGAAGTAGTGTCAAAGCGCTTTAAGTACCTTGAAGGTAGAAAAGCGCTATACAAGTACAACCCATTTATCATTTATCATTTAAAATTACAGACCTCTGTCATCATTTTAAGTGGGAGAACTTGCACAATCGGTGGCTGACTAAATACTTTTTTGCCCCACTGTAATGTAAGTGTGTTCTCGCCATGACTTCATTCTTTCCTGTGCGTGTCGTCAGGGTTACGCCTTCTCCAAGTCTGGAGAGCTGCTGACCCGCAGGTTACGTCGCCTCGGCTTCCACGCCATGCTGGGCCAGGAGATTGGCTGGTTTGACGATCACAGGAACAGCCCCGGAGCGCTGACCACGCGGCTGGCGACCGACGCCTCGCAAGTACAAGGGGTAAGTAAGTGAGGCGGTGTTCAAGATGTTTGATACGTCGCGTCCTCTTCTCTAGGGAATCGCAACCTTTACCGCTACGTAGCCGTGGTACTGATCGAGGGTGGTTAGTATGGGTGTCCAAAAAAAAAAATCAGTTTTTAAAAAAAATTTGAGATTCTTACTTTTAACGATGCTTTTATTTATATATATGTATATATTAGGGTTGTACGGTATACCGGTATTAGTATAGTACCACGATACTAATGAATCATTTTCGGTATTATACCGCCTCTGAAACGTACCGGTCGTGACATTGCTGGTTTTACGAGCAGAGGAGCATGTTCGGCAGCGCGCACACACAGAGTACTTACAAGCAGACACAGTGTGTAGACAGAAAAGGGAGAACAGACGCATTTTGGCTTAAAGAGATAAAGGTGAAGTTATAACACTGAAACGCCCTCAGGAAAAGGCGCTTAAAGACATGGCTAGCTAGCTAGCGGCTAACGTCCATCCGCCATCGACAATGTTTTAGCTACTTCTAAATCACTAACCCTCCATGGCGACAAAAAAAGTAAGTTTCATGCAAGTATCATTATCACTGCAGGACGAGGGACCAGTGAAACATGTGTCAGTACTTAACATAGCTCACCGTCGCCAATTGTCGGATTTACACCTGAGTAACAACAATATGAACGTTGCACGGAAAATTTCTCTGCCAGTTTCTGCATCCCACGGGGATTCTTCTTTTGTTTTCCTGCACCTGCAGTACCCACACGAGGTTGCCAACGTTGTTTGTCAACACTGTCTGGTCTCTTTTTCTCGCACATTTTGACCCTCTGATGTTCTGTGTACCTACACTCTGTCCTCCTCCTGTATGAATATGAACATTACACAAGGGTTAAATGACGTGTCGGGCCGGATCTGGCCCCCGAGCCTTGAGTTTGATACCTGTCAACTAACCCCCAGACCTACTGTACTTGTTGGAGACGCCCGCTCTACAGGCTGCATGTTTCTCTCTGAAGGCCACCGGCTCCCAGATCGGCATGATCGTCAACTCTCTGACCAACATCGGGGTGGCCATCCTCATGTCCTTCTACTTCAGCTGGAAGCTCACGCTGCTCATCCTCTGCTTCCTGCCCTTCATCGCCCTGTCGGGTGGCTTCCAGGCCAAGATGCTCACCGGCTTCGCCAAGCAGGACAAGGAAGCCATGGAGTCTGCAGGACGGGTCAGCATATTCTTCACTCCCCACTCGCACCCGTCAGCACATTCACTTCCCCACCAGTGAGGCACGTCCACGCGCCGAATCGTCATACCTTTTAGTTGAGGCGCAATCCGTCTATTTTTAGCTCCTCGCCCCAGCTTGTGTGGGAGACGTGCTGGCTGCCAGCTACTCTGTACACCGCCCGTCTTTGAAGGGCTGCCATGGTGCTGGAAGCTCCCTCTGGGGCGCGGAAAGATGGAGTCGGTTCACTGAGGGCGAAAACAAAAACAAAAAAAAAGGTTATCAAGTCAATTGCTTTTTCCTCCCGTTACACTTTTGGAAAGATGGAAGTTAAGGAAACCTAAACTAATTGAAATAGCTGGACTTATCTGGTAACTATGGGTGGTCAAATGGGACAAAATTAAATAAATAAATTTATGAATATTACTTAAATGTGTTATTAGTTGACTATAATCGAAATGAATTAATGTGTCAATCATTTAATTGATAATTTATTGAATTCATGATTACTTTATTTTAGGTGTTGTTAAATGTGTTGGTTATTTAATTATTAAGATATTTGATTTTTAATTAAACTGTAACTAACTAAATATTTGATGAATTATGGAGTTTGTTGTTTTGCCATTTAGTTATTTAGTTTTAATACTTTATTCAATGAACCTATAAGCACATATTTCGTCATGTCTTTATTATATGTGTGATTAAATGTGTCAATTATTATTTAATTATTATAATAATTATACAATAATATGATATAATTATTTATTTAATTAAACTGTAAATAATTAATACTTTTTTATTAATTATGGAGTTGATTGTTTTGCGATTTAACTATAGGTTTAATGATTTAATGAACCAGTTTGGAGGGTCAAATGGGACAAAATTTAGTAAATAAATCTTTCAATAATTACTTTAAATGTTTGTCAATTAATCATAATGGGAAGAAAATACATAAATGTTTTGTTACATGTGTAAATTTATTTAATGTAAAATCTAATTGTATTATTTAATCACTTATTGATTTCATTACTTCACGATTTAACAATTCACAACCCAATTATTCAAAGAATAAGGTATTTTATTTAAATATTTTTCAATTCAATCAATTATTTCATGATGGTTCAAATTGTCGGGTAAATTAATTTAGTTAAGTGAAATGAATTTTTTTTTAAATAAGTGAAAAAAAATGCAAATAAATAAATGAAATTAATCTAAAACATAATTAAAAACAATGAAAACACTTTGATAAAATATTAAATATATTATAAAATAATTATTTAAATCGTGAAATAATGAAAGCAATAATAATTGAGTGAATCAGTAATTAATTAATTATCAAAATAATTGATTGAATTGTTAAATAAAATGCACCTTTACATTAAATACATTCATGACACATTTAAATTTCGTTCCACTTATAATGAATAAGCAATTATTTAAATATGTATTAATTTATTTAATTGTGTCTTAATTGACCCTCCATATAGGATAGGACGGACTTTATCCCACAATGGGTAAATAATGGGATGCGATTCAAAAAGTTCACCAAAAATGTGGTAAAACCACATGAAAACAAGAAAGGAAACATTAAAAGGAGGACATAAAAGAGCTGTTGCAACCAGCTGCCACTTCAGCTCAGTGGCGCCATTTTTACATACAGCAACAAAAGTAAAAGGCAATGAAAAACTTAAGTGTACTAATGATCTACTAACTTGTAGTAAACATGTTCTTTTTTAATCCATTGCCAGATCTCAGGCGAAGCCCTCAACAACATTCGCACCATCGCTGGTCTGGGCAAGGAGAAGAACTTTGTGGAAATGTACAACGCACAGCTGGATGCTCCGTACAAGGCAGCTTTGAAGAAGGCCAACGTCTACGGCGCTTGTTACGGTTTCGCCCAATGCGTCGTCTTCTTGACCAACTCCGCCTCCTATCGCTTCGGGGGCTACTTGGTACGCCAAGAGAAGCTCCATTTCAGCTTGGTGTTCAGGTAAAAAGAGACAAGGTTGGAAGCTGCGTGTGGAATGTTAGCGCCGGTGTGTTTTTCTTCTGCTTGCAGGGTCATCTCCGCCATCGTCACCAGCGGCACAGCCCTGGGCAGAGCTTCCTCCTACACTCCCGACTATGCCAAGGCCAAGATTTCCGCCGCACGCTTCTTCAAGCTGCTGGATCGCATTCCTAAGATCAGCGTCTACAGTAACAATGGACATAAATGGGTATGTCTTAATGTACTGTACATAGGGATGGATACGGTACCGATTCACGGTACTTGGGATTTGATTCCTATACTTAATGGTACCAATTATCGGTACTTTTGTGTCCTAAAATATGTTAACTCTTTTAACAATTTTTTTTATTTTTTATATATACAGTATAATTATTATTATTTTTTTTTTAATATATATTTTATCATGATTTGTATTTTTCCCCCCTCCCTAAGGGGGGGAATTCGACAAGACGGTTGCTAGTAGTTCCATTTCCATCGTTGGGGTCCTGTTAAGGTCTTGGTCAAGTTGGGGTGACCCCAGGATGCAGAGACGGGAGACAAGGTGGAATGAAAAAATGTAATTGGACAAAAAAGGGATAACTAAAGGCGATTGATTGATTGATTGAGACTTTTATTAGTAGATTGCACAGTTCAGTACATGTTCCGTACAATTGACCACTAAATAGAAACACCCGAATAAGTTTTTCAACTTGTTTGAGTCCACGTAAATCAATTCATGTTAAATGGGGCAGAAACGCACACCATGAAATCTGGACAAAATAGGTTCCTCAGAGGTCGGCAGGAGAAAGGGCCAGGGCGACTGAGCAGAACAAGAGTCCAACAAAAGAAATCCTTTTACTTCAGGGGGACTAGGAATTAAACACAGAAGAGGTTAGGGAATTCAGGACAAAGCAGCGAAAAAATTCCAGGTCTGGTGAAGCAGGTGCATGCACGAGAGGAGTTCTGGATACAATAACCGGCAATGCCAAGCTGACAGTGTAGAGCCTAAATACTGGCGTGCTAATTGCTAGCAGGTGTGCCTCAAGTTCCGCCCCTCGCCGAGAATGAATCACTAAATACACATGTGCAGACAAAAGGAGAAGGCAGGAAAACACTAAAAACACAACAGGTCCCTGCGGGTGAGGTGGGTGGTTCCCGTGGCCTGGGGCAGGCCGTGCTCTACGGGGGTGGGTGGTGGGCT
>NC_084637.1:24719193-24736693 GCF_033978795.1 Nerophis ophidion
AAGTGCTCCAATAAGAAAGGTAAACATGCTAGGCTATAGGCTAGCAGCTACACAACAGCTAAGCACACAATAGCACACAAGCTAGACATATTTAATAAGCAGATGAGTCAATATCTGATATTGATATTTGATATCGGTTCGATATCAGCAAAAAATTCAAAACAAGTATCGGATTTTTCTATCAACTTGCATCTAAACATTTTGATTAGAGATGTCCGATAATGGCTTTTTTGCCGATATCCGCTATCCTGATATTGTCCAACTCTTTATTACCGATTCCGATATCAACCGATACCGATATATCCAGTCATGGCATTAACACATTATTATGCCTAATTTTGTTGCTATGCCCCGCTGGATGCATTCAACAATGTAAAAACGTTTTCCAAATTAAATAAACTGAAGTTATGGGAAAAAATGACAACATGGCACTGCCATATTTATTATTGAAGTCACAAAGTGCATTATTTTTTTAACATGCCTGAAAATATGTCGGAATTTGGGACATGCTCTCCTTGAGACAGCAGGAGGAGGTTGAGGTGGGGGGGATTGGGGGTCGGGGGTAGGTGGTATCTATTGTAGCGTACCGGAAGAGTTAGTGCTGCAAGGGATCCTGGGTATTTGTTCTGTTGTGTTTATGTTGTGTTACGGTGCAGATGTTCTCCCGAAATGCGTTTGTCATTCTTGTTTGGTGTGAGTTCACAGCAAGGCGCATATTTGAAACAGTGTTATAGTTGTTTATACGGCCACCCTCAGTGTGACCTGTATGGCTGTTGACCAAATATGCTAAGCATTCACTTGTGTGTGGGAAAAGCCATAGATATATTATGTAACTGGGCCGGCACTCAAAGGCAGTGCCTTTAAGTTTTATTGACGCTCTGTACTTCTCATGTTTTGTTGACTTTTTGTGCTGGTTTATTTATTTTTTCCGGCATCATGACTAGGGAAGGTTGTTTAGAATTGGGTCATATAAGTATATCCAGTGTTTGTCAGTATAATTAATGATTAAGGTAATTTTTAGGGTGACACAATGGCAGTTATCAGACCCCCAGCTATTTGTACATGATATAAATACACAGTTTTCCCGCCATTTATTGAGGGCCAAATTGAAGATGGTCGTACTTTGGAAACCCCCCGTGTACAGTACAGGCCAAAAGTTTGGACACACCTTCTCATTCAATTGGTTTTCTTTATTTTCATGACTATTTACTTTGTAGATTGTCACTGAAGGCATCAAAACTATGAATGAAACGAATTATGTACTAAACAAAAAAAAGGTGAAATAATGGAAAAAATGTTTTGTATTCTAGTTTCTTCAAAATCGCCACCCTTTGCTCTGACTACTGCTTTGCACACTCTTGGCATTCTTTTCATGAGCTTCAAGCACACCTGTGACGTGAAAACCATTTCAGGTGACTACCTCTTGAAGCTCATCCAGAGAATGCCAAGAGTGTGCAAAACAGTAATCAGAGCAAAGGGTGGCTATTTTGAAGAAACTAGAACATGTTTTCATTTATTTCCCCCTTTTTTTGTGAAGTACATAACTCCACATGTGTTCATTCATAGTTGTGATGCCTTCAGTGACAATCTGCAATGTAAATAGTCATGACAATAAAAAAAACGCATTAAATGAGAAGGTGTGTCCAAACTTTTTGGCCTGCACTGTATATGTAAAAAGTGGGGGGAAAAAGTGCAACATTAGCATTTGTTGGATAGACTCACGTTTCTGAAGACAAACGGCTCATTAGCAATAGAGCTACGGACACACAAAACAACGTGTTCCCAGTAGGGCTCACTAAAAGCACTTTTGAGGCGTCTATATTCCGAGCTAGTTTATGCAATTCCCTTCAAACGGACTACCCTGGGACCTCTGAGACCTATTTAAAAGTGTCGTAAAACAGTATAATATGACACCTATAATATTTCCTCTTAAAGCCCAAGCTGTTTGTTTACATGCTTTTATTTATTTCTCTTTGCTATTTGGGCTTATTGGACCCTATTTAGAATAAAAACTAAGAATCATCTTTTGATATGATTAGTTAGTCCGTGAGTACACAAACGTGTACTTCATGTTTAGTGACATTCTAATTCTTATTTTTTTGCTTTTTTTCCTCAAATTCCATTGTATGTTATACTCTTCTGACACCACCAGATGGCAGTATATAAGTGTCCACATAAGTGGCCATAAGACCCCAATTCAGTAGGGTACACAATTTTGGAAATAAGAGCTAAAATGTGCTCTCCACGCACGTGGCAAACTAAGCCTTTAGAGCAGGGGTAGGGAACCTATGGCTCGTGAGCCAGATGTGGCTCTTTTGGTGACTCTCAGGTAAATCTGAGCTGACATTGCTTGGCCGATAAGTAATGAGTAATTCCACTTGTAATCACAGTGTTAAAAATAATGTTCCAAATATAAAACATTCTCATGCATTTTTAATCCATCCATCCGTTTTCTATCGCACCTGTTCAAGAAGTTGGGTTAATGGTTAGAAGTTATTTATTTATTATTGGTTAGTGTGGGAGTTGCTCTCCTGGGGGTTCTTCAGACCACCAAACATCGACGACAGAGCCTGTTTCGGGGTTACAATATTGTTTTATTTTTCAATAAAAGCAATTGTCTTTTTCTCTTTCATCCTCGCTCGTGCTCTGGCTCCAGCCCCAACCCCGTCTCTCCTCCTGGCTGCTGCTGATAAACAGAGCGACAGGTGATTAGATAAAAAGGCCCAGGTGGGCCGTCAACGCACCCGTCGCTGATTTTGAGGCCGGTCCTGGCAACACCCCGCTTCGCTGCAGGCCCGCACACCACGCCCCCTCCACAGTCAGCTTCAGAATAACAATGTTATTACAAAGAATAAGAGACCTATTATACTCTAGAAATGTTGGTCTTCCTTAAAAATGCACGTGTTTAGTTGTGTTCAGTGTTAAAATAAAATTGGCCTTTTTGGCTCTCTCACCCAGAAAGGTTCCCGACACCCTGCTTTAGAGGTTTTAATGACGTTTTCATAAAAGTTAAAAATTTAAAAAATGCTTCCTTTCCAAATGGCGCATCTAACAATATTTTGTAAGGAATGAGCTCTCGATTGACGCTCCAAATATGATTTTTCAGTAAAAACACACACAAATGACTTCACAGTCACAATGTGCTTGTTCTCAATTAAAAGGGCCGTCCAGACCAACAACATTTCTCTTAGTTCTGTATTTTTTGCTCATGAAAATGAGGAACTTTTTGAGTAATGTGTAGAAAATTAACAGTTACACCACTGGAGCCCATTTCCCTGCTAAAAAAAAGAGGTAAAGGCATTGAAATTATTATTTTCATCTCTAGATTGCATGTTTTTGTCGCCCCGGTTCATGATTGCTTCAAAGCTGAGACGGCTAACATTATGAGCCAAAAATAAATATAGAATAATCCCCATTTTTTCGGATTCCCCCGCTCTTCCATTGACGACATAGCCCAGTGCTTATCAGTAGCATCTCAATGTATATTAGCATGAAGCTACTGAATTTATGAAAACTCCTAGCCTTACTTTATCATACTTGCCAACCTTAAGACCTCCGATTTCGGGAGGTGGGGGGCGTGGTTGGGGCGGGGGGCGTGGTTAAGGATGGGGGAGTATATTTACATCTACAATTCACCAACTCGAAAATTTTGTATGTATATATATTGTATGTATGAAATACTTGACTTTCAGTGAATAATAGCTATACATATTTATTTTATTATATATATAAATAAAATAAATAGTTGAATTTCAGACAGCACCTATCAAATACACAGTAATAAAAACACAGTTGTTCTACTAACTGTACTGTGCTTGCTGGTTACTAAAAAAAACCAACAACAACACTTACCTTTCACAATTTGAGTAACCTTTGTTCTGCCTTTTGCGTATTGGCGACAGTCACTTGCCGTCAGCTGCACAACACCACGTAAATCGTTGGCCAATCAAATTGTAACCCCATAACGCTATAGCCAACATTCACCAGGAGATGGCAACAGACAACGTAGAATCACTCTAGTACGGACGGCGTCGCCATGCTGTAACTTCCTCGTTCTTCTGCTTCGTCTCCGTGTGTGTGCAGTTTTTTATTAAAATCCATAGATGTTGTAACGGGATTGGGCAGGCAAGCTGTTCATATAGTGGGAAAGCGGGCGTGAAAACAGGCTGTCCCCACTCAGGTCCGCATGGAGCTGGAGGGGGCGTGGCCTCCAGCTCTGCTGAATTTTGAGAGATTTTCGGGAGAAAATTTCTTCCGGGTGGTTTTCGGGAGAGGCGCTGAATTTCGGGAGTTTCCCAGAAAAATCCGGGAGGGTTGGCAAGTATGACTTTATTGGAGCGTTTCTCGAGTCAGTTGCTTTGTTGGCACTGAAATTTGCAACATGGTTCTTAACCATTGTCGGGCCGCGATAAAATAACTTCTTCTGGATCGCAGCGATACTCAGTTGCAATACACTTTTCCACCACTTGTGGCAGTAAAGACAATATCAAACAATCAGAAGAAGTTTGGAGCTATAGTCATGGAAAAGTTTCTTAAGTACGAAAATTATGACTAACGTGGTGAAGCTGTGAGGACTTTAATTTTATTGACAGTTTAATTAAGAAACATTCATTATTAATTTGTACATTTATTTTCCGTCAGTAATTCATGAGTCCCTTCTAATGCACTACAATTAGTTAGTACTTATTTTTCTAATCAGGCTGACCTAAGTCTGAGGTTTATGTGTTAAATAAATAATATTTTTTGTGATTAACACATGCTTTCATAATCATATAAGTAGGTTAGATACAGTTATTGAATATGATTAAGTACGATGTGCACTTAAGATGTGACTTTAAGGTTTTACTACTTACGTATAAAATACTACACGGTCTAGCTCCATCCTATCTTGCCGATTGTATTGTACCATATGTCCCGGCAAGAAATCTGCGTTCAAAGGACTCCGACTTATTAGTGATTCCCAAAGCCCAAAAAAAGTCTGCGGGCTGTAGAGCGTTTTCTGTTCGGGCTCCAGTACTCTGGAATGCCCTCCCGGTAACAGTTCGAGATGCCACCTCAGTAGAAGCATTTAAGTCTCACCTTAAAACTCATTTGTATACTCTAGCCTTTAAATAGACTCCCTTTTTAGACCAGTTGATCTGCCGTTTCTTTTCTTTTTCTCCTATGTACCACTCTCCCTTGTGGAGGGGGTCCGGTCCGATCCGGTGGCCATGTAGTGCTTGCCTGTGTATCGGCTGGGGACATCTCTGCGCTGCTGATCCGCCTCCGCTTGGGATAGTTTCCTGCTGGCTCCGCTGTGAGCGGGACTCTCGCTGCTGTGTTGGATCCGCTTTGGACTGGACTCTCGCGACTGTGTTGGATCCAATATGGATTGAACTTTCACAGTATCATGTTAGACCCGCTCGACATCCGTTTCTTTCGTCCTCTCCAAGGTTCTCATAGTCATCATTGTCACCGACATCCCACTGGGTGTGAGTTTTCCTTGCCCTTATGTGGGCCTACCGAGGATGTGGTAGTGGTTTGTGTTGTGGTTTGTGCAGCCCTTTGAGACACTATTGATTTAGGGCTATATAAGTAAACATTGATTGATTGAATTTAGTGTTAATATTTACAGTAAGTGTGCCCCAGACCCTTCTGTTGTGGAAAAGTTGGGCCCTGAGATCAAAAACTTTAAGAACCCCTGACCCAGAGGTAGTTTGGCCGAGTACACTCTCAGTGCTGCTTGAGTGATCGCCAAGTGGCAAAGTGCGAAGAGTCGGCCGACCGGGCGTGACGTCACGTGCAACCCGAGTACCGTAACGTGCCACCGTTGGATTTCACGTGAATCGGGTGCCAAAAAGAGTACGCCCACTAATAATACACAACACTTTTTAGCTCTGATGGATCATGCCCTTTGTCGTCTACCCGGAGACAAAACAGAGGTTTAAATTTATACCCGTCAACATGATACAGTCACGGCACATGATGGCCTTTTGGAAAATGTCAGACATGTCGCTTTCAAACAAATCACTAAGTGGTGGTCCATAAAACCTGCCCTAGGAAGATTGGTAATTTGGGACATGTACTCCACCAAAGTACCATATTTCCCTGACTGTGGAGCGCATATAAGCCGCACCCACCGAATTTTAAAACAAAAAAGTATTTTTTCCTATGTTAGCTGCACCGGACTATACGTTGCTAAAATAGTCATTTAAACAGAAAGATTCTGTAAATGTTTATTTGCATACCTTTATTGTTTCCAGACGATGTCTGTAACAAGGCAGTAAAACGGCTGATCAAACAAAACCGAAGTCATTGTCATGGACCCCACTAGCTGCGCAAGCTAGCTCCCCAATCAGCTAAACAGACTCAATAAGTCCACGGTGACGTTTTGGTGAATTTTGAAAAACTTGAAACCATACGAAAAAACGGAGGTTTAAAAGTTGCTTCCTCGCGGTCCCACTGTCAGACACGGCACAGGAGCCCAGCGTGCAGGTTTAACCAGGTTTGTAATGATCATATGTTTTTCACTAAAGTGGTGTCCTTTTATTTTATTTTATTTTTTTATTTTTCTTCTTTGTCATGAAAAAGGGACGTTTTTGTCATGAAAAAGGGAGGTTTTTGTGGTTGGTGCACTAATATATTGTGTTTTTTATGTTGATTTAATAAATAAATATTTAAAAAAAAAAATATATATATATATATATATACATACATATTTTTATTTATTTTATTTATTTTTTAAATAAAAAATTCTTCTGTGGCCCGAACTCGGGCCGCGGTCCGGTGGTTGGGGACCACTGCTCCAAACAAAGACTTAAAAAGCTGTAAAAATATCTTTGTATTTAAAAAGAGCTATAAAAAGAGAAAACTGGAATGATATCAAACTGAATTTTGATTTAGATTGGACGTGTCATTGTGGAAATGCTTAAAGGAAAATGGAAAAGTATGTTGGCGTTTGGGTGTTGGTGGAGGGAGCAGTTATAAAGTCATCTAAAATACTGAAATTTGTGTTAAAAGGGGGCAAATAAATATAAGAATATTATTCTTCCATCTGCTCCTTTCTGATCATGGAAATGTATAAGAAACAAAACAAAAACAAAAAAACAATGAAAGTGTCAATTGTACGTGGCTTGTGAATATGCATTTTCATGAAAGGAATAAAAATAAATGATGATGATGAAATTAGCCGCAGGGGTCAAAGCGTAGGGAAGAAAAAAAGGAGCGTCTTTCAGTCGGTTATTCACGGTAACAATGTAACATTTCTGAATATTCCGTTCCTTGGTTCACATCTAAGTCGGACAATTCCGTGAGCACTGGACTTCCCCGCCGAAAGGGAAGGAGCGCCGAGATGTGATTGTTGGTAATTGAGCTGCAAGTGGCGTGATTGAGTGAGTTGGGAGTAGAAAGGAGAGAAAGAGAGTGGAGCTCATTAACAGAATTGTACTTCCACGCCTCGGCTGCGACTAACGGCGGAATCAATCGCCTCTTGCAGCTGATCGATGGCCGCGACTCCACCCTGGTCAACGTGGCTTTCCTGCGCTCCAAGATCGGCATCGTGTCCCAGGAGCCCATCTTGTTCGACTGCAGCATCGCCGACAACATCAAGTACGGCGACAACTCGCGCGCCATCGGCGCCAACGAGGTGATCGCCGCCGCCAAGAAATCGCAGCTCCACGACTTCGTCATGTCTCTCCCCGAGGTAGGTGGAGTCGCTGATCCAGTCAACATGGGGGAAACAAATTAAGACTGCGAGAGAAAACGCAGGCGGGAATAATAAGGTCGCGGAATCGATGGCAGGCACTTTATCAGCTTTTCAAAGGCCGTGTTTGGATTATGTCAGGAACCTTTTACACCGAGGGCCACACGCTGACTAATCAAAACACGCGGGGGCCTTTTGGATTTTTTTATATTTCCAAGACCAATACAATACAGAGATGTTTTAACCTTTAAAAATGACTCATAGATATATACAAACCCCGTTTCCATATGAGTTGGGAAATTGTGTTAGATGTAAATATAAAGGTACAACAATTATTTGCCAATCCTTTTTCAACCCATATTCAATTGAATGCACTACAAAGACAAGATAAACTGTATTTATTTTTTGCAAATAATAATTAAAGAATTTCATGGCTGCAACACGTGCCAAAGTAGTTGGGAAAGGGCATGTTCACCACTGTGTTACATCACCTTTTCTTTTAACAACACTCAATAAATGTTTGGGAACGGAGGAAACTAATTGTTGAAGCTTTGAAAGTGGAACTTTTTCCCATTCCGGTTATAGTTAGAGCTTTAGTCGTTCAACAGTCCGGGGTCTCCGCTGTCGTATTTTACGCTTCATAATGCGCCACACATTTTGGATTGGAGACAGGTCTGGACTGCAGGCGGGCCAGAAGGGTACCCGCACTCTTTTACTACGAAGCCACACTGTTGTAACATGTGCTGAATGTGGCTTGGCATTGTCTTGCTGAAATAAGCAGGGGCGTCCATGAAAAAGATGGCGCTTAGATGGCAGCATATGTTGTTCCAAAACCTGTATGTACCTTTCAGCATTAATGGTGCCTTCACAGATGTGTAAGTTTCCCATGCCTTGGCCACTAATGCACCCCCATACCGTCACAGATGCTGGCTTTTGAACTTTGTGTCGATAACATTTTGGATGGTTCGCTTCCCCTTTGGTCCGAATGACACAATGTCAAATATTTCCAAAAACAATTTGAAATGTGGACTCGTCAGACCACAGAACACTTTTCCACTTTGCATCAGTCCATCTTAGATGATCTCGGGCACAGAGAAGCCGGCGGCGTTTTTGGGTGTTGTTGATAAATGGCTTTTGCTTTGCATGGTAGAGCTTTAACCTGCACTTACAGATGTAGCGACAAACTGTATTTACTGACAATGGTTTTCTGACGTGTTCTTGAGCCCATGTGGTGATATCCTTTAGAGATTGATGTCGGTTTTTGATACAGTGCCGTCTGAGGGATTGAAGGTCACGGTCACTCAATGTTGGTTTCCGGCCATGCCGCTTACGTGGAGTGATTTATCCAGATTCTCTGAACCTTTTGATGATATTATGGAGCGTAGATGTTGAAATCCCTAAATTTCTTGCAATTGCACTTTGAGAAACGTTGTTCTTAAACTGTTTGATGATTTGCTCACTCAGTTGTGGACAAAGGGGTGTACCTCGCCCCATCCTTTCTTGAGAAAAAGACTGATCATTTTTTGGGAAGCTGTTTTTATACCCAATCATGGCACCCACCTGTTCCCGATTAGCCTGCACACCTGTGGGATGTTCCGCATAAGTGTTTGATGAGCATTCCTCAACTTGATCAGTATTTATTGCCACCTTTCCCAACTTCTTTGCCACGTGTTGCTGGCATCAAATTCTAAAGTTAATGATTATTTGCAACATTTGAACATCAAATATGTTGTCTTTGTAGCATATTCAACTGAATATGGGTTGAAAATGATTTGCAAATCATTGTATTCCGTTTATATTTACATCTAACACGATTTCCCAACTCATATGGACACGGGGTTTGTATTTTTTTGTACTTTCAATGCTTAAATCTAGATTAACTTCAGACTTAGCTGTCCATTGTAACTTTTTATGATTTTAATGTTTGTTTGTTTTATGCCTTTGTGTGTAAACACACGACATATGCAATATTTCGCCCCCAAAATATTTTAAAGTGGAATATTTGTTGTGAAGTAATTGTGGCTTTAAATAGGTCAATAATTCATAACAGCATTGATTTTGAGTCATTACTAATTATATTCATATAATTATTTATTTTTTGAGCCATGACAGTTTCAAAGAAAATAACATCTCTTTGTTATTAAAGTCAACACTGCAACTTTTTTCACGTTACATTTCACCTATTTGCTCTTTTACAAGGGTCACCAACACGGTGCCCGCGGGCACCAGGTAGCCCGTAAGGACCAGATGAGTAGCTCGCTAGCCTGTTCTAAAAATAGCTCAAATAGCAGCACTTACCAGTGAGCTGCCTCTATTTTTTAAATTGTATTTATGTACTAGCAAGCTGGTCTCGCTTGGCTCGACATTTTTAATTCTAAGAGAGACAAAACTCAAAAAGAATTTGAAAATCCAAGAAAATATTTTAAAGACTTGGGCTTCACTTGTTTAAATTCATTAATTTTTTATTTTTACTTTGCTTCTTATAACTTTCAGAAAGGCAATTTTTTTCGACGAAGAATATTTGTGAAATATTTCTTCAGAGTTATTATGATTAAATTTCCAAAAAATAATTCTGGCAAATCTAGAAAATCTTTAGAATCAAATTTAAATCTTATTTGAAAGTCTTTTGAATTTCTTTTAAAGAAATAATGATTTTTCTTTGTTAGAAATATAGCTTGGTCCAATTTGTTATATATTCTAACAAAGTGCAGATTGGATTTTAGCCTATTTAAAACATGTCATTAAAATTCTAAAGATAATCTTAATCAGGAAAAATTACCTCCAAGTCCGAGTCCATGGTTCTCGCCCGGAAAAGGGTTGAGTGCCATCTCCGGGTTGGGGAGGAGACCCTGCCCCAAGTGGAGGAGTTCAAGTACCTAGGAGTCTTGTTCACGAGTGAGGTAAGAGTGGATCGTGAGATCAACAGGCGGATCGGTGCGGCGTCTTCAGTAATGCGGACGTTGTACCGATCTGTTGTGGTGAAGAAGGAGCTGAGCCGGAAGGCAAAGCTCTCAATTTACCGGTCGATCTACGTTCCCATCCTCACCTATGGTCATGAGCTTTGGGTTATGACCGAAAGGATAAGATCACGGGTACAAGCGGCCGAAATGAGTTTCCTCCGCCGTGTGGCGGGGCTCTCCCTTAGAGATAGGGTGAGAAGCTCTGTCATCCGGGAGGAACTCAAAGTAAAGCCGCTGCTCCTTCACATCGAGAGGAGCCAGATGAGGTGGTTCAGGCATCTGGTCAGGATGCCACCCGAACGCCTCCCTAGGGAGGTGTTTAGGGCACGTCCAACCGGTAGGAGGCCACGGAGTAGACCCAGGACACGTTGGGAAGACTATGTCTCCCGGCTGGCCTGGGAATGCCTCGGGATCCCCCTGGAATAGCTAGACGAAGTGGCTGGGGAGAGGGAAGTCTGGGTTTCCCTGCTTAGGCTGTTGCCCCCGCGACCCGACCTCGGATAAGCGGAAGATGATGGATGGATGGATGGAAAAATTACTAATAATGTTCCATAAATATTTTTGGGGAATTTTTTCAAAAAGTTTCGAATTAGCAATTTTTTCTCTTCTTTTTATCCATAAAATTTTGAATTTTAAAGAGTCGGAACTGAAAATAAAGTATGTTTTAAAATTAAATTTTCATTTTTTTCCGGTTTTCTCTTCTTTTTTCCTTTTTTTTCATCATTTATTCTCTACAAAAAACCTTCCGTAAAAGGAAAAATATGTACGACGGAATGACAGACAGAAATACTCCTATATATATATATATATATATATATATATATGCCAATTTGCTCAATTTACCTTTAATACATATATATATATATATATATATATATATTAAAGGTAAATTGAGCAAATTGGCTATTTCTGGCAATTTATTTAAGTATGTATCAAACTGGTAGCCTTTCGCATTAATCAGTACCCAAGAAGTAGCTCTTGGTTTCAAAAAGGTTGGTGACCCCTGATCTTTTACGTTGTTATTGTAATAGTATTTTTAAAATGCGCCACGTCCAGATCCGATATTGGTATCGGCCCGATATCAGCGACCATCGGATGATATTGGCTTGCATGTAAAATGTCCGATATTTGGGCAAAGTTGTTCAGTTAACATTTCCTCCAATAAGCACACTTACAAACGTTAAACATGCCGGGCTACCAGGAACTAGCAGCTACACAACAGCTAAGCACACAATAGCACTCTAGCTAGACAAATGTATTATGTGTCCTTTATTGAACAATATTGCGGCTTAAAACAGCACTTGGGTCAATATAAACAAGTATCAAATACTTTTTGTTGCATATTACCTACAAATACAAGGCAGGGCAGAAGTGTATCAGAAAGTATCCAGTAACAAACCTGTCCGCATCATCAACTCACAACATCATGAGCCTAGCCTAATAAGCTGTAGTGGCAACATATAACCAATCCTGATAGTTAGTGTTTTTCATACCTACTTGTAGTCTGTTTGACTCATTTCACTTGATCAACCTTTTCTAACATTCCACACTACTAAATAATAAAAGCAAGTATGATTCCTGATGATATCGTATCAGATCAATATGGCTATCGGTCATTACTCAAGGCTCCAATATCTGTACGGTATCGTAAGTGAATGATATGGGTGTCTCGAAAGGAACGCTAAGTATAGGCCGATGTCGATACTAATAATACATCCTGGTATCATCTTGTCGTGTGGTATGTTAGAAAAGGTTTGAATTAGTCAGAGAGCAATGGTTTGTACGACAAACACGACCCAAGCGGCCATACTTGAAAACCCTCCCAGATTTTCCGGGAGACTCCCGAGATTCAGCGCCACTCCCGAAAACCTCCCGGGACAAATTTTCTCCCGGAAATCTCCCAAAATTCATGTCTGATAATGGCTTTTTTGCCGATATTCCGATATTAAATACCGATTCTGATATCTACAGATATATACAGTCTTGGAATTAACATATTATAATGCCTAATTTTGTTGTGACGCCCCGCTGGATGCATTAAACAATGTAACAATGTTTTCCAAAAATAAATCAACTCAAGTTATGGAAAAAAAATGCCAACATGGCACTGCCATATTTATTATTGAAGTCACAAAGTGCATTATTTTTTTTTAACATGCCTCAAAACAGCAGCTTGGAATTTGGGACATGCTCTCCCTGAGAGAGCATGAGGAGGTTGAGGTGGGCGGGGTTGAGAGGGTAGCGGGGGCGGGCAAAGCGGTAGAAAATGTATGAATGGGTATTGACAAGACCACAAGAATGCAGTCCTGATAAGGTTGTTTACCCGTGTGGTCGGCGTCCCGGAAGAGATAGTTCTGCAAGGGGTTCTGGGTTTTTGTTCTGTTGTGTTTATGTTGTGTTACGGTGCAGATGTTCTCCCGAAATGTGTTTGTCATTCTTGTTTGGTGTGGGTTCACAGTGTGGCGCATATTTGTAACGGTGTTAAAGTTGTTTATACGGCCACCCTCAGTGTGACCTGTATTGCTGTTGACCAAGTATGCCTTGCTTTCACTTGTGAGTGTGAAAAGCCCGAAGTCTCTAAGATTAATAATATATTTTTTTAGAGTTTGTCCCTCATAATGTTGACAAAATAATACAATGACAAATGACACAATATGTTACTGAATACGTCAGCAGACTAATTAGGAGCCTTTGTTTGTTTACTTACTACTAAAAGACAAGTTGTCTGGTATGTTCACTATTTTATTTGAGAACTTAACTGCAATAATAAACATATGTTTCATGTACCCTAAGGTTTTTTGTTCAAATAAAGCCAATAATGACATTTTTTGTATTTAGTAAAGTATCGAAATACATTTTGGTACCGGTACCAAAATATTGTTATTGGCACAACCCTACTATGCACTCAGATACTTGGATTAAAAAAAGGTGTAGTGGCGACTTGTCCAGGGTGTGCAACCGCCTTCTGCTCGAATGTAGCTGAGATAGGCACCAGCACCCCTCTGCGACCCCGGAAGGGACAATGCGGTACAAAATGGATGAATGGGTATTGACAAGACCACAAAAATGCATATCTGATAAGGTTGTTTACCCGTGCGGTCGGCGTCCCGGAAGAGTTAGTGCAGCAAGGGGTTCTGGGTATTTGTTTTGTTGTGTTACGTTGCAGATGTTCTCCCGAAACGTGTTTGTCATTCTTTTTGGGTGTGGGTTCACAGTGTGGCGCATACTTGTAGTAATGTTAAAGTTGTTTATACGGCCACCCTCAGTATGACCTGTATGGCTGTTGACCAAGTATGGCTTGCATTTACTTGTGTGTGTGTGAAAAGCCATAGATATTATGTGATTGGGCCGGCACGCAAAGGCAGTGCCTTTTAAGGCACTGGGTAGAAATTCGGTAGAATGGTTGCCCCGGGAGATTTTCGGGAGGGGCACTGAAATTCGGGAGTCTCCCGGGAAAGTCGGGAGAGTTGGCAGGTATGACCGGGAGACGCAACTGCACTCCGAGTACCACTCGGTACAGCGGCGTTTACTTTTGAAACCGATAATTTCCGATATTACATTTTCAAGCATTTATCTTCCGATAGTATCGGACATCTCTACTTATTACATATGTCTAGCTCGTGTGCTATTGTGTGCTTAGCTGTTGCGTAGCTGCTAGCTCCTAGTAGCCCACCGGTATCATCCGATACTTTTTTTTTTTGCAATATCTAATTGGCAACGCGTGATCTTTTGTGCCCAGAAATACGACACCAACGTGGGCGCTCAGGGGTCTCAGTTATCGCGAGGTCAAAAGCAGCGCATCGCCATCGCCAGGGCGATCATTCGCGACCCCAAGATCCTGCTGCTGGATGAAGCCACCTCAGCTCTGGACACGGAGAGCGAGAAGGTACGAGGGATGCAAAATCTTATTCTGAATTGCGGACTCTCATGTTGCTTTTCGGCCTCAAGACGGTGCAAGCGGCGCTGGACAAAGCCAGGGAAGGCAGGACATGCATCGTCATCGCCCACCGCCTCTCCACCATTCAGAACTCGGACATCATCGCCGTCATGTCTCGGGGTTATGTGATGGAGAAGGGAACGCATGACCATCTGATGGCCCTGAAGGGGGCGTACTACAAGCTGGTCACCACCGGGGCACCGATCAGCTAATGGCAGATGACATGAGGGAACGTTAGATAATGACCGTATTTATTTGTGTGGAAAGGCCAGCAGGGGGTCTGAGGACCGTGTCGTGATGCTGGCTCGTCGTAGGGCGAGAAGTTTTTTGGAGTTCCCAGCTCGTTATTAAATATACAAGGTGCATACAAGTGTTTTATATCAGTCCATATCCACAATTATTGATATATATGACCTACTAAAGTGAAGGACCAGATAAAAAATATCCTGCAATGTATTTTAAAAGTCTCCTTCTTCTGATCAGAATTGAGGCAGAAAGCAAAGGAAATGTCAACGCAAGCATAGAGATCACTCAATGCAGACAAAATCGTAAACACTGAACAACACCGGCAAATTCCCTGGCAGAATGAAAATTGCGGAATTCCTACCATTTTATAAGAACGGAGACTGTGAGGAGGCGTGGCCGGCGGACCTGCAGCGAGGCGAGGCACGCCGTGACGGGCTTAGGGATGGATAATAATAATAATAATAATGGATTAGATTTATATCGCGCTTTTCTATTGTTAGATACTCAAAGCGCTCACAGAGAAGTGGGAACCCATAATTCATTCACACCTGGTGGTGGTAAGCTACATCTGTAGCCACAGCTGTAGGCTGCCAGTTTGCGCCTACGGCCCCTCTGAACACCACCAATCATTCATTCATCATTCATTCACCTGTGTGACCGGCGCCGGGGGAAAAGGGTGAAGTGCCCTGCCCAAGGACACAACGGCAGCGATTTGGATGTCAATAGGTGGGAAGCGAACCTGCAACCCTCAGGTTTCTGGCACGGCCGCTCTACCCACTACGCCATGCCGCCCGGGTGTCAGGTGCGTGGATCGCCCACCTAGGCGTGATTCTTTAATCACCCGTCAGTGTGTAAAAGGGCAGCAGCAGAGGAGAACGGGGCAGAAGGAGTGGGGAAAACCTGCGCATGCAGAGCGAAAGCGACTAAGAGAGCGAGCGTCAGACGACATGGAGCTAAAAAGCGACCGGCAGTGAGAGGTGTTGAAAAGCGACCCGACGAGTGACGAAGGTTTATTGAAAGAATAAAACAAAGTCACTCCGGCTTCCTCCCACTTCCAAAGACATGCACCTGGGGATAGGTTGATTGGCAACACTAAATTGGCCCTAGTGTGTGAATGTGAGTGTGAATGTTGTCTGCCTATCTGTGTTAGCCCTGCGATGAGGTGGCGACTTGTCCAGGGTGTACCCCGCCTTCCGCCCGATTGTAGCTGAGATAGGCGCCAGCGCCCCCCGCGACCCCGAACGGGAATAAGCGGCAGAAAATGGATGGATGGATAAAACAAAGTCACGAAACTGCTCGCCGTCTTGTCAATTCTTGGCGGTCCATGGAACCCGGAGGGAGGAGGACCTCCATAGAGACATACACCCGTTTATTAACTACAGAGCAGTTCCATTACTTCCAAGATTCACCATAATCATAGAAAAACGATTCGATAGCCGATTAGATATATTTATTAACAAAAGTGGGACACTCGTGGGGGACCAATATGAATTCCGAGCAAATATCTTGACATCAATAGCGTTAATCAAAATAACCGAGGAAATTGCCAATGCAATAGATGGTAAAGAATGTGCGGCTGCAGTATTCAGGGACTTAACAAAAGCATTTGACACAATTAATCGTGATGGTTTGATACAAAAATTAGAATGATAACTGGGTAAGAAGCTTGTGGAGGTCATCCTCCAGGCGGTTCCTCGGACCACCAAGCACTGTCATTACAGTCCGCTCCCCGTGAGGGAGTGGGAGCGGAAGTCGGCAACGGCCATCTATGCACCTGATCCCGGCCTTTGGATCACTCTGAAGTTGTAGGGTTACAAAGCTTGATACCATCGGGTGATCCGCCCATTGGCATCTTTCATGCGGTGGAGCCACTGGAGGGGTTTGTGGTCAGAGCAGAGGCTGAAAGAGCGCCCGAGGAGGTATTATCGGAGGGCCCCAACCGCCCACCTGATGGCGAGGCACTCCCTCTCCACTGTGCTATACCTGGCTTCTCTTTCGGATGGGTCGGTGGAAGCCTTTCACATGCTGGGACAAAACAGCTCACAGTCCTCTGCCCGACGCATCAGCCCGCAGACAAAACGGGAGAAAAATATCAGGCAAGTGCAGGACCAGCTCAGAGTTACGAAACAGTTTTATTTTCGTGATAAAGTCTCTTTCTCTTCAGCAATTGTTCGGTGTCTGTCTCTGGCTCGCTCTCGCTCTTGCTCAAAATCCAACTCCAACCCCTCTCTAATACCCGCCGGCTGCCTTTTAACAGAGCAACAGGTGATTAGATAACGAGGCCCAGGTGGGCCATCTACGCACCTGTCGCTGATCTTGAAGCCGGTCCGGTACACCCCGTTACTGGCACGCCCCCCTCCACATATTCCCACTGCCAGACGTAGGCCGGGACGCAGGCCGGGACGCATGCCGGGACTCCGTCCAGCAGCGCCTGCTCCCCCCCACCTCCCGTGAGGAAGCGGGAGAGGAAGTCGTCCACGGCCATCTATGCACCTGGCCCCCGGCCTGTGGATCACTCTGAAGTTGTATAGTTGCAAAGCTAGATACCAACGAGCGATCCGCGGGTTGGCATCTTTCATGCGGTAGAGCCACTGGAGGGGTTTGTGGTCCGAGCAGAGACTGAAAGAGCGCCCTAGGAGGTAGTATTGGAGGGAACTGACCGCCCACCTGATGTCC
>NC_084637.1:24741693-24749193 GCF_033978795.1 Nerophis ophidion
CTTTGCATCAGTCCATCTTAGATGAGCTCGGGCCCAGCGAAGCCAGCGGCGTTCCTGGGTGTTGTTGATAAATGGGTTTTGCTTTGCATAGTAGAGTTTTAACTTGCACTTACAGATGTAGCGACCAACTGTAGTTTCTGAAAGTGGTTTTATGAAGTGTTCCTGAGCCCATGTGGTGATATCCTTTACACACTGATGTCTGTTTTTGATGCAGTACCGCCTGAGGGATCAACGGTCCGTAATATCATCGCTTACGTGCAGTGATTTCTCCAGATTCTCTGAACGTTTTCATGATTTTACGGACCGTAGATGGTAAAATCCCTAAATTCCTTGCAATAGCTCTTTGAGAAATGTTGTTCTAAAACTGTTTGACGATTTGCTTACAAATTGGTGACCCTCGCCCCATCCTTGTTTGTGAATTACTTAAAATTTCATGGAAGCTGCTTTTATACCCAATCATGGCACCCAACTGTTCCCAATTAGCCTCCACACCTGTGGGATGTTCCAAATAAGTGTTTGATGAGAATTCCTCAACTTTATCAGTATGTATTGCCACCTTTCCCAACTTCTTTGTCACATGTTGCTGGCATCAAATTCTAAAGTGAATGATTTGCAAAAAAAAAATGTTTATCAGTTTGAACATCAAATATGTTGTCTTTGTAGCACATTGAACTGTATATGGGTTACATATATAGGACGAGGGAGATGCTGGTAGGGTAGCACAGCTGCAGTCAGCAAGACCGTTATCTTCGGTCTTTCAGTTTGCCTGGCCGCACCCACCAATCAAGCTACGAGCATCAGCACCAGTCCCCGGGCTAGCCTCCGAGTTAGCACCAGTCCCCAGGCTGGCCCCCGAGCTTGCACCATTGCTGGCCCCAGTGTCAGTATCAGCTTCCAGGCTGGCGCCCGTGTCGGCACCTCAGCACTTCAGCCGGCAACGCCGGCTTCAGCACCTCGGTAAGTAGCGCCGGCTTCAGCACTTCGGCCATCTCCTCAGCCGTCCTCCTCGTCTCCGGCTTCGACAACGTCTCCTACTTTTACGACGATGTCTTCCTCTTCACCTCAGACAATGGCTTCCACGATGGCGTCATCCTCTTCGCCTCAGACAACGACGTCCTCCTCTTTGCCTCAGACGACGACGTGCCCCCCTCCTTGTGTCCGGCGGGCCATACCACAGCGCCGCCCTCCTCTTCGTTTCCGGCGAGACATACCACGGCGCCGCCCTCTTATTCATTTCCGGCGCAACGCACCATGGCGCCACTCGCGTCCACCTTCCCGACGGCCGAGAAGTCGACCGTTCCTTGCTCGTCCACCTCGCCACCAGACTTGTCCCCGATGGTTTCTGGAACACAAGGGCCGGCGACCCACCACCAGTTCTCCCCTCCGCCCTCACTTCTTTTTTTTAGTTTGTTGTTCGTTTTTCTACTGTGCCTATCCTAAAGCTCCCCGGTGCTCGTCGGGTCCGACACCTAACGTCGGGGGGTACTGTCACGGTGTGGACTCGAACCCGCTTCCCTCCTGCAAATGAGTGTCACAGTTCCACCTCTGGCTGTTCGCCCGGAAACGACCCCGCTCACGCTGCGCGCAGCACGCCCACACAGCGACAAGCGTGCAGACAATCAGCAATCTGCATACTTGTGCTTGATGAGGGCGAGCTGGATAAAGGAACAGTGGACCCAAGGAACTTAGTTTACCTCTTTGTATACCGTAAGCATTATCCTCTCTCTCTCTCTGCGTTTTTCCCTCCGTTTTCTGACGTCCTTGTTTTTCTCCAGCAGTACCTTCCCGAGTCGCCCCCCTTTTGTTTTCTCCCGCTGTTTCCCCCATGGTTTTGGACTGGCTTCCTCAATCCTCGACCCTCGCCTGGACACGAACTCTGACGCCTCTCACTCGCTCTGGATCTTCTGCCTGCCCCATGGACTGCCTTTCCTGCCTTGTTCCTTCTCCTCGTTTCAACATTTGGTAAGACTCAAAAGTTAATTATTCATACACATAGTCTTCCACCAGTTATTGTTATTATTGTTTGATTAGTATATATATTATATTATATATAGTAAAATACATAGAGCTAACCCCCTCTGGTGTCTTTGCCGTCATCTCCCCTTTGTAAACCATAACAGATACTTAACATTAGTTTTGGATGATACCTCACATATAGGTATCGATCCGATACCAAGTAGTTACAGGATCATGCATTGGTCATATTCAAAGTCCTCATGTGTCCAGGGACATATTTCCGGAGTTTATAAACATAATATGAATTTTCAAAAAAGGGAAAAAAGATTTTGTGACGATAATAAATATCGATGTAATCATAGTAGTATCGACTAGCTACGCTTTTGTACTTGGTATCATTACAGTGGATGTCAGGTGTAGACCCACCCATGGCATTTGTTTACATTGTGACGTCAGTGAGCCGTCGTATCCTCCTACGGTGTGTAGTGAAGCATGTTTAGCTATTCCTTGTCCTGCAGTGATAATGGTACTTGTAAGAAACATACTTTATTCGTCAACATGGAGACAAGGATTAGTGAAGTAGCTAAAACACTGCCGATTGCGGATGGACATTAGCTGCTAGCTAGCTAGCCATGTTTTAAAGCACCTCCTCCAGAGATCGTTTCAGTGTTATAACTTACTTCGCCTTTATCGTCAGTTTTTAGGCCAAAATGCATCTGTTCTACCTTTTCTGTCTACACACTGTCTGCTTGTAAGTACTCGGTGTGTGCGCGCTGCCGAACATGCTCCTCTTCTCTTAAAACCAGCAATGTCACGACAACGCGCCGTCATGCCTGTAAAAAGAAAATTACCGGTACTTTTCAAACAGGGTATAGTACCGTTTTTGATTCATTAGTACCACAATACTATACTAGTATCGGTAAACCATACAACCCTAGTCAGCCATGATCTAGAACTAGGTTAGAATAGAATAGAAAGCTTTATTGACATTGTATTAAATGATTTATGATTAATGATTGCCAATTTTAATTTGTGCTATAAAGGGGAATTATGAGAGACGAGAAGACAAATATTTTGTATTTTTTGCATTCTAACTTGTAAAAATCGGCTAAAAAATGCGTTGGGTTAAAAACTAACCCAATTTTGACCCAACTGCTGGTTCAGAAAAGAACAAACCTCCTATCTGAGTTATTATAACTCAACATTTTGGGTTAATTTTTTTCAGCCCAACTTTCGCGTTGAATTATTTAACCAAAACATTGAGTTATGATAACTAAATGTTGGGTTATTCCCAGCCAAACTATTGTGTTGAATTATTTAACCCAAAAGTTGAGTTATGCTAACTCAATGTTGGTTGATTCATAACCAAACTATTGGGTTGAATTATTTCACCCAAAGGTTGAGTTATAGTAACTCAATTTTGGTTGACTCAAAACCCAACTATTGGGTTGAATTATTTAACCCAAAAGTTGAGTTATGCTAACTCAATTTTGGTTGATTCATAACCCAACTATTGGGTTAAATTGATTTAACACAAAACTTGAGTTTTTTCTCACTACAATGTTGGGTTATTCCATACCCAACTATTGGATTGTGCAATTTAGTGATCCTGGACCCAATAGTTGGATAAAAAATATAATTTTTACTGCTGGTTTGTCCAACTACTGATCAAAACTATTTTTATTCCATTAAAATATACTCAAAAGCAAGATATGAGTAAAATATTTATTTTTACAATAATTGCTGTGTCGATCCGTTGTGGTGAAGAAGGAGCTGAGCCGGAAGGCAAAGCTCTCAATTTACCGGTCGATCTACGTTCCCATCCTCACCTATGGTCAGGATTCCGACATTATATCTATACTTGCAGTGTGTATATTGAACATATTGTTATTAAAGGTGTCTGTTCCTACAATATATATATACTTGCAGTGTGTATATAAAACATTAAATATTGTTATTGTCACACCGTGGTGAGGGATGTCTTGTCTTGGTTTTTTTCTGTCTTGTGATTTGAATGTTTTATTTTGAAAAGCAATTCCTCTTGTTTCAGATCACGAGCCCTTCCTATTGTGTCACCAGTCTGACGTCATCCCTGACCCTTGATTGTTTCCACCTGTTTCCCATTACCCTCATGTTCCATATAAGCTCATGCCTCCCTTTGTTTTGTGCCAGATCGTCTCAAGCTTTCGTGTCAGTCTAGCGTCCAAGTTCATGTCCATGCCTTGCCTCTTTGCACGTATCCACTATTGGAACAAAAAATCCCACGCTGTAAATTTGAATGTAACTTTTTTCTCCTCCTCAGAGTGACTTTTGTACTCTACCCTTTGTTCACTGAAATGGTGAGTTTTGATTTTTTCTAAAAACCTTTTCTTCCTCAAAGTAATGAGTGATTTCTGTTTACCTTTATTAGAGTAGAAACATTTTTCTAGTAATTCCTCCTGTTGGAGCGTTTTATGTAAATTTTTCATAGCAGATACGACACTAATTATAGTTCGTCTTTTTGTTGGTATTTTCCTCCTTGTTTAGGAGTGATTTTCGGTTCATCCCTTTTCGGAACTTTTTCCGCTGACCGTTTTTGTTTATTCATAGAATGCGTATTACTCTGGCTCTGGAGGTTTAAGAGTTAGTTTTTTTTTCGAAATAAAAGCTTTACTAAGGACCTCATCTTTGCATCTGAGTCCACTCCTTAATCCAAGCCTGACATTTATGAAGGTATCTGTTACCATATTATATGTATACTTGCAGCGTGTATATTGTACATATTACATATTGTTACGAAGGTGTCTTTTACTACATTATATATATACTTGCAGTGTGTATATAAAACATAAAATATTGTTATGAAGGTGTCTTTTACTACATTTTATATATCTTAATTTGTGTACACCTGGGAGAAAATGTGCACACGTCTATATAATGTTGTTTACACAACTGTAAGTTCAAGCTGTGTATATATATATATATATATATATATATATATATATATGTATATGTGTATATGTATATGTATATGTGTATATATGTATGTATATATGTATATATATATTTATGTGTATATATACATATGTGTATATATATGTATATATGTGTATATATATATGTATATATGTGTATATATATGTATATATGTGTATATATATGTATATATGTATATATATATGTATATATGTATATATATATATATATATATATATATATATATATATATATATATATATATATATATATATATATAATATGCATCTTTTTTAGTGCATGCTGTAGTAGGGTTTATCTGTCTCTCTCTCACACGCATGTACGAAAAAAAATAAAATATATATATATACAGTATGTGTGTGTGTATATATACACACACATATTGTATATATATATATTTTTTTTTGTATATATATACACACATACTGTATATATATATATATATATATATATATATATATATATATATACATATATATATATGTATATATATATATATATATACATATATATATATGTATATATGTATATGTGTATATGTATATGTGTATATATATGTATATATGTATATATATGTATGTATATATGTATATATATATATGTATACATACATATGTGTATATATATGTATATATGTGTATATATATGTATATATATATGTATATATGTGTATATATATGTATATATGTATATGTATATATATATATATATATATACATATATATATAATATGCATCTTTTTTAGTGCATGCTGTAGTAGGGTTTATCTGTCTCTCTCTCACACGCATGTACGAAAAGAAAAAAATATATATATATATACAGTATGTGTGTGTGTGTGTATATATACACACACACATATTGTATATATATATATATTTTTTTTGTATATATATACACACACATACTGTATATATATATATTTTTTTTTCATACATGTGTGTGAGAGAGAGACAGATAAACCCTACTACAGCATGCACTACAAAAGATGCATATTTTACTTATAACAGGGGAAATGTTAGCATAACGTTAGCTAAAACACAAAAAAAACATCTACAACAAGTTTTCTGTAGTCAGAAGGGGAATACTTGTAAGCTGAAATGTGAACAATTCTACTGACACAGATGACAGCACATGATATGTTTTGTTCTTTTTCATGTCACTTTTTTACAGTGCGTAGTTGGAATGCGGTCATGTGAATGCCAGGCTCAGGTTTGATTGGTGAAATGGAGTCATGTGACAGTACCCGCTGGAAGAAGTGTCTCTAAAAAGCCGACACATTGTCTTTGCAAGCAATAACCACTTGATTATAAATAAATACATCAATAAATGTAGCAATCGGAATGAAAGTAACTGTAATGAAGTGAAAGCAGAATTTCTTCAGCACAAAAATACTCAAGTCAATGTAAAAAGTATGTTGTATTAAAACTAGCCTGACAAGTACAATTGATCTAAAAAACTAACTTAAGTAACGAACAGAGTAAATGTAACAGGTTACTACCAGAGGTGGGTGGAGTAGCCAGAAATTGTACTCAAGTAAGAGTACTGTTACTTTAGAGATGTATTACTCAAGTAAAAGTAAGGAGTAGTCACCCAAATATTTACTTGAGTAAAAGTAAAAAGTATGTTGTGAAAAAAACTACTCAAGTACTGAGTAACTGATGAGTAACCTGTTCCTTTAATGATGAAGGCAACAAGTAATGCACAAAAACATAAAAATAGCAATGAACAAATTCAGAGCCAGGAATATCTCTTAAGCAACTAAAACAATAATATAAAGTGATAAATATTTGGTTTTACACTGTATTGAAAAAAAAATTGAAAATGAATTTTACCTTTGCAACCTCATGATACTATTGGCTAAGTTTTATATTCATAAATGTAAGTTTCTCAATACCCGACTTGTTTTTTGTGCCTTTAAAAAATATTTTGATCTCTACATTAAAACACTCTACCTCTAACAACCAAAATGCTGTGAAAACGATGATGCTGGGTTCCCAATTTAAGTTATTTACTGCGATTGAGTGAGCCTACGGCTTAGCACTTTGTTTATTATATATATATTTTTTTCTTCTTTTTTTTTTTGCATTCTATTTTAGTTACTTTGAATTTACAACCCCCTGGCGCTGTTTTGTACATTTTTTTATACTGTTTTGTACTGTTTTTGTACTTTGATTATTATTTTCAACTGTTTGTAAATGTTGAAATTTATAAATAAAGGTTTATTAAAAAAAAAAGTGCAGTTGATCATGTGACCGCCCGGCTCTGTTTGATTGGTGAAACGGAGTCAAACGTCACCAGTGACTGCATTTGATTGGTGAAACGGAGTCAAACGTCACCAGTGACTGCATTTGATTGGTGAAACGGAGTCAAACGTCACCAGTGACTGCATTTGATTGGTGAAACTGAGTCAAACGTCACCAGTGACTGCATTTGATTGGTGAAACGGAGTCAAACGTCACTAGTGACTGCATTTGATTGGTGAAACGGAGTCAAACGTCACCAGTGACTGCATTTGATTGGTGAAACGGAGTCAAACGTCACCAGTGACTGCATTTGATTGGTGAAACG
>NC_084637.1:24754193-24769193 GCF_033978795.1 Nerophis ophidion
GCTCTTTTGAGAAAAGTCAAGCGGTGCAATTCCCCCCCCCCCCCCTCACGTGAAGCTTGCCTCATCTCATTATGCTCTTTGATTGTCTTGGCGTGAAGATTGCTTCCCACCAAAGTTCCTTTAATCTGGCTGGCTTTCATTCCGCAGTTGCGTGTGGGCGGCGTGACGGATGTCACCGCGAGTGGGAAGGCTGTTAAGTAAGGTTCCATTTGCTCCACACTCACAACACATCAAGTTGAACTTTTTAAACCTCTTTTTTTTTTTCAATCGTTGTTTTTCTGTCAGGTTTGTTAGTGTGCGGGATTGAACTTGCACCTTTTCAGCAGCCACGCATCTGACTAAATAACAGCGCTAATTTCCATCTGATAGTCGGTGAATGTGTTCCTGCACTGTCCGTGACAGTGTGGCCATGTTTTAGTTTTTCCTGTTTGTTTCCTGTCAGCACTCTTATTTTGTCTGTTTCCTGTTTTTTTTCCCTGAGCGCTGTTTCCCCTGGTCACACCTGGTGTCAATCAGCCCGCTCCTATTTGAACCTGTTTTGTCCTCCAGTCGAGTGCTGGATTATTGTATTGTATTGTCGCTCCTGTCGCATCGTGTCGTGTCGTGTCACTCCTGTCGCGTCATTGCAGCGTAGCAGTAAGCTATATTTCGGTAGCAGTTTGTAGCTTACTGTCTTTTGTTCCCTGCTTTCAGTTTGTCTTTAAACAACACGTAACGACTTCTGTTTTCCTGCTCACTACCCGCTAGCTTCCACGCTAGGCCCTTTTTTTTTTTTGCTGGCTTCCATGCTAAGCTCCTTTGCTTTTCTAGCTCCCATGCTAGCTCTTTTAGTTTGTGGTCTGCCTCGTGCGCGCTTCTTGTTAGTACCCTTTTGTTGGTTCGTGTTTTAGTACTCTCAAAGTGTAGTGTTACTGTCATAATGTGTAGTGTCATTATCAATAATTGCAATGTCACTATCATAAAGTGTAATGTGACTATCATAAAGTGTGGTGTAACTCTCATTAATTGCAAAGTCACTATCATGATGTGGAGTGTTACTCTCATAACGTGTAATGTCACTCTCATAAAGTGTAGTGTTACTATCATAACATGTAGTGTCACTATCTTAAAGTGTAATGACACTATCATAAAGTGTAATGTTACTATCATAAAGTGTAGTATCACTCTAATTAAGTGCAATGTCACTATCATAACGCGTAGTGCCACTATCATGAAGTGTAATGTCACTATCATAAAGTGTAGTGTTGCTATCATAAAGTGTAATATCACTATCATAATACAAGTACAACCCATTTGCCATTTACCATCTGTAATGTTACTATCATAAAGTGTAATGCCACTATCATAAAATGTAGTGTTACTATCATAAAGTGTAATGTCAGGCTCATAAAGTGTAGTGTTCCTAACATAACGTGTAGGGTCACTATAATAAAGTCTAATGTCACTATCATTAAGTGTAGTGTCACTCTCATTATGTGTCATGTTACAATCATAAAGTGTAGTGTCACTATCATAAATCGTATTGTTACTATCATAAAGTGTAGTTATAATATTATAAAGTTTAATGCCACTATCATAAAGTGTAATGTCACTATCATAAAGTGTAGGTTCACTATCATAACGTGTAGTGTCACAATCATAAAGTGTAATGTTACTATCATAACGTGTAGTGTCACTATCATCAAGTGCAATGTCACTATCATAACGCGTAGTGTCACTATTACAAAGTGTAGTGTTACTATCATAAAGTGTAATGTAATTCTCATAAAGTGTAGTGTTACTATTATAAGGTGAAGTGTCACTATCATAACATGTAGTGTCACAATCATAAAGTGTAATGTTACTATCATAAATTGTAATGTTACCATCATAAAGTGTAGTATCACTCTAATTAAGTGCAATGTCTCTGTCATAACGTGTAGTGCCACTATCATGAAGTGTAATGTCACTATCATAAGGTGTAGTGTTACTATCATAAAGTGTAATGTCACTATCATAATACAAGTACAACCCATTTACCATTTGTAATGTTACTATCATAAAGTGTAGTGCCACTATCATAAAATGTAGTGTTACTATCATAAAGTGTAATGTCAGGCTGATAAAGTGTAGTTTTCCTAACATAACGTGTAGTGTCACTATAATAAAGTGTAGTGTCACTATCAAAAAGTGTAATGTTACTATCATTAAGTGTACTGTCACTCTCATTAAGTGTCATGTTACAATCATAAAGTGTAGTGTCACTATCATAAATCATATCGTTACTATCATAAAGTGTAGTGTTACTATCATAACATGTAGTGTCACTATCTTAAAGTGTAATGACACTATCATAAAGTGTAATGTTACCATCATAAAGTGTAGTATCACAATCATAATGTAAAATGTTACTATCATAAATTGTAATGTCACTATCATAATGTGTGGTGTTACTATCATATAGTGTAATGTCACTCTCATAAAGTGTAGTGTTACTATCTTAGCATGTAGTGTCACTATCTTAAAGAGTAGGTTGACTATCATGAAGTGTAGTGTCACTATCATAACATGTAGTGTCACTATTATAAAGTGTTGTGTTACTATCATAAAGTGTAATGTCATTCTCGTAAAGTGTAGTGTTACTATCATAAGGTGAAGTGTCACTATCATAAAGTGTTATGACATTATCATGAAGTGTTATGTTACTATCATTAAGTGTAGTGTCACTCTCTTAAAGTGTAATTTCACCATCATAAAGTGTAATGTTACAGTCATAAAGTGTAGTGTCGCTATCATTAAGTGCAATGTACCTATCATAAAGTGTAATGTGACTATCATAAAGTGTTGTGTCACTTTCATAAAGTGTAGTGTTATCATCATAACGTATAGTGTCACTCTCATAACGTGTAGTGTCACTCATAAAGTGTAATGTCACTATCATAAAGTGTAATGTTACTATCATAAAGTGTAGGTTCGCTATCATAACGTGTAGTGTCACAATCATAAAGTGTAATGTTACTATCATAAATTGTAGTGTCACTATCAGAAGGTGTAGTGTTAATATCAAAAAGTGTAATGTCACTCTCATAAAGTGCAGTGTTACTATCATAACATGTAATGTCACTCTCATAAAGTGTAGTGTTACTATAATAACACGTAGTGTCACTATCTTAAAGTGTAATTACACTATCATAAAGTATAATGTTACAATCATAAAGGGTAGTATCACTCTATTAAGTGCAATGTCACTATCATAACGTGTAGTGCCACTATCATAAAGTGTAATGTCACCATCATAAAGTGTAGTGTTACTATCATAAAGTGTAGTGTTACTTTCAAAAAGTGTAATGTCAATATCATAAAGTGTAATGTTACTATCATAAAGTGTAGTGCCATTATCATAAAATTTAGTGTTACTATCATAAAGTGTAATGTCAGGCTCATAAAGTGTAGTGTTCCTAACCTAACGTGTAGTGTCACTATAATAAAGTGTAATGTCACTATCATAAAGTGTAATGTTACTATCATAAAGTGTGGTATCACTCTATTAAGTGCAATGTCACTATCATAACGTGTAGTGCCACTATCATAAAGTGTAATGTAACTATCATAAAGTGTAATGTTACTATCATAAAGTTTAGTGTTACTTTCATAAAGTGTAATGTCACTATCATAAAGTGTAATGTTACTATCACAAAGTGTAGTGCCACTATCATAAAATGTAGTGTTACTATCATAAAGTGTAATGTTAGGCTCATAAAGTGTAGTGTTCTTATCATAACGTGTAGTGTCACTATATTAAAGTGTAATGTCACTATCATAAAGTGTAATGTTACTATCATTAAGTGTAGTGTCACTCTCATTAAGTGTCATGTTACAATCATAAAGTGTAGTGTCACTATAGAGCATTTTTGTATGGTCCTTAAAACAAAACACAGCTGTCATACAGAAGATAAATGACTTGTTTTTTTTTGGTTTTTTTTAAAGTCGGTTCTTAAAAATAGCAGAGTGCTCCTAATAGACCAAGGATTTTTGACAAACTTAAAATAAACACGAATCAGACTCAGGTGTACTGACAGCACTTAACCCAGAGTCAAGGTGCTGTGTTCCTAAAAACAGTCGATAGTGTGGTTATGTTTTTGTTGTAGGATCATTGTCTGGTAACCATGGTCTTGCACCTGGTTCTCAATCAAGCTTAGAAATGGATGTGTGGTTGAGGAACAGTAGAAAACAGGGGTCAACAAAATTTTTGAAACCAAGAGCTACTTCTTGGGAACTGATTAATGCGAAGGGCTACCAGTTTGATACACACTTAAATAAATTGCCAGAAATAGCCAATTTGCTCAATTTACCTTTAATAAATAAATCTATATATATATTAAAAAAAATGGGTATTTCTGTACGTCATTCCGGCTTACATTTTTTTTCCTTTACGGAAGGTTTTTTGTAGAGAATAAATGATGAAAAAAAACACTTAATTGAACGGTTTAACAGAGGAGAAAACACGAAAAAAATGACAATTTAATTTTGAAACATACTTTATTTTCAATTTCGACTCTTTAAAATTCAAAATTCAACCGTAAAAAATTCAGAGAAAAACTGGCTAATTCGAATCTTTTTGAAAAAATTTAAAAAATAATTTATGGAACATCTTGATTAATATTAATTTTAGAATTTTGATAACATGTTTTAAATAGGTTAAAATCCAATCTGCACTTTGTTAGAATATATAACAAATTGGACCAAGCTATATTTCTAACAAAGACAAACCATTATTTCTTCTAGATTTTCCAGAACAAAAATATTAAAAGAAATTCAAAAGACTTTGAAATAAGATTTAAATTTGATTCTACAGATTTTCTAGATTTGCCAGAATAATGTTTTTGAATTTTAATCATAATAAGTTTGAAGAAATATTCCACAAATATTTGTCGTCGAAAAAACAGAAGCTAAAATGAAGAATTAAATTAAAATGTATTTATTATTCTTTACAATAAAAAAATAAATAAAAATACTTGAACATTGATTTAAATTGTCAGGAAAGAAGAGGAAGGAATTTAAAAGGTAAAAAGGTATATGTGTTTAAAAATCATAGAATGATTTTTGAGGTTGTATTTTTTCTCTAAAATTGTCTTTCTGAAATTTATAAGAAGCAAAGTAAAAAAATAAATGAATGTATTCAAACAAGTGAAGACCAGGTTTTTAAAATATTTTCTTGGATTTTCAAATTCTATTTGAGTTTTGTCCCTCTTAGAATTAAAAATGTTGAGCGTAGCGAGACCAGTTTGCTAGTAAATAAATACAATTTAAAAAATTGAGGCAGCTCACTGGTAAGTGCTGATATTTGAGCTATTTTTAGAACAGGCCAGCGAGCTACTCATCTGGTCCTTACGGGCTACCTGGTGCCCGCGGGAACCGCGTTGGTGAGCCCTGCTATAAAACTATTTTATTTTATCATTATTTGGAGTCAAAAAGTTTGGGCAAATCATTTCCTGGCTGACTCATTTCTTGCACAGTCAGTGAAGTGAACCTGTGGTCCCCACGAGGCACATTGGGGAAAATGACAAGAAAAACCTCATTTCGGAGTTTTGCCACTTCATGGCTTTGATTGTTCACATAAAAAAAGACCTTCCTACTCACGTGACAGTCGAGGTCAAAGCATCATTCTTTCAGCAGACGTGTCTCAGATGTCATGAGTCAGCAGGTTTACAGGACGCTTGTCCTCTCCCGGATCTTCACGACTGAGAGACAAAGTCTGCTATGTCAACGCCAATGTTTTTGCACATTTGTGCTATAAATCAGAGTTTTGCCCTCTTCCTAACCTTCTCACGCCAAATAATTTGGTTAAGAAAATTTGACAGCGGTAGCAAAAAATCCTTGGAATTATCGCAAATTGAATAGAATGCCTTTTATTGTCACTCTACACAGGCACAATGAGACTAATTTTAAAAGCAACTCCAGTATCAGTGCGACAATCTACAAATATGCAAAACATTGGAAGGAAAGAAAAGAGAAAATTGTGCAAAAGCAGGTAAGGTGCAGGAGTCCAATCCTGAGAACGGATGTTAAATATTATACTATACACCTGGGGTCTCAAACTCAATTTACCTGGGGGCCAATGGATCCAGAGTCTGGTGGAGGCTGGGCCGCGAGAAAAGATTTATTTAAAAAAATATTTTTAAATGACTTTATTTTTATTTTCAACGTGAGGGGGGGGATTCTTATTGATTTATTTTTTTTCTTTGTCATGAAAAAGGGAGGTTTTTTGGATTGGTGCACTAATTGTAAGTGTATCTTTTGTTTTTTATATTGATTTAATAAAATATATATATATATATATATATATATATATATTTGAAATGTATATATTTTTATTTTATTTTTTTAAATTAAAAATAAAAAATTATAAAAAATTATTCTGCGGCCCGGTGGTTGGGGACCACTGATGTATCACACATCATGTATCATACATGTATCACACATCATATATCACACGTCATATATCACATGTCATGTATCACACATCATGTATCATACATGTATCACACATCATATATCACATGTCATGTATCAAACATCATGTATCACACGTCATGTATCACACATCATGTATCACATGTCATGTATCACACGTCATGTATCACACATCATGTATCACACATCATGTATCACATGTCATGTATCACACGTCATGTATCACACATCATGTATCACACATGTATCACACATCATATATCACACGTCATATATCACATGTCATGTATCACACATCATGTATCACACGTCATGTATCACACATCATGTATCACACATGTATCACACATCATATATCACACGTCATATATCACATGTCATGTATCACACATCATGTATCACACGTCATGTATCACACGTCATGTATCACACATCATGTATCACATGTCATGTATCACACGTCATGTATCACACATCATGTATCACACATCATGTATCACATGTCATGTATCACACGTCATGTATCACACATCATGTATCACACATGTATCACACATCATATATCACACGTCATATATCACATGTCATGTATCACACATCATGTATCACACGTCATGTATCACACATCATGTATCACACATGTATCACACATCATATATCACACGTCATATATCACATGTCATGTATCACACATCATGTATCACACGTCATGTATCACACGTCATGTATCACACATCATGTATCACATGTCATCTATCACACGTCATGTATCACACACATCACACATCACGACATCATGTATCACACTTGTATCACACATCATGTATCACATGTCATCTATCACACGTCATGTATGACACACATCACACATCACGACATCATGTATCACACATGTATCACACATCATGTATCACACACATCACACATCACACATCATGACATCATGTATCACACGTCATGTATCACATGTCATGTATCACACGTCATGTGTCACATATCATACATCACATATCATATATCACACAAATCACACATCATGACATCATGTATCACACATCATGTATCACACGTCATGTATCACACGTCATGTATCACACGTCATGTGTCACACATAACACATCTTGTATCGGCGTGGCGCAGTGGGAGAGTGGCCGTGCGCAACCCGAGGGTCACTGGTTCAAATCCCACCTAGAACCACCCTCGTCACGTCCGTTGTGTCCTGAGCAAGACACTTCACCCTTGCTCCTGATGGGTGCTGGTTGGCGCCTTGCATGACAGCTCCCTCCATCAGTGTGTGAATGTGTGTGTGAATGGGTAAATGTGGAAGTAGTGTCAAAGCGCTTTGAGTACCTTGAAGGTAGAAAAGCGCTATACAAGTACAACCCATTTATCATTTATCGATTATGTATCACACGTCATGGGTCACACATCACACATCATGCATCACACGTCATGTATCACACATCATACATCACACATCATGTATCACACACATCACACATCACACATCATGTATCACACATCATACATCACACATCATGTATCACACATCATGTATCACACGCCATGTATCAATCAATCAATCAATGTTTATTTATATAGCCCCAAATCACAAATGTCTCAAAGGACTGCACGAATCATTACGACTACAACATCCTCGGAAGAACCCACAAAAGGGCAAGGAAAACTCACACCCAGTGGGCAGGGAGAATTCACATTCAGTGGGACGCCAGCGACAATGCTGACTATGAGAAACCTTGGAGAGGACCTCAGATGTGGGCAACCCCCCCCCTCTAGGGGACCGAAAGCAATGGATGTCGAGCGGGTCTAACATGATACTGTGAAAGTTCAATCCATAGTGGCTCCAAGACAGCAGTGAGAGTCCCGTCCACAGGAAACCATCTCAAGCGGACCAGCAGCGTAGAGATGTCCCCAACCGATACAGGCGAGCGGTCCATCCTGGGTCCCGACGAGCGGTCCATCCTGGGTCTCGACTCTGGACAGCCAGTACTTCATCCATGGTCATCGGACCGGACCCCCTCCACAAGGGAGGGGGGGACATAGGAGAAAGAAAAGAAGCGGCAGATCAACTGGTCTAAAAAGGAGGTCTATTTAAAGGCTAGAGTATACAGATGAGTTTTAAGATGAGACTTAAATGCTTCTACTGATCACACATCAAAGAACCATGAACCTGTTTCAGGTATGACCACATGGTGGCGATAAAGCGCAGAAGGGAACTACTACAACATGAGAGTAATAAACATCAAACTTCGTGTGGACCCAATTGATGACTTGTTTATTGCTGCAGACAAGCTGGCAGGAATGACAAGTGCAGGTGTGTAACACCTGAGAGACATGGCACACACCAACAACTCAACAACAGGTGTGTAACACCTGAGAGACATGGCACAAACCAACAACTTAACAACAGGTGTGTAACACCTGAGAGACATGGCACACACCAACAACTCAACAACAGGTGTGTAACACCTGAGAGACATGGCACAAACCAACAACTTAACAACAGGTGTGTAACACCTGAGAGACATGGCACACACCAACAACTCAACAACAGGTGTGTAACACCTGAGAGACATGGCACAAACCAACAACTTAACAACAGGTGTGTAACACCTGAGAGATATGGCACACACCAACAACTCAACAACAGGTGTGTAACACCTGAGAGACATGGCACAAACCAACAACTTAACAACAGGTGTGTAACACCTGAGAGACATGGCACAAACCAACAACTTAACAACAGGTGTGTAACACCTGAGAGACATGGCACAAACCAATAACTTAACAACAGGTTTGTAACACCTGAGAGACATGGCACACACCAACAACTTAACAACAGGTGTGTAACACCTGAGAGACATGGCACACACCAACAACTCAACAACAGGTTTGTAACACCTGAGAGACATGGCACACACCAACAACTTAACAACAGGTGTGTAACACCTGAGAGACATGACACACACCAACAACTTAACAACAGGTGTGTAACACCTGAGAGACATGACACACACCAACAACTTAACAACAGGTGTCTAACACCTGAGAGACATGACACACACCAACAACTTAACAACAGGTGTGTAACACCTGAGAGACATGGCACAAACCAACAACTCAACAACAGGTGTGTAACACCTGAGAGACATGGCACACACCAACAACTTAACAACAGGTGTGTAACACCTGAGAGACATGGCACACACCAACAACTTAACAACAGGTGTGTAACACCTGAGAGACATGGCACACACCAACAACTTAACAACAGGTGTGTAACACCTGAGAGACATGGCACAAACCAACAACTTAACAACAGGTGTGTAACACCTGAGAGACATGGCACAAACCAACAACTTAACAACAGGTTTGTAACACCTGAGAGACATGGCACACACCAACAACTTAACAACATGTGTGTAACACCTGAGAGACATGGCACACACCAACAACTTAACAACAGGTGTGTAACACCTGAGAGACATGGCACACAACAACAACTCAACAACAGGTGTGTAACACACAAGAGACATGGCACACACCAACAACTTAACAACAGGTGTGTGACACATGAGAGACATGGCACACACCAACAACTTAACAACAGGTGTGTAACACCTGAGAGACATGACACACACCAACAACTTAACAACAGGTGTGTAACACCTGAGAGACATGGCACAAACCAACAACTCAACAACAGGTGTGTAACACCTGAGAGACATGGCACACACCAACAACTTAACAACAGGTGTGTAACACCTGAGAGACATGGCACACACCAACAACTTAACAACAGGTGTGTAACACCTGAGAGACATGGCACACACCAACAACTTAACAACAGGTGTGTAACACCTGAGAGACATGGCACAAACCAACAACTCAACAACAGGTGTGTAACACCTGAGAGACATGGCACACACCAACAACTTAACAACAGGTGTGTAACACCTGAGAGACATGGCACACACCAACAACTTAACAACAGGTGTGTAACACCTGAGAGACATGGCACACACCAACAACTTAACAACAGGTGTGTAACACCTGAGAGACATGGAACAAACCAACAACTTAACAACAGGTGTGTAACACCTGAGAGACATGGCACAAACCAACAACTTAACAACAGGTTTGTAACACCTGAGAGACATGGCACACACCAACAACTTAACAACAGGTGTGTAACACCTGAGAGACATGGCACACACCAACAACTCAACAACAGGTGTGTAACACCTGAGAGACATGGCACAAACCAACAACTTAACAACAGGTGTGTAACACCTGAGAGACATGGCACACACCAACAACTCAACAACAGGTGTGTAACACCTGAGAGACATGGCACACACCAACAACTCAACAACAGGTGTGTAACACCTGAGAGACATGGCACAAACCAACAACTTAACAACAGGTGTGTAACACCTGAGAGACATGGCACACACCAACAACTCAACAACAGGTGTGTAACACCTGAGAGACATGGCACAAACCAACAACTTAACAACAGGTGTGTAACACCTGAGAGACATGGCACACACCAACAACTCAACAACAGGTGTGTAACACCTGAGAGACATGGCACACACCAACAACTTAACAACAGGTGTGTTACACCTGAGAGACATGGCACAAACCAACAACTTAACAACAGGTGTGTAACACCTGAGAGACATGGCACACACCAACAACTCAACAACAGGTGTGTAACACCTGAGAGACATGGCACAAACCAACAACTTAACAACAGGTGTGTAACACCTGAGAGACATGGCACACACCAACAACTCAACAACAGGTGTGTAACACCTGAGAGACATGGCACAAACCAACAACTTAACAACAGGTGTGTAACACCTGAGAGACATGGCACACACCAACAACTCAACAACAGGTGTGTAACACCTGAGAGACATGGCACACACCAACAACTTAACAACAGGTGTGTTACACCTGAGAGACATGGCACAAACCAACAACTTAACAACAGGTGTGTAACACCTGAGAGACATGGCACACACCAACAACTCAACAACAGGTGTGTAACACCTGAGAGACATGGCACACACCAACAACTTAACAACAGGTGTGTTACACCTGAGAGACATGACACACACCAACAACTTAACAACAGGTGTGTAACACCTGAGAGACATGGCACACACCAACAACTCAACAACAGGTGTGTAACACCTGAGAGACATGGCACACACCAACAACTCAACAACAGGTGTGTAACACCTGAGAGACATGGCACAAACCAACAACTTAACAACAGGTGTGTAACACCTGAGAGACATGGCACACACCAACAACTCAACAACAGGTGTGTAACACCTGAGAGACATGGCACAAACCAACAACTTAACAACAGGTGTGTAACACCTGAGAGACATGGCACACACCAACAACTCAACAACAGGTGTGTAACACCTGAGAGACATGGCACAAACCAACAACTTAACAACAGGTGTGTAACACCTGAGAGACATGGCACAAACCAACAACTTAACAACAGGTGTGTAACACCTGAGAGACATGGCACAAACCAATAACTTAACAACAGGTTTGTAACACCTGAGAGACATGGCACACACCAACAACTTAACAACAGGTGTGTAACACCTGAGAGACATGGCACACACCAACAACTTAACAACAGGTTTGTAACACCTGAGAGACATGGCACACACCAACAACTCAACAACAGGTTTGTAACACCTGAGAGACATGGCACACACCAACAACTTAACAACAGGTGTGTAACACCTGAGAGACATGACACACACCAACAACTTAACAACAGGTGTGTAACACCTGAGAGACATGACACACACCAACAACTTAACAACAGGTGTGTAACACCTGAGAGACATGACACACACCAACAACTTAACAACAGGTGTGTAACACCTGAGAGACATGGCACAAACCAACAACTCAACAACAGGTGTGTAACACCTGAGAGACATGGCACAAACCAACAACTTAACAACAGGTGTGTAACACCTGAGAGACATGGCACAAACCAACAACTTAACAACAGGTTTGTAACACCTGAGAGACATGGCACACACCAACAACTTAACAACATGTGTGTAACACCTGAGAGACATGGCACACACCAACAACTTAACAACAGGTGTGTAACACCTGAGAGACATGGCACACAACAACAACTCAACAACAGGTGTGTAACACACAAGAGACATGGCACACACCAACAACTTAACAACAGGTGTGTGACACATGAGAGACATGGCACACACCAACAACTTAACAACAGGTGTGTAACACCTGAGAGACATGACACACACCAACAACTTAACAACAGGTGTGTAACACCTGAGAGACATGGCACAAACCAACAACTCAACAACAGGTGTGTAACACCTGAGAGACATGGCACACACCAACAACTTAACAACAGGTGTGTAACACCTGAGAGACATGGCACACACCAACAACTTAACAACAGGTGTGTAACACCTGAGAGACATGGCACACACCAACAACTTAACAACAGGTGTGTAACACCTGAGAGACATGGCACAAACCAACAACTCAACAACAGGTGTGTAACACCTGAGAGACATGGCACACACCAACAACTTAACAACAGGTGTGTAACACCTGAGAGACATGGCATACACCAACAACTTAACAACAGGTGTGTAACACCTGAGAGACATGGCACAAACCAACAACTTAACAACAGGTGTGTAACACCTGAGAGACATGGAACAAACCAACAACTTAACAACAGGTGTGTAACACCTGAGAGACATGGCACACACCAACAACATAACAACAGGTGTGTAACACCTGAGAGACATGACACACACCAACAACTTAACAACAGGTGTGTAACACCTGAGAGACATGGCACACACCAACAACTTAACAACAGGTGTGTAACACCTGAGAGACATGGCACACACCAACAACTTAACAACAGGTGTGTAACACCTGAGAGACATGTCACACACCAACAACTTAACAACAGGTTTGTAACACCTGAGAGACATGACACACACCAACAACTTAACAACAGGTGTGTAACACCTGAGAGACATGACACACACCAACAACTTAACAACAGGTGTGTAACACCTGAGAGACATGGCACACACCAACAACTCAACAACCGGTGTGTAACACCTGAGGGACATGGCACACACCAACAACTTAACAACAGGTGTGTAACACCTGAGAGACATGACACACACCAACAACTTAACAACAGGTGTGTAACACCTGAGAGACATGACACACACCAACAACTTAACAACAGGTGTGTAACACCTGAGAGACATGGCACACACCAACAACTCAACAACAGGTGTGTAACACCTGAGAGACATGGCACACACCAACAACTTAACAACAGGTGTGTAACACCTGAGGGACATGGCACACACCAACAACTCAACAACAGGTGTGTAACACCTGAGAGACATGGCACACACCAACAACTCAACAACAGGTGTGTAACACCTGAGAGACATGGCACACACCAACAACTTAACAACAGGTGTGTTACACCTGAGAGACATGGCACAAACCAACAACTTAACAACAGGTGTGTAACACCTGAGAGACATGGCACAAACCAACAACTTAACAACAGGTGTGTAACACCTGAGAGACATGACACACACCAACAACTTAACAACAGGTGTGTAACACCTGAGAGACATGGCACACACCAACAACTCAACAACAGGTGTGTAACACCTGAGAGACACGACACACACCAACAACTCAACAACAGGTGTGTAACACCTGAGAGACATGACACACACCAACAACTCAACAACAGGTGTGTAACACCTGAGAGACATGACACACACCAACAACTTAACAACAGGTGTGTAACACCTGAGAGACATGGCACATACCAACAACTCAACAACAGGTGTGTAACACCTGGGAGACATGGCACACACCAACAACTCAACAACAGGTGTGTAACACCTGAGAGACATGGCACACACCAACAACTCAACACTACATGCTTTTTTTCTTTACTCTCTTATTTAAGGACAACATTCTTCTGCGATCGTAAAATGAAACATATTTAATATAACATACCATGTTTTGGGTTCCCCTTTATGTAGAAAAGTGTCAAAAAGTATACAAAATACATTTTGGTACCAATACTAAATTATCAGTATACCAATTGGTTTGATATGTAACTGAGGTTCAACATGTTGTTCCACCTCAATCATAGTTTACTGCAACAGGTGTCGCGATTACATTAGTGAATGAGCCGGACTACACTTACAACAAGACTGACAATAGCTTGATGGTTAAGACTGCTGCCTCTCAGTCAGTAAAAGCGGATTCAAATCCATTACTTTGTAAAACTATTTTTTTGTTTCACCTATCATAGTTTAATGATTGCATTTGTTTATAAGCAAAAATCATGTCTTGATGGGACCCAGGATAACTCAATGGTAAACAATGTGGGCTACTGGGTTTGAATCCCAATTGATTTGATATATAACTAAG
>NC_084637.1:24776693-24781693 GCF_033978795.1 Nerophis ophidion
AGATATATGGTGTTTTACTGGTTGAAGAATATGAAAATGTGTGCTTTTCAGGAGATGCAGCAGATAATTAAAAATGGCCCCCAGTCTTGGCACCTTCTAATTAGGCTACAATGCCACACGAGGTCTCGCTTGTGCCTGAAGCGTGCTGTGCCTTTAAATCCAAGGCCCATCTTCCTGTTTAGGAATGGAGAGCCTTCCGGTGGTTCTTCACAGTCCTGCTGGTTTACGACGAGCGTTCACCAGAAAGTGACAAATATTTACCCACGTCGCTTTTCAGCCTGCATGGTGCCATTCCTGCTCCTCGTTGGCAATCCCACCGCGCCACTCGTGTGATTAAGGACTGCAAACTCTCACACGCCATCTGCTGCCCGACCCCAAAAACTAACCGGGTGTTAGCATAACAGAGTGATTACCTAACACTGCGATTCGATTTCTTTTTCTAAAACGTCTGTAGAAATAAAGAAACTTAAAGGGGAACATTATCACCAGACCTATGTAAGCGTCAATATATACCTTGATGTTGCAGAAAAAAGACCATATATTTTTTGAACCAGTTTCCGAACTCTAAATGGGTGAATTTTGGCGAATTAAACGCGTTTCTGTTTATCCCTCTCTGAGCGACGACGTCAGAACATGACGTCACATCAGTACTCAACGCCATTTTTCCCTACCACATCACACGCATCGGGTCAAATCAGCTCTGTTATTTTCCGTTTTTTCGACTATTTTCCGATACCTTGGAGACATCGTGCCTCGTCGGTGTGTTATCGGAGGGTGTAACAACACAATCAGGGACTTACGTTGAATGTGCATCGATTAGCACGGCATGCTAATCGATGCTAACATGCTATTTAGGCTAGCTGTGTACATATTGCAGCATTATGCCTCATTTGTAGCTATATTTACATCCAGCCTTTCCCTACACCCACATTTTATGCCAAACAAACACATACCAGTCGACGGATTTAAGTTGCTCCAGTATCAAGAGATGCGAAAGTCCTTCGTTTGGTTTTTACCAGCGATGCTACGACAGAGATGGCACAGAGATGGCAAGAATGTCTGGATATCCTGCGACACTCAAAGCAGATGCATTCCCAACGATAAAGTCAACGAAATCACAAAGGTGAGTTTTGTTGATGTTATTGACTTATGTGCTAATCAGACATATTTGTTCGCGGCATGACTGACTGCCAGCTAATCGATGCTAACATGCTATTTAGGCTAGCTGTATGTACATTTGAAACTATTTTTACATCCAGCGTTTCCTTCCACCCACATTTAATGCGAAACAAACACTTACCAATCGACTGATTTAAGTTGATCCAGTGTCAATGCGAAAGTCCTGATCGGTTGGTCTGCACATTTTACCGGCGATGCTAAGACAGACATGCATGGCCGAATAGCGTCAATAGCTATTCGCTCAATAGCTTCAGTTTCTTCTTCAATTTCGTTTTCGCTATCTACCTCCATACTCCAACCATCTGTTTCAATACATGCGTAATCTGTTGAATCGCTTAAACCGCTGAAATCTGAGTCTGAATCCGAGCTAAGGTCGCTATATTTTGCTGTGCTATTCGCCATTGTTTGTATTGGAATCGCTATGTGACGTCACAAGGAAATGAACAGTGGCTTAGGCAAATAGCGAAAAACAAGCACTTTAAAGCCTTCTTTAGGGATATTCCGGGACGGGTAAAATTTTGAAAAAAACTTCGAAAAATAAAATAAGCCACTGGGAACTGATTTTTATTGGTTTTAACCCTCCTGAAATTGTGATAATGTTCCCCTTTAAAGGCCTACTGAAACCCACTACTACCGACCACGCAGTCTGAGAGTTTATATATCAATGATGAAATATTAACATTGCAACACATGCCAATACGGCCTTTTTAGTTTACTAAATTGCAATTTTAAATTTCCCGCAAGTTTCTTGCTGAAAACGTCGTGGAATGTTGACGGGTAAGCGTGACGTCACGGACTGTAAGGAAATATTAGCGCTGCACCAAACACGGCTGAAAGTCGTCTCTGTTCATGGCGTGATTACACACTATTTTGGACATCTGTGTTGCTGAATCTTTTGCAATTTGGAGACTATAAAGAACAATGCTGTTGGTGAAAAATGGTGGATTCCAGCTGTCTTTAGCACCGAGACCCAGCCGGTGTTTCTTTGTTTGATGTGAAGCGGAGCGGTCAAGCGAACATGTTTTCTCTACGTCAACCAGCATGTTTTTGGATGGGGAAATTGTGATATATATCTTACCGGAGACATCAATGGATTATTCGTCGTCCTGCAGCAGCTGTCATGTCAAAAAAAGGCAGCTGTGAACTTAACTCCTCGGCTTCTCTCTGAGACACTGCGTGTTCACCGCAGCCATCCGACCTCGAAGTATGTCTTTACAATCTTTAAAATCTCACTAAAACACTATTAAAACAATAAGCAGATAAGGGATCTTCCAGAATTATCCAAATAAATGTGTCTAAAAACATCTGAATCGCTCCCAATGCAATCGCCTTTTTTTTTTCTTTTTTCTAGTCCTTCGCTATCAATATCCTCAGCCACAAATCTTTCATCCTCGCTCAAATTAATGGGGAAATTGTCGTTTTCTCGGTCCGAATAGCTCTTTTTGTTTGAGGCTCCCATTATAAACAATGTGAGGATGTGAGGAGGCCTCACACGGGTGATGTCATCGTCTGCTACTTCCGGTACAGGCAAGGCTTTTTTTTTAGCGACCAAAAGTTGAAAACTTTATCGTGGATGTTCTCTACTAAATCCTTTCAGCAAAAATATGGCAATATCGCGAAATGATCAACCATGACACATAGAATGGACCTGCTATCCCCGTTTAAATAAGAAAATCCTATTTCAGGATAAGGATATTAATTTGTGTTGTTATTTATTTAATGTATTCTTCTTTTTTTACACTGAATTTATGTAAGTGATTTGTTTGCAACTGTTTTTTATTTTACATCACTGACAATTTTATTGAGAAAAAAAAATATCCAGTGTAAAAAAGTGTAGATATTAACTGTTGGAATCATTTCTATAGTTTGAAATGTGAATGATGTTGTATTATGCCCCAGTTGAGCACTTAACTGTCCCGTGTCACGTGACTTCATACTTGACACCTTATTGGCTGCTTCTGGGGCAGGATCGATTGCTTTAGTCTAAATTTACCGGAAGTTATTTTTGCTTTTTGAAGCAGCATATTTTTTGACATGTATTGCATTGTTTTACACTGAATTTTTTATCCACTGAAATTTTATACCCTGAATTGTTTTACAATGAATTTTTGTACACCACATTTTTTATACGCTGTATTTTTATACCCTGAATTGTTTTTACACTGATATTTTGTACACCATTTTTTTACACTGAATTTTTATACCGTGACTTGTTTTACACTGATTTTTTGTACAACTAATTTTTTATATACTGAATTTTTGTACACCGTATTTTTACACGCTGAATTTCTATACTCTGAATTTCTATACTCTGAATTTATTTAAACTGATTTTTTGTACACAGAATTTGTGTACCCTAAATTGTTTTACACTGAATTTATGTACACCCAATTTTTTATACACTTAATTTTTGTACACCAAATTTTTTACACACTGAATTTTCTTAAATAGATTTTTTGTACACTGAATTTGTGTACGCTGATTTTTTTTCACACTGAATATTTGTACCCCAAAATTTTCATACACTTAATTTTGGTACACCAAATTTTTTATACGCTGAATTTCTACTCACTGAATTTTTTTAAACTGTTTTTTTGTACTCTAAATTGTTGTACCCTAAATTGTTTTACACTGAATTTTTGTACACCAAATTTTTTAGACGCTGAATTTCTACACACTGAATTTTTTCAAACTGATTTTTTATACACTGAATTATTTTTACACTGAATTTTCATAAATAACATTTTTATACACTTAACTGTTATCCACAAATTTTTTTGTATTCTGAATTTGCATCCACTGAATTTCTACACACTGAATTTTTACACCAAAAAATATTTACACAGATTTTTTTAAAATAAATTTTATATTTATACACTACATTTATTTTTCACATACTCTGAATTTCAGAATATTTATACACTTAATTTTAAAACACAGAATTTTCTATTAAATTTTCCCATGTAAACTAATTTCACTTGAGAACTGCAGCTTGTTAAAGGAATTTTTTTTACAGGTTATGTAGGCAGCTAACAAGGAAATAGTGTCTTATGTCCTAAAATAAAAGCTTCCGACATTCATTTGATGTTTTTATTTTAGGTGGATTTTAGCATTGAATGTAATAAATACAAATATAAAGTGTTATTTATGAATTTATTTGCTTTGACAGTCCAGTCTTTGGATTTTGGAACTTCATTCTATTAAGTTTTGTTGTTTGTTTTTTTCTTAATTTAACCTCACAATCCCTATGTGAGACAATTTTTTTTTGTTGATGCACCCTAAGTCGTAAAATATGTAAGTAAGAGGTGGCTAACAATGCAGCTAATAGGAGTACACTATACCCCCCATAAACCCTCTAAAAAGACAAACAAAACACCAACAATACTATTTTTACATCTCTACCTGAATATTAACCAAGTATTAGCGATGTTGCTATTATAAGCGCTAAAAGAGAGAAACTATTTTTGGCCAACTACCTTATGCTGCTATATTGACATATTGAGCTGCTGCTGGGGGCGGGGGGTGGTAGTGGGGGATGCATGGGATTCTGGGTATTTTTTGTGTTGTGTTTAGATTAGAGTAGATGGATTAGATAGTACTTTATTTATTCCGTCTGGAGAGTTCCTTCAGGAAAATTAAAATGTTCAGCACAATCCCATTCAAGATCAGACAAACACTACAGGGAGACAGAACAGGATCGCTGACGGGTCTGCCGGCTTCCAGCGCCCCTACAAAAAAGATGAGATACAGGTAAACAATGGGAGAAAAAAATTGAAGATTAAAATAAAATAAAAAATAAAAATGTATAATGTTATGTTGCT
>NC_084637.1:24786693-24861693 GCF_033978795.1 Nerophis ophidion
CATCCATCCATCCATTTTCTACCGCTTATTCCCTTTAGGGTCACGAAGGGCGCTGGTGCCTGTCTCAGCTACTCCTTTTCGCAGGGAGTAGTCTTTGCCATTGAGTTTCATTTCAGTTTGTCCAAGGTGTGTTGCCATAGTCAGGAAGTAGTCTTTGCCATTAAGTTAAATTTCAGTTTGTCATAGGTGTGTTGCCGTAGTCAGGAAATAGTCTTTGCTATTGAGTTTCATTTCAGTTTTTCTTCGGTGTGTTGCCGTAGACAGGAAGTAGTCTTTGCCATTGAGTTTCATTACAGTTTGTCCGAGGTGTGTTTTCGTTGTCAGGAAGTAGTCTTAGCCTTCAAGTTTGATTAAGTTTGTCCCAGGTGTTTTGCCGTAGTCAGGAAGCAGTCTAAACCATTCAGTTTCATTTCAGTTTGTCCTAGGTGTGTTGCCGCAGTCAGGAAGTAGTCTTTGCCATTAAGTTTTATTTCAATTCGTCCTAGGTGTGTTGCTATAGTCAGGCAGTAGTCTTGGCCATTACATTTCATTTCAGTTTGTCCCAGGTGTGTTGCCGTAGTCAGGAAGTAGTCTTTGCCATTAAGTTTAATTCCAGTTGGTCCTAGGTGTGTTGCCGTAGTCAGGAAGTAGTCTTAGCCATTCATTTTAATTTCAAATTGTCCCAGGTGTGTTGCCGTAGTCAGGAAGTAGTCTTTGCCATTAAGTTTCATTTCAGTTTGTACTAGGTGTGTTGCCGTAGTCAGGAAGTATTCTTTGCCCATCCATCCATCCATTTTCTACCGCTTATTCCCTTTAGGGTCACGGAGGGCGCTGGTGCCTGTCTCAGCTACAATCGGATGGAAGGTGGGGACACCCTCGACAAGTCGCCACCTCTTCGCAGGGAGTAGTCTTTGCCATTGAGTTTCATTTCAGTTTGTCCAAGGTGTGTTGCCATAGTCAGGAAGTAGTCTTTGCCATTAAGTTTAATTTCAGTTTGTTCTAGGTGTGTTGCCGTAGTCAGGAAATAGTCTTTGCCATTGAGTTTCATATCAGTTTTTCTTCGGTGTGTTGCCGTAGTCAGGAAGTAGTTCATGCCATTCAGTTTAGTTTCAGTTTTTCCTAGGTGTGTTGCCGTAGTCAGGAAGTAGTCTTTGCCATTGAGTTTCATTACAGTTTGTCAGATGTGTGTTGTCGTAGTCAGGAAGAAGTCTTAGCCATCAAGTTTAATTTCAGTTTGTCCCAGGTGTGTTGTCGTAGTCAGGAAACAGTCTATACCATTCAGTTTCATTTCAGTTTGTCCTAGGCGTGTTGTCGCAGTCAGGAAGTAGTTTATGCCATTCAGTTTAGTTTCAGTTTTTCCTAGGTGTGTTGCCGTAGTCAGGAAGTAGTCTTTGCCATTAAGTTTTATTTCAGTTTGTCCTAGGTGTGTTGCCGTAGTCAGGAAGTAGTCTTTGCCATGAGTTTTTCTTTCAGTTTGTCCAAAGTGTGTTGCCGTAGTCAGGAAGTAGTCTATGCCATTAAGTTTAATTTCGGTTTGTCACCGTAGTCAGGAAGTAGTCTTTGCCATTAAGTTTAATTTCACTTTGTTCTAAGTGTGTTGCCATAGTCAGGAAGTAGTCTTTGTCATTAAGGTAAAAATGCCTATCTGAAGATACCAAGAACTGTACTTGGTGAAGGAAAAAATGGGAGTATGGCTTCGTATTCTTCTTGCACCGTTCTCATGTCTGCCATTTCATGATTTTAGTTTGTAGCAACCCTTAACGGCCTACAAGCTACGGCTAATGTTTAGCTCGTTAGCTAGTCAGCCGTCAATCATATATTAGTTATAGTTATAGTTACATTGAAATTTGAGTATATTTCACAAAACTAGTAAAGTTGTTTGTAGTCTATTCTACTGTATTGATTTTAAAACTATATATTCTATCTATATGTGTTTTTTTTCTCTTTAAAAGACATGATGCATGTTACAGTGGTGCTGTTTTGGGGGGCGAGGCACAAACTTACTAGATTTTTCTATTTCCAAGGGTGGAGATCATTTGAGCTTGTAAATTGTGTGCTCGTTTTATTTTTTTGCTGATATCAGAACAATGTCGGATTGGGACACCCTTATTTGTGATCACTCTAAATGGCGAATGTATGAGACTGGTACTGATCAACTTAGAGCAGGGGTGTCCAAACCTTCTGACTCGGGGGCCACATTGGGCTGAACTTTTTTTGCGTGGGGGCCAAAAGCCGACTGCATGTAAAGTAACTACAAACACACACTGTAAATATATATATATATATATATATATATATATACGTATATATATATATATATATACATATATATATATATACGTATATATATATATATATACATATATATATGTATATATATATATATATATATATATATATATATATATATATATATATATATATATATATATATATATATATATATATATATATATATATATATAATGGATATCGACTTGTCCAGGGTGTACCCCGCCTTCCGCCCGATTGTAGCTGAGATAGGCGCCAGCGCCCCCCGCAACCCCAAAAGGGAATAAGCGGTAGAAAATGGATGGATGGATAACCTCCCTAAAGTTTTGTAATCAATCAGAAATAACAAGCAGCTAGAATGCGCCTCACAGGTATGGAGAGAGCGTTTTGCATTTTTCCCATCATGCATTGTAGTGACCTCAAATGGGTGAAATTTTGAATTATGTACGGTGCTTTGACATTTCTTATACTATCCACACAATTCAGTGAGCAGGTTGTGTTATGTGTGACCCTGGCTGTTGACATTTTGTGTTAGTTTATGTGCAACATGAGTGGGAAAGGTTGTTTGGATTGGGTCGTATAAGTGAATACTGTGCCGCCCACGCTAAAATTCATGGTCGCTGACCTGCTTAACTCACGTTGTCCACCAGATGGTGACAATTTTACAGCTGTTAGGCCGTCAGAAATTCAAAATGAAGCGAGCCAGATTCCTTATTAAAGGGGAACATTATCACAATTTCAAAATGGTTAAAAATAATAAAAAATCAGTTCCCAGTGGCTTCTTGTATTTTTTGGAATTTTTTTTCAAAATTTTACTGGTCCCGGAATATACCTAAAAAAAGCTTTAAAGTGCCTTTTTCGCTCTCTGCCAAGACACTGTTCATTTCCCTGTGACGTCATACAGTGCTGCCAGTGTAAACAAACAATAGCGAATACCACAGCAAGATATAGCGACATTAGCTCGGATTCAGACTCGGATTTCAGCGGCTTAAGCGATTCAACAGATTACGCATGTATTGAAACGGATGGTTGGAGTATGAAAGTATTGAAGAAGAAACTGAAGCTATTGAGCGAATAGCTATTGACGCTATTCATAGCCATAGCATGGCCGAATAGCTGCGTTAGCGTCGCCGTTAAAATCTTGTGACACTGGAGCAACTTAAATGCTTCGATTGGTAAGTGTTTTTTCGCATTAAATGTGGGTGGACGGAAACGTAATATAGTTGCAAATGCATCTGCAGGTTATCCATACATCTCTGTGCCATGTCTGCTTTAGCACCACCGGTAAATAGCATTTTAGCGTCAATTAGCGTAGCATGTCAGCATCGATTAGCTGGCAGTCAACATCAACAAAACTCACATTTGTGATTTTGTTGACTTTATAGTTGCAAATGCATCTGCAGGTTATCCATACATCTCTGTGCCATGTCTGCTTTAGCACCACCGGTAAATAGCATTTTAGCGTCGATTAGCGTAGCATGTCAGCATCGATTAGCTGGCAGTCAACATCAACAAAACTCACATTTGTGATTTTGTTGACTTTATAGTTGCAAATGCATCTGCAGGTTATCCATACATCTCTGCGCCATGTCTGCTTTAGCACCGCCGGTAAATAGCATGTTAGCATCGATTAGCGTAGCATGTTAGGATCGATTAGCTGGCAGTCACGCCGCGACCAAATATGTCTGATTAGCACATAAGTCAACAACATCAACAAAAGTCACCTTTGTGATTTAGTTGACTTTATCGTTGCAAATGCATCTGCAGGTTATCCATACATCTCTGTGCCATGTCTGTCATCGCCGGTAAAATGTCTACTTTCGCATCTTCGGGCCAGTGGTGCAACTTGAATCCCTCTTTGTTAGTGTTGTTACACCCTCCGACAACACACCGACGAGGCATGATGCCTCCAAGGTTCCAAAAAATAGTCGAAAAAACGGAAAATAACAGAGCTGAGACCCGGTGTTTGCAATGTGTTGAAAATGGCGGCTGTATGGCCTTGGTGATGTCACGTTCTGACGTCATCGCAAAAAGAGCGATAATCAAAATGGCGTTTAATTCGCCAAAATTCACCCATTTAGATTTCAGAAATCGGTGAAAAAAATATATGGTCTTTTTTCTGCACCATCAAGGTATATATTGACGCTTACATAGGTCTGGTGATAATGTTCCCCTTTAAACTTGGACACCCCTGACTTTGAGGGTTCGAATATGTCAACAGTTAAGGCATGGTGCTCTTGGCAAACACAAGAAACAGCTTGGTGTGTTTTTTTTGTTTTGTTTGTTTTTTTACACTTCCATAAAAAAGTTTCTCGCTGCCATAAGAGCCAGTGTGCAAGGCCGGATGCACTTGAATGGACGAGCATGTTTTTGGCCTTGTGCTCAAGAAACTCCCAGCAGGGCGGTCTGCCTTTCAGACAAAGCACTGAAGGGTCCGTCAATACTCTGCTCTCAGCGCTCCCCGTTTGTCCGCGTTCCAACGCGGCGTGAAAAAGGTCAATCGATAGCCGACTCGCAGAGTACTAGATCTCGCTAACATTTAAGGTGCTTCTTGCTGGTCATGTCGTTCCAGATGCGGTGCATTTCTTCGGGGGAGATCTGGTGGACGGTGACCACTCGCCGGTAGCGGCAGAGGCTGTAAGCCATCTTCCAGTGGTTGAAGCCGCTGTTCTGGAAGGGGTGGATGCCCAGTTTGCGCAGGCACACCCCTACGTACACGTCCTCCAGGTGCAGGAGCCTGGTGTGCAGCGAGGTTTGGTATATGAGCTCGGCCACGTCGGCGGAGAAGACGTAGCCGGTGCCGGAGCAGAACGGCGGGTACTTGCTGTCCGGGTACAAATCTCTGGGCATGTACCACTTGCTGCGCATGTCTCGGATCGGCCCGCCGTTGATGACGTAACCGGTGAAGTATCTCCGCCTGGGCTTGGTGGTGGGCTTCAGCAGGTTGTAGACCAGGTTCTCCATGTTCACGAAGATATCGCTGTCCGTTTTGAGAACGTACTGGGCTCTGGCGCAGTACGTGGCCACCCAGCGCATGCCCATCAGCGTCTTGAGCGTCAGGTTGTGGTAGGAGTCGACGAAGTCCTCAACGACCACGTCGTGAAAGATCTGGCTCTCCTGCTCCAGCATCTGGTTGAGGACGGCGTCCGTGCTGCGCCCCAGCAGGAAGAGAGTGACCACGCGCACGTCCGGGAAGGTGGTCTCGTCGCCCCAGGTCTCTCTGATGGCCTGCCGCGCGTCAAATTCCTTATGGGTGGTGCTGATGAGGATGACCAGAAACGGCGGCTCGGCCTCGCACTTCTTGGCCTCGTTGATGAGGTAGTCGAAGTCGTGCGGGTTGAGCGAGCGCGTGCGGTAGTTGCCGAAGGCGGCGCTCTTGTTCAGCTTGGGCGCCTTGCGGACCAGGATGTTCATCTGGCCCACGTAGGACGAGGACGGGCGGGACACGCTCAGGTACCACAGAGCGCTGGCCCAGCAAACCACCGTCAGCAAGTACAAACAGGAGACCTTTGAAGGCATCGCTGTTCACGTCGTTACCAGCGGGGGCAGCATGGGAAACTCTCGGAGCGGTTCTCCATGGGGCGTCTTGGATCGGGAGGTACAGCTTGAGGCCGCCTCCTTCTCGCATCCACTCCTAACAATCTTGAGTGTTTAGCAATGTGACGGAGGAGACATGTTTTCTTAACATGACCTTAGTGGGCACTGCTTTGAACTCCCATTGACGGCACCTGAAATTAAGAGATAAAAAAGAGGTGTCAGTGACAAACGACGTTAAAGAGGAAAGAGAATCAAGACAAAAATGTTGCATGTTTATTTTTCATATGAACGTTGGTTTCCTCTCACTGCAATGAAGGGATGAAACATTTCATGAAAGTCCGTCGGATCATTTTCAGTGTGTGTGTAGCATACGTTCCAAACTTGAGACCTCCTAATTCGGGAAATGGGGGTGGGGGGGGTAAAGTTGGGCAGGGTTTGGTTGTAGCGGGGGTGTGTATTGTAGGGCGGGGTTTGGTGTTAGCAGGGGTGTATATTGTAGCATCCTGGAAGAGTTAGTGTTGCAAGGGGTTCTGGGTATTTGTTCTGTTATGTTTATATTGTGTTACGGTGCGGATGTTCTCCCGAAAAGTTTTTGTCATTTTTGTTTGGTGTGGGTTCAGTGTTAAAGTTGTTTATACAGCCACCCTCAGTGTGACCTGTATGGCTGTTGACCAAGTATGCATTGCATTCACTCATGTGTGTATGTAAAAGCCGCATATATTACGTGGCTGGGCCGACGCGCTGTTTTATGGACGAAAAGCGGACGTGACGACAGGTTGTGGAGGACGATAAAGGCAGCCCCTTTAAGGAACGCCCGCAATATTGTTGTCCGGGTGGAAATTGGGAGACAATGGTTGCCCCGGGAGATTTTCCGGAGGGGCACTGAAATTTGGGAGTCTCCCGGAAAAATCTGGAGGAGGTGGCAAGTGTGGTGTGTAGGAGTTGTGGAGGCATTGCTTAATGGAACCACTTTGGATTCTTCTGGATCAAACTGTGGTACGTGTACCACTATTGGTACGCCAGCTCCATCAAATTGTATGCCGACAAATGTGATTTGTTATTTAAGTACAGTTCATTTTTCATTTTCTTTTATTTAACCAGGTTAAAAAAAAACTATTTGCGAGAGTGACCTGGGACAAGAGGGTGGCAAAAACAAGTTTCATTAATTAATAGAACAACAAAAAACAGGAACAGTCACACACCACAAACATAAAAAAATATGCAATAGGTAAAAATCTAAATGTTTCAATAAAAACAAGTACAATGCCCAAAAGAAACAGTTTCTCCATCCTTTAAAATGGCCTGAAATTCCCCCAAAGGGATCAGTTCAGGCGGCCTCAGATTATTTTGTAATTCTTTCCATGACCATGGAGCAACAAATCTAAGAACCAACACGCCAAGTACGTCCTGCGACCTTAAACTGGAACGACTGGAGCCTCTGCACTTAAAAGAACACAACTAAGGGAGAACCAGACCAAGAAGTGATTCATGTATAAAAAAACATCCATGGGAAAATCTGCGGACTGACAAAAATGGACAGTTTGTCAGTTGCATTCAATCAAACAATCAATCAATGTTTACTTAAAATCATGAGTGTCTCAAAAGGCCGCACAATGTCCAAAATATTAAATATAGTTGTTAAATAAAACATCTGCCTTGTTTTTAATGAATACTTAAGCTTACTTCGCTACTGTATTCAAATGATTCAAATGTTGGTCATTATGGTGGTACTTGGAGAGCCAAGTGTTTTCTGAGGTGGCACTTGAGTGTTTCCCCTAGAAAATGTGTTAGTTAAGGTGGTGTCTTTTTATTAGTTTATTAAGGATCCCCATTAGTCTACAACACAGTGGAGACTATTCTTCCTGGGGTCCAGGCAAAAGACATCACACAATCACAAAACAAAAGATTAAAATGCAGTACAACATGATCCAATAATAAAATGTCATAATACAAAAATAGCAACAACAAATACAACACCGGACAGACCGGGGAAAGGGGTGGGTGGGTGTAAGGATCGGTGTAACGCGACCTGCTGCCATCACGTCTCCACCTTGTCGCTGCCACCAAGTAGCCTGGTTGGCAATAGACTACACACTGTAGTGAAGTAGGCCGGCTTCTTCACATGAAGAACCCTAAAATTTTGGGTTGTTTTCCGCTCCATTTGCTGAATAGCGATATATATATATATATATATATATATATATGTATATATATATATGTATTTATTTTTTTTTTTTTTTCCATAAAGTAAGAACAAAACAGTCCTAGTAACCTGAGATACTAAGTATTGGTAGAGTGGCCGTGCCAGCAACTTGAGGGTTCCAGGTTCGATCCACGCTTCTGCCATCCTAGTTACTGCCGTTGTGTCCTTGGGCAAGACACATTGCCCACCTGCTCACAGTGCCACCCACACTGGTTTAAATGTAACTTACATAATGGGTTTCACAATGTAAAGCGCTTTGAGGCACTAGAGGAAAGCGCTATATAAATATAATTCACTTCACATTATTATGCCAACTGCTGACATATGCGCAACTCATCATACTTAATTTATTACAGCATTTGGAAAGCCTGTAATAGATTTTTTACTATGTAAATGTTATATTTTTATCAACATGTGATAGCAGGGACCCTGCCATTCAAAACTAAGCTGCTACATTACTAATGATTAATTTAACTATAGCTGAAAAAATAGTACAATAGCAATAGGAGAGACTTTTCATCCCTGAACACTATGGAGTTCATGTAGGCTTAATGATGCACTTAGATTATTATATCAACTATCAGAGACAGAAACTCTTCATTTAACATAATGTCCTTTTTGGCTGCTTCAACACAGCTCAATCAACATAGAAAAAGGTCAAGTGAAATGACAGACAGACAGAGCTTTGCTGTCCGTAACACACACACCGCAAAATGAGCTAACGTTACGCTAAAAGCTAATTAGCCTTCACCTCAAAGACTGCGAGCGAGCTGAGCTGCCGTTTATGTTTCTCGATACATCAATATTTTTTTTCGTCACAAAATCTTTTTTTCTATTTTTGAAATGTATATCATGTTTATAAAGTTAGGAAATATGTCCCTGGACCAATGTATGATCTTGCAACTACTTGGTATCGGATCGATACCTAAATTTGTGGTATCACCCAAAACTAATGTAAAGTATCAAACAGCAGAAGAATAAGTTATTATTACATTTTAACAGAAGTGTTGGGAGAACATGTTGAACCAGAAAATAAGCAGATATTAACAGTAAAAGAACAAGTGGATTAAGAATACATTTTTAAAGTTTGTCCCTCGTAATGTTGACAAAATAATAGGTAGATAAATGACACAATATGTTACTGCATATTTCAGCAGACTAATTAGGAGTCTTTGTTTGTTTACTTACTAATAAAAGACAAGTTGTCTAGTATGTTAACTATTTTATTTAAGGACAAACTTGCAAAAAGGAACACATGTTTAATGTAGCCTAAGATTTTTTTGTTAAAGGGGAACATTATCACAATTTCAGAAGGGTTAAAACCAATAAAAATCAGTTCCAAGTGGCTTATTTTATTTTTCCAAGTTTTTTTCAAAATTTTACCCATCCCGGAATATTCCGAAATAAGGCTTTAAAGTGCCTGATTTTCGCTATCTACAAAGCCACCGTCCATTTTCCTGTGACATCATCCATTGATGCCAATACAAAAACATGGCGGATACCACAGCAAGATATAGCGACATTAGCTCGGATTCAGACTCGGTTTTCAGCGGCTTAAGTGACTCAACAGATTACGCATGTATTGAAACGGATCTTTGGAGTATGGAGGCAGATAGTGAAAACGAAATTGAAGAAGAAACTGAAGCTATTGAGCGAATACCTATTGACGTTATTCGGCCATGTCTGCCTTAGCATCGCCGGTAAAATGTGCAGACCAAACAATCGGGACTTTTGCCTTGACACTGGAGCAACTTAAATCCGTCGATTGGTAAGTGTTTGTTTGGCAGTGTATTTGGGAAACGCTGGATAAACCAATAAAAATCAGTTCCCAGTGGCTTATTTTATTTTTCCAAGTTTTTTTCAAAATTTTACCCATCCCGAAATATTCCGAAATAAGGCTTTAAAGTGCCTGATTTTCGCTATCTACAAAGCCACCGTCCATTTTCCTGTGACATCATCCATTGATACCAATACAAAAACATGGCGGATACCACAGCAAGATATAGCGACATTAGCTCGGATTCAGACTCGGTTTTCAGCGGCTTAAGTGACTCAACAGATTACGCATGTATTGAAACGGATCTTTGGAGTATGGAGGCAGATAGTGAAAACGAAATTGAAGAAGAAACTGAAGCTATTGAGCGAATACCTATTGACGTTATTCGGCCATGTCTGCCTTAGCATCGCCGGTAAAATGTGCAGACCAAACAATCGGGACTTTTGCATTGACACTGGAGCAACTTAAATCCGTCGATTGGTAAGTGTTTGTTTGGCAGTGTATTTGGGAAACGCTGGATAAACCAATAAAAATCAGTTCCCAGTGGCTTATTTTATTTTCTAAAGTTTTTTTCAAAATTTTACCCATCCCGGAATATCCCAAAATAAGGCTTTAAAGTGCCTGATTTTCGCTATCTGCGAAGCCACCGTCCATTTTCCTGTGACGTCATCCAGTGATGCCAATACAAAAACATGGCGGATACCACAGCAAGATATAGCGACATTAGCTCGGATTCAGACTCGGATTTCAGCGGCTTAAGCGATTCAACAGATTACGCATGTATTGAAACGGACGGTTGGAGTATGGAGGCAGATGGTAAAAACAAAATAGAAGAAGAAACTGAAGCTATTGAGCGAATAGCTATTGACGCTATTCGGCCATGTCTGCCTTAGAATCGCTGGTAAAATGTGCAGACCAAACAATCGGGACTTTCGCATTGACACTGGAGCAACTTAAATCTGTCGATTGGTAAGTGTTTGTTTGGCATTAAATTTGGTAAACGCTGGATAAACCAATAAAAATCAGTTCCCAGTGGCTTATTTTATTTTTCAAAGTTTTTTTCAAAATTTTACCTATCCCGGAATATCCCGAAATAAGGCTTTAAAGTGCCGGATTTTCGCTATCTGCGAAGCCACCGTCCATTTTCCTGTGACGTCATCCAGTGATGCCAATACAAAAACATGGCGGATACCACAGCAAGATATAACAACATAAGCTCGGATTCAGACTCGGTTTTCAGCGGCTTAAGCGATTCAACAGATTACGCATGTATTGAAACGGACGGTTGGAGTATGGAGGCAGATGGTAAAAACAAAATAGAAGAAGAAACTGAAGCTATTGAGCGAATAGCTATTGACGCTATTCGGCCATGTCTGCCTTAGCATAGCCGGTAAAATGTGCAGACCAAACAATCAGGACTTTCGCATTGACACTGGAGCAACTTAAATATGTCGATTGGTAAGTGTTTGTTTGGCATTGCATTTGGGAAACGCTGGATGCAAATACAGCTACAAATGTACATACAGCTAGACTATATAATAACATCTTAGCATCAATTAGCTGGCAGTCATGCCGCGACCAAATATGTCTGATTAGCACATAAGTCAATAACATCAACAAAACTCACCTTTGTGACTTTATCGTTGGAAACGCATCTGCTTTGAGTGTCACAGGGTATCCATTCATCTCTGTGCCATATCTGTCGGTAAAATGTGCGGACACTGGAGCAACTTAAATCCGTCGATTGATAAGTGTTTGTTTGGCATTGAATGTGGATGGAGGGAAAGGCTGCATGCAAATATAGCTACAAATGAGGCATAACGATGCAATATGTACATACAGCTCGCCTAAATAGCATGTTAGCATCGATTAGCATGCCGTGCTAATCGATGCACATTCTACGTAAATCAACTTCAATCCGTCCCTGATCGTGTTGTTACACCCTCCGACAACACACCGACGAGGCATGATGTCTCGAAGGTACCGGAAAACAGTCGAAAAAACGGAAAATAACAGAGCTAGTTTGACTTGCTGCGTGTAATGTGTTTGAGAAAATGGCGTTGACGTTGACATTTGACGTCATTGCTCCGAGAGCAAATAACAGAAAGGCGTTTAATTCGCCAAAATTCACTCATTTAGAGTTCGGAAATCGGTAAAAAAAATATATGGTCTTTTTTCTGCAACATCAAGGTATATATTGACGCTTACATAGGTCTGGTGATAATGTTCCCCTTTAAAATAAAGCCAATAATGACATGTTTTGTGGTCGCCTTTATTTAGAAAAGTATCAAAAAGTATCGAAATACATTTTGGTACCGGTATCGATACAACCCTTGTGTCAACGATACGGTCCCATCGGCATCAGCCAAACTCTCGCTGATTATCGTCTTCTCATACCCGCCGGGCTCTGGGCGCCCGTCAAGCTCACTCTTGCGAGAGGAGGCGGAGAATGTAAACGTCAAACGGGGGCCGTTGATTAATATCCACTTGGTCTGGTTTAACAACCTCTGTGCGCTTCTAACGTGCTCGCCATCGCTCCTCCACACCTCCGAGAGGGACCGGATCAGACTTTAACGAGATACCTCTTCATTAGTCGCCATGGTGCGCCGGTTGTTACTTCAGCACCTCTGAGCTCTAATTGGACCGAAGTTGGATTTATTTCAAATACCAAATATCCTTTATTAAGCGATCCTTTATTCTGCCGATTCCGATCAACCGTTAATGACGTCTTGAAAGTGTTTTTATGTTGAGTGCTGTTGAAAACATCAACGCAATAATAAACTACTTCTTTATTCTCTTCTACAAAACCCTGTGTAAATGGTACAAACCCCGTTTCCATATAAGTTGAGAAATTGTGTTAGATGTAAATATAAACGGAATACAATGATTTGCAAATCTTTTTCAACCCAAATTCAATTGAATGCACTACAAAGACAAGATATTTGATGTTCAAACTCATAAACTTTTTTTTTGCTAATAATAATTTACTTAGAATTTCATGGCTGCAACACGTAGTTGGGAAAGGGCATGTTCACCACTGTGTTACATCACCTTGTCTTTTAACAACACTCAATAAACGTTTGGGAACAGAGAAAACTAATTACTGAAGCTTTGAAAGTGGAATTCTTTCCCATTCTTGTTTTATGTAGAGCTTCAGTCGTTCAGCAGTCTGCTGTCGTTTTTTTACGCTTTATAATGTGCCACACATTTTCGATGGGAGACAGGTCTGGACTGCAGGCGGGCCAGGAAAGTTCCCGCACTCTTTTTTTACAAAGCCACGCTGTTGTAACACGTGCTGAATGTGGCTTGGCATTGTCTTGCTGAAATAAGCAGGGGCGTCCATGAAAAAGACGGCGCTTAGATGGCAGCATATGTTGTTCCAAAACCTGTATGTACCATCCATTTTCTACCGCTTATTCCATTTGGGGTCGTGGGTCCGCTGGTGCCTATCTCAGCTACAATCGGGCGGAAGGCGGGGTACACCCTGGACAAGTCGCCACCTCATCGTATGTACCTTTCAGCATTAATGGTGCCTTTTTGCATCCGGCAGATCCGGTTTAGCTCGGTTGGTAGAGTGGCCGTGCCAGCAACTTGAGGGTTGCAGGTTCGATTCCCGCTTCCGCCATCCTAGTCACTGCCGTTGTTTCCTTGGGCAAGACACTTTACCCACGTGCTCCCAGTGCCACCCACACTGGTTTGAATGTAACTTAGATATTGGGTTTCACTATGTGAAGCGCTTTGAGTCACTAGAGAAACGCGCTATATAAATATAATTCACTTCACTAATTCACTTCACAGATGTGTAAGTTACCCATGCCTTGGGCACTAATGCACCCCCATACCATCACAGATGCTGGCTTTTGAACTTTTCGTCGATAACAGTGTGGATGGTTCGCTTCCCCTTTGGTCCGGATGACACGATGTCGAATATTTCCAAAAACAATTTGAAATGTGGACTCGTCAGACCACAGAACACTTTTCCACTTAGCCCCTGCTTATTTCACAAGACAATGCCAAGCCACATTCAGCACATGTTACAACAGCGTGGCTTCGTGAAAAAGGAGTGCGGCTACTTTCCTGGCCCGCCTGAAGTCCAGACCTGTCTCCCATCCAAAATGTGTGGCGCATTATGAAGCGTAAAATACGACAGCGGAGACCCCGGACTGTTGAACGACTGAAGCTCTACATCATGGATGTCAAACTCTGGCCCGCGGGCCAAATTTGGCCCACCGAGTAATTTAATTTGGCCCTTGAGGCAATATCAAATTAACATTAGAGCTGGCCCGCCGGTATTATAACACCGCATTCACCACTGATACTCATACTTACCAACCCTACCGATTTTTCCCGGGAGACTCCCGAATTTCAGTGCCCTTGCCGAAAATCACCCGGGGCAACCATTCTCCCGAATTTCTCTCGATTTCCACCCAAACAACATCATTGGGGACGTGCCTTAAAGGCACTGCATTCAACGTCCTCTACAACCTGTTGTCCCGTCCGCTTTTTCTCCATACAAACATTGTGCCGGCCCAGTCATATACTATATGCGGACTTTACACACAAAAAAGTGAATGCAAGGCATACTTGGTCAACCGCTATACAGGTCACACTGAGGGTGGCCGTATAAACAACTTTAACACTGTTACAAATATGCGAACCCACACCAAACAAGAATGACAACCACATTTAGGGAGAACATCCGCACCGTAACACAACATAAACACAACAGAACAAATATCCAGAACCTCTTGCAGAACTAACTCTTCCGGGATGCTACAATATACACCCCCCGCTACCACCAAACCCCGCCGAGTTAATGTTGATATTTACATCAGAAAGCTGCAAATAGGAAAGAGGCATTAAATGTTTTTATTTAAATTTTATTTAATATACCATTGATATTTTTTTATTATTATTATTATTTGAAAATCGATTTTGCATGTCACCATCAAGTTATACAAGCCTTGCTCGTTAAATATTCAATGCAAAACTTGTTTGGGTCCCTATTAAAAGGTTAATTTGTTCAACCTTGGCCCGCGGCTTTGTTCAGTTTTAAATTTTGGCCCACTCCGTATTTGAGTTTGACACCCCTGCTCTACATAAAACAAGAATGGGAAAGAATCCCACTTTCAAAGCTTCAACGGTCTTTTTCACGGACGCCCCTGCTTATTTCAGCAAGATAATGCCAAGCCACATTGAGCACGTGTTACAACAGCGTGGCTTCGTAAAAAAAATGTGCGAGTACTTTCCTGGCCCGCCTGTAGTCCAGACCTGTCTTCCTTCGAAAATGTGTGGCGCATTATGAAGCGTAAAATACGACAGCGGAGACCCCGGACTGTTGAACGACTGAAACTCTACATAAAACAAGAATGGGAAATAATCCCACTTTCAAAGCTTCAACAATTAGTTTCCTCAGTTCCCAAACGTTTATTGAGTGTTGTTAAAGGAAAAGGTGATGTAACACGGCGGTGAACATGCCCTTTCCCAACTTCTTTGGCACGTGTTGCAGCCCTGAAATTCTGAGTTAATTAATATTTGCAGATGAGTTTGAACATCAAATATCTTGTCTTTGTAAGGAATTCAACTGAATATTGGTTGAAAAGGATAAGTAAATCATTGTATTCCGTTTATATTTACATCTAACGCAATTTCCCAACTCATATGGAAACGGGGTTTGTAAATAAATTTATTCATTAATTTTCCCGACAATGTACACAATTAGATTGTTTATCATATCAACATAAATTGCCTTATTAATCCGTGTTTTTTTTTGTTTTTATTTCAACATGATTAATGCGATCCTTTGTGACGAATAAAGTGCAGTAAAAAGAAAAAAAACACAAACCAAAAGCCGCCTCAGAACTGCCTGTGGGACACAAGGCAGAAAAGTAGGTTTGATTATGTACATAAAAGGCGTAAAGATCCTGTTAGAGATCCTATTAGAGATCCTGCAGAGCCGGCGTGGCCGAGATGAAAGTGGCTGAGGAATCTCGCAGCTTCTTTTCATCAGGTCTCGTCTGCTATTCCAGCCTCGTTCCCGCCGGCTCCCGGGCCCCCGTCCTGCCTCTCCTCCACCCTCTGAAGCCCTCCGCCTTCAATCTCACGGCCCAGCAGTGTTCATCTCATCAGGGCTTCTCCTCCATCACTCGCTTATTTTTGAGCTGTCGTTGCATCTTCCTCCACCTCTCCATCTCCACCCACATCTTCTTTCTTCACACTGACTACTCTTCTCAGTCACTTATTGACATGTCCCCGTCCTCGCAGGCCATACTGATCTTCCCTTCCTGTAATTATTCTCCTGCCTCCCTGGCAGAATCACTAAATCATTAATCGTTACTTATCTTCTTTCTCTGACCTTGCTTGCTCTCGTTTGTTCGTTTCTTCCGCAGCTGCCATTGCTTTCCTCCTTTGACGAAAAACAATAGGCACGAAACACTTTTTCAGGGACAGGACGTGACATGGAGTCATGGTCTCGGATCGTGTCTGCGGCACCATCCATCTATCTTATTCCGCTTATCAGAGGTCAGGTCGCGGGGGCAGCAGCCTAAGCAGGGAAGCCCAGACTTTCCTCTCCCCAGCAACTTCATCCAGCTCCTCCCGGGAGACACATAGTCTTCCCAACGTGTCCTAGGTCTTCCCCCTGTCCTAAACACCTCCCTAGGGAGGCGTTCGGGTGGCATCCTGACCAGATTCCCGAACCACCTCATGTGACTCCTCTCGATGTGGAGGAGCAGCGGCTTTACTTTGATCTCCCCCCCCCCCCGGATGGAAGAACTTCTCACTCTACCTCTAAGGCGGAGGAAGCTCATTTCGGCCGCGTGTACCCTGTCCGGACTTTGACTTGGATTAGTTTTGCTTCTGCGATGCAGAGGGAATTTGGAACGAGCCAGGCGAGAGTGTGAGCACATGATTAATTTATTTGTATACTATAATCAAAAAAACAAACAACGGGCACTCACAAGGAGGTACGAATACTAGGCTACAAAATACAAACATGAAACAAAAACACTTGCTCGATGGCATGAATAATAATGAACTATCAACAAAAACAGCATTACTTTAAGCTCCCCCCGGATGGAAGAACTTCTCACTCTACCTCTAAGGCGGAGAAAGCTCATTTCGGCCGCTTGGGGGCGGCATGGCGTAGTGGGTAGAGCGGCTATGCCAGAAACCTGAGGGTTGCAGGTTCGCTTCCCACCTATTAACATCCAAATCGCTGCCGTTGTGTCCTTGGGCAGGACACTTCACCCTTTGCCCCCGGTGCCGCTCACAATGGTGAATGAATGATGAATGAATGATTGGCGGTGTTCGGAGGGGCCGTAGGCGCAAACTGGCAGCCACGCGTCCGTCAGTCCACCCCAGGGCAGCTGTGGCTACAGATGTAGCTTACCACCACCAGGTGTGAATAAATGATGGGTTCCCACTTCTCTGTGAGCGCTTTGAGTATCTAACAATAGAAAAGCGCGATATAAATCTAATCCATTTTTATTATTATTATTATTATTACCCTGTCAGGACTTTGACTTGGATTAGTTTGAAAACATGAAACAAAAACACTTGCTCGATGGCATGAATAATGAACTATAAACAAAAACAGCACGATGGCATGGCTATGAAAAACTAAAACAAAAAACTTACTTGGCGTGGACAAAACCGAAAAGCATGGCATGAAGGTTGGAGCAGCAAGCAGTAAGCATGTCGCAAGTCAGGACTTTGACTTGGATTAGTTTTGCTTCTTTGATGCAGAGGGAATTTGGAACGAGCCAGGCGAGAATGTGAGCACATGATTAATTTATTTATATACTATAATCAAAAAAACAAACAAAGGGCGCTCACAAGGAGCTACGAATACCAGGCTACAAAATACAAACATGAAACAAAAACACTTGCTCGATGGCATGAATAATAATGAACTATCAACAAAAACAGCATTACTTAAAGCTCCCCCCGGATGGAAGAACTTCTCACTCTACCTTTAAGGCGGAGGAAGCTCAGTTCGGCCGCTTGTACCCTGTCAGGACTTTGACTTGGATTAGTTTTGCTTCTTCGATGCAGAGGGAATTTGGAACGAGGCAGGCGAGAGCGTGAGCACATGATTAATTTATTTATATACTATAATCAAAAAAACAAACAAAGGGCGCTCACAAGGAGCTACAAATACCAGGCTACAAAATACAAAAATGAAACAAAAACACTTGCTCAATGGCATGAATAATAATGAACTATCAACAAAAACAGCATTACTTTAAACTCCCCCCGGATGGAAGAACTTCTCACTCTACCTCTAAGGCGGAGGAAGCTCATTTCGGCCGCTTGTACCCTGTCCGGAAGTTGACTTGGATTAGTTTTGCTTCTTCGATGCAGAGGGAATTTGGAACGAGCCAGGCGAGAGTGTGAGTACATGATTAATTTATTTATATACTATAATAAAAAAAAACAACAAAGGGCGCTCACAAGGAGTAACGAATACCAGGCTACAAAATACAAACATGAAACAAAAACACTTGCTCGATGGCATGAATAATGAACTATAAACAAAAACAGCACGATGGCATGGCTATGAAAAACTAAAACAAAAAACTTACTCGACGTGGACAAAACCGAAAAGCATGGCATGAAGGTTGGAGCAGCAAGCAGTACGCATGTAGCAAGTTGTACAGCAGTATGCAAAGTTCCCAGGCCGAGGAACAGAAAACAAATGACTTAAATAGTGACTATGATGATGAGAAACAGGTGTTGCGCTGAGGGCAGGGGCGTGACTTAGAGACCAGGTGGAAACTAATGAGTAACTAAGGAAACCAACCCAACCAGGAAGTGCCAAAACGGGAAACAGGAGTCCAAAAACAAAACATAACATACATAAACCCAGATTAACAGGAATGACATACCCGTGATCTTTCATACCCCAAAGCTCATGATGGGAACGTAGATCGACCGGTAAATTGAGAGCTTTGCCTTCCGGCTCGGCTCCTTCTTCACCACAACGGATCAATACAGCGTCCGTATTTCTGAAGACGCTGCACCGATCCGCCTGTCAATCTCACGATCCACTCTTCCCTCACTCGTGAACAAGACTCCGAGGTACTTCAACTCCTCCACTCGGGACAGGGTCTCCTCCCCAACCCGGAGATGGCACTCCACCCTTTTCCGGGCGAGAACCATGGACCCGGAATTGAAATTGCTGATTCTCATCCCGGTCGCTACACACTCGGCTGCGAACCGATCCAGTGAGAGCTGAAGATCCTGGCCAGGTGAAGCACAGACCTAATCCTGCAGCCACCAAACCGGATCCCCTAAACCAGGGGTGCCCACACTTTTTCTGCAGGCGAGCTACTTTTCAATTGACCAACTCGAGGGGATCCACCTCATTTATATATATCATTTATATTTATTTATTTATGAAAGAGACATTTTTGTAAACAAGTTAAATGTGTTTAATGATAATACAAGCATGTGTAACACATATAGATGTCTTTCTTTCACGAAGACAAGAATATAAGTTGGTGTATTACCTGATTCTGATGACTTGCATTGATTGGAATCAGACAGTAATGATGATAACGCCCACATTTTCAAATGGAGGAGAAAAAAAGTTGTCCTTTCTGTACAATACCACATGAAAGTGGTTGGTTTTTGGCATCTAATTCATCCAGCTTGCATACACTTTACAAGAAAAACATTGGCGGCAAATTCCGTAGCTTGCTTGATTGACATTCACGGCACCCGAGGGTCTTGTGAGATGACGCTGGCTGCTGCCAGTTCATTATTATGAAAAAATGACAGAGAGGAAGGCGAGAAACACTTTTTATTTCAACAGACTTTCGCGCCGTCCCTTCCGTCAAAACTCTAAAGGCCGACTGCACATTTCCTATCTTCACAATAAAAGCCCTGCTTCATGCTGCCTGTGCTAACAAAATAAGAGTCTCGGAAAGCTGGCGTGCACAAGTGATGTGCACGCCAGCTTTCTGAGGGATCGCTTGTGCACGCCAGTTTTCCGAGACTCTGTATTTAGTTAGCGCAGGCAGCATGAAGCAGGGCTTTTATTGTGAAGATAGGAAATGTGCAGTCGGCCTTTAGAGTTTTGACGGAAGGTACGGCGCGAGATTCTGCTAAAATAAAAAGTGTTTTCTCGCCTTCCTCTCGGTCATATTTTCATAATACTGATCTTGCAGCAGCCAGCGTCATCTCACAAGACCCTCCGGTACCGTGAATGTCATTTAAGTGACGTCTTGGTGAAGATTGATGATCACTAATTTTTAGGTCTATTTTTTTTAAAAGCCTGGCTGGAGATCGACTGACACACCCCCCGCGGTCGACTGGTAGCTCGCGATCGACGTAATGGGCACCCCTGCCCTAAACGCCTTGTCTGCAGAGCTAATTAAGTATTAATGAATTACAAAAGGTATTACCCTATTGTCCGGACTATGGAGCACAACGGTATATAGGCCACACCCACTTAATTTGAGAAGAAACAACTGTTATTCCATATATAAGCCGCACCGGACTATAAGACGCGTATATTTAGGTTGTGAAATAAGTTATTTAGACAGAAATATTCTGTAAAATGTTAATTTACATACCTTAATTCAAGGTTGTCCAAACTTTTTTGGCGCATTGGGCTAAGAACCTACTCAGTGGCCTCGTGGTTAGAGTGTCTGCCCTGTGATCGGTAGGTTGTGAGTTCAAAGTTAAACTCCTGGCCGAGTCATACCAGATCAAATGGGACCCATTAACTCCCGACTTGGCACTCAGCATCAAGGGTTGGAATTGGGGGTTAAATCAACAAAAATGATTCCCGGGCGTGACCACCGCTGCTGCCCACTGCTCCCCTCACCTCCCAGGGGGTGGAACAAGGGTGATGGGTCAAATGCAGAGGACAAATTTCACAACTTTTAACATAAAAAGAATTGGTCGATGGCAGACGGCATGCACAGTAAATATATACTGCCGGGTCAAACTCGCTTCGCAAAATAATTAGCGCATGCTTGGAATTACCGCCGGGTAAAATTTGTGACGTCACGAGTGACAAATCCCCTGTCATCATTTTCAAAATGGAGGAGGCTGATTTCAATCATTCTAAATCTCAAAAAGGGAAGAAGATCAAGAGCTATTCAGTAGGATTTAAGGTCCAAGCTATTGAATACCGGTATGCTAAAAAGAACAGTAAGCAGCTATGTTTTATTAATATACCTGTACCTGTGGAGAGGCGGAGCAGACGGTCCGACAGACAGGCAGGGCACGCATGGCGGCGAGGAGACGGCGAACGAGCGAAGAGAAGGAGCGGAAGAGCGACCTGGACTGAGGTTTTATTGAAAAATAAACAAAGTCAAACTGCTCATGCCATGTCCTTCCTTGGTGGTCCTGGGAACCCGCAAGACAACGGCTGGAGACCGTCACAATACCGTAGCTGCGTGTGTCAAATATGAGTCATTAAATGACTCCCGCCTCCTGGTGGTAGAGGGCGCTAGTGATCCTTCTTGCGACTACACGGCTGCAGAAGAAGTGACAATGAGTCACGTGATATGTGCTGGGACGGCTATGACGGACCTTCTGATAGCAGTTTTCTAAACTGGACTTTCAATCGAAGCGGGAGGTAATAAAGGAAGATCTCCATTAAGACAAAGAGACTTTTAAAACTGAAGAAAGATTAAGAAGACTTCTATAAACAAGTTATTGATGATTTTGATCAGAAGGAGCTGGCATGGACTATATTTCTAAGTAAAGGTAAGACCATAATAACGTTTTTTTTAATTAAATGTGCTTTTCACGATGGTATACTTACATCACACTCAATTTTTTACTGCATGCCTTTGGTAAGTGCTGGAGTGAGAAGAGGTTTTATAATAATTAGCCCATGCTTACTTTTGCTGCATCCCTTTGGTAAGCGCAGGAGTGAGAAGAGGTTTTAAATTAATTAGCGCCCCAGCGGCAATTCAAGGGAATATGGTATATATATATATATATATATATATATATATATATATATATATATATATATATATATATATATATATATATATATATATATATATATATATATATATATATATATATATATAAACCCCAGCTCCCGGCAAAATTATTTTAACCCAATGCGGCCGCCGGGTCAAAAGGTTTGAGGACCCCTGCACTAAAGTCTGGGGTTCCCTGCTTAGGCTGCTGACCCCGCGACCCGACCTCAGATAAGCGGAAGAAGATGACACAATGTCTCCAAGGCAGAAGCGCAGTCACAAATTTGTCCTCATCATTCAACTTCACGTCTCATGAGCTTAACTTAACTTAAACTCGGTTTCACCTAAAAAATCTAAACACTTCACCTTAAAGACAGCATAATCCATTCTCGACGGTTAATAGGTTAGTGTTTTTCATGTTTGACTCATTTCACCTGACCAGACATTTTCTCACATTCCACACGACTAAATAACACAATCGTATCGGTTCAATACCAACATCTGTATTACAAAAGTATATTAGGTAAATATATACTACTTTTAGTCCCACATCTCTAAGTGTGACGCAAGCTGTACACTGACTACTCTATAGTTACTATAGTACTATCCCTTGAGAAGATACAGCCTATTCAAATTGTTGTTTATGAGCCTTACAAAAGTGATCAATACAACAACAATACAAATGAAGGACATTATTATAGGATGTCTTTATGACATTAAAAGCGTGGTCATGAATCAATTTGTTAAAGTGACATGTTTACAACGCCGTCACATCCATTAAATGAGAAATGGACGGGTAACAAAAGCACGTTCGGTACAATAAAAGTTAATTACGGCGCTTATTTGCTCGTGTAAGACCACTTTTTTTTTTTATTTCAGCAGACTGACGGAAGAAATGAAAGAAAGTGAAGGATGAGAAAGTGTCTGACTTGCAAAGTCCTTCCTCGCCCGGCAAATGTCTCTGCCGCGGCGGAACTCGTGCGCGTTTCGACAAAAGTCGTCGAATGTAAGAAGGCGGCAAAAGTGGAACGGCGCCCTGGTGTGGTTGCGTTGATGACATCAGGAACGGTAAACTGGGTGCGTCGCCACCATTTGCGTCGACTCAGCGGAAAATTTGTGTCAGAGGGCTAAAAGGGAGGAATCTTTTGAATACATTAGCAGGCCTCAAATTTTAACTTTTTAAGGTCAAGGCAAGTGTTGCATTAAAAAGGAGGGCTCGTATTTCAGGGCACCGAGGCTAACATTATTTTCTTTAGAGGCAGGGGGTCCAAAATACGCGACACTCAAAGCAGATGCATTTCCAACGATAAAGTCAACGAAATCACAAAGGTGAGTTTTGTTGATGTTATTGACTTATATTTGGTCGCGACATGACTGCCAGCTAATCGACGCTAACATGCTATTTAGGCTCGCTGTATGTACATTTGTAGCTATATTTGCATCCAGCCTTTCCCTACACCCACATTTAATGCCAAACAAACACATACCAATCGACGGATTTAAGTTGCTCCAGTGGTCAGAATAGCTTCAATAGCTATTTGCTCAATAGCTTCAGTTTCTTCTTCAATTTCGTTTTTGCTATCTGCCTCCACACTCCAACCATCCGTTTCAATACATGCGTAATCTGTTGAATCGCTTAAGCCGCTGAAATCTGAGTCTGAATCCGAGCTAATGTCGCTATATCCGCCATGTTTGTTTGTATTGGCATCGCTATGTGATGTCACAGGAAAATGGACGGGTGGATTTACAGATAGCGAAAATCAGGCACTTTAAAGCCTTTTTTCGGGATACTCCATGATGGGTAAAAATTTGAAAAAAACTTCAAAAAATAAAATAAGCCACTGGGAACTGATTTTTATTGGTTTTAACCCTTCTGAAATTGTGATAATGTTCCCCTTTAACGGGGCCGCATGTGGCCCCCGGGCCTTTTTTTGCGCAGGTCAGGGTCTATAGATAGTGTAGCGGGCCAATAAAAACCCCTGCCTTACGAGCTCCGTCACGACAAAGGAAACCAAAAAAATGATCACTGAATATTCCAGGAATCATCTTTTCTCTCCTGCAGCACAGCCCGACATGGCCTTTCCCTGCAGCGAGGCACAATAATATTTGAGACCAGGCGCCCTTTCCCTTGCAGATATATTATTATATCAACAAGCTGCTTGTTGGCGGTGACATTTATGGGAATATGTTGACAATAATAACATGTTTATCGTGCACGTCTGCATGGTGCAGACTCGCATTTAATTGTGTAGCGGACACAAGACACACATATATTTATTCAAAACTGATCACATAATACAGTTATTGGTGATAATGACAGCAATGAAGCCTGGGTAATATAGAGGATATATGATATCAATTATACAAAGCCCAAAAGCAGTGAAGTTGGCACATTGTGTAAATGGTAAATAAAAACAAAATACAATAAATTACTAATCCTTTTCAACTTATATTCATTTGAATAGACTGCAAAGACAAGATATTTAACGTTCGAACGGGAAAACGTTGTTATTTTTTGCAAATATCAGCCCATTTGGAACATGTTTTTAAAAAAAGCTGGCACGAGTGGCAAAAAAGACTGAGAAAGTTGAGGAATGCTCATCAAACACTTATTTGGAACATCCCACAGGTGAGCAGGCTAATTGGGAACGGGTGGGTGCCATGATTGGGTATAAAAGCGAGCTTCCGTGAAATGCTCACATTTCACACAAACGAGGAGTGGGGCGAGGGTCACCACTTTGTCAAAAAATGCGTGAGCAAATTGTTTAAGAACAACATTTCTCAACCAGCTATTGTAAGGATTTTAGGGATTTCACCGTCCACGCGCTGTAATATTATCAAAAGGTTCGGAGAATCTGGAGAAATCACTGCACGTGAGCGATGATATTACGGACCTTCGATTCCCTCAGGCGGCACTGCGTCAAAAAGCGACATCAGTGTGTAAAGGATATCACCACATGGGCTCAGGAACACTTCAGAAAACCACTCTCAGTAACTACAGTTGGTCGCTACATCTGTAAGTGCAAGTTAAAACTCTACTATGCAAAGCCAAAGCCATTTATCAACAACACCCAGAAATGCCGCCGGCTTTGCTGGGCCCGAGCTCATTTAACATGGACTGATGCAAAGTGGAAAAGTGTTCTGTGGTCTGACAAATCCACATATCAAATTGCTTTTGGAAAAAGTGGACGTCGTGTCCTCCGTAACAAAGAGGAAAATAACCATCCGGATTGTTACAGGCGCAAACTTGAAAAGCCAGCATCTCTAATGGTACAAGGGTGTATAGGTGCCCAAGGTATGGGTAACTTACACATCTGTGAAGACACCATTAATGCTGAAAGGTACATATCCGTTTTTGAAACAACATATGTTGCCATCCAAGCAACGTTATCATGGACGCCCCTGCTTATTTCAGCAAGACAATGCCAAGTAATGCTTCATAGTAAAATAGTGCGGGTACTAGACTGGCCTGTCTGTAGTCCAGACCTGTCTCCCATTGAAAATGTGTGGCGCAATATGAAGCCTAAAATAGCACAAGGGAGACCCCGGACTGTTGAACAACTTAAGCTGTACATCAAGCAAGAATGGGAAATTATTCCACCTGAAAAGCTTCAAAAATTGGTCTCCTCAGTTCCCAAACATCTATTGAGTGTTGATAAAAGGAAAGGCCATGTAGCACTGTGGTAAAAATGTAGCCTGAAAATGTTTTAGTTTTTTCAATGTTGTTTTTTTTTTTCTGCCCTTTTTTCGTCAAACAAAACAATGTTTTTTTTATGGCAAACACACAAAATATGCAAAGAGGTTGAGGTGGGCGGGTTTGGGGTGTATATTGTTGCGTCCATGAAGAGTTAGTGCTACAAGGGGTTTTGGGTATTTTTTCGGTTGTATTTATGTTGTGTTACGGTGCTGATGTTCTCCTGAAATGTGTTTGTCATTCTTGTTTGGTGTGGGTTCATAGTGTGGCGCATATTTGTAACTGTCACGACTTGAACTATGACTTGGAGATAATTTGTTTTTCCAACGCAAAGGATAATTGGCACGAGCCAGGCGTGAACGTGAATACATTTTTGTTTATATTCTAACAAAACTACAAAAAGGCAAACAAATGGCGTGCACAATGGCGGAGAACAAACTTGACCAATGAAAACAAAAACAGCACAATGGCATGACTAAATACAAAAACAAAACTAAACAACTGTGACATAACAAAACCAAAAACTTACTATGACATGAGCATGAGGGAAATAACTTGGCTTGGCATGAAGGGGTTGAGGAATACGGAGGTAAAGTTGCCAGACTGACTACCAGGTAACTGTGGTTTAAATAATAACTATGATCATTGCAAACAGGTGTGAGGGCTGAGGACAGAGGCGTGACATGAGGGCCAGGTGAAAATTAATGAGTTGCTATGGAAACAAAGAAAACAAGGAAGTGCAAACGCAAGAACTGAATGTCCAAAGAACAAAACATAACTTGACCAAAACAAAACATGATTTCCTGGGTGTGACAGTAACTGTGTTAAAGTTGTTTATACGGCCACCCTCAGTGTGACCTGTATGACTGTTGACCAAGTATGCTTGCATTCACTTGTGTGTGAAAGGCCATAGATTTTGTGTGACTGGGCCGGCATTTAAGGTATTCCCCAATAATGTTGTCTAGGTTGAAACCGAGAGAATTTGGAAGAATGGATGCACAATTGGGAGGGGCACTGATATTTGGGAGTCTCCCGGGAAAAACGCGACGGTTGGCAAGTATGTCAATCAATCCACTCCCTCGCTCTCTCGCTCCATGTCTCTGCCCCTCCCTCACGAAAGGTGCTATGTGCGCACACAATTTGTCTTGTTTTTAACCCTTTCTTAACCCAGGACGTACATTGAAAATACACGCAAACCTGACTGAGGCATTTAAGAAACCCCGCCCGGACAGCCCCGCGAAAGAGGACATGTCCTGGGAAAAGAGGACGTATGGTCAGTCTAAAAAATGCCCCTATGACAACTTTTTTGCAATGTGTTGCTGCCATTAACTTCTAAGTTAATGATTATTTGCGAAAGCAAACAAACAAAATGTCTCAGTGTGAACATTAAATATCTTGCCTTTGCAGTCTATTCCATTGAATATAAGTCGAAAACGATTTGCAAATCATTGTATTCTGATTTTTATTTACCGTTTACACAACGTGCCAACTTCACTGCTTCTGGGTTTTGTATTATCGTTTACACGCATACTTGCCAACCTAGAGACCTCCGATTTCGGTAGGTGGGGCGTGGGGGGCGTAGTGGGGGGTTGGGCGATGGGCGTAGTTGGGGGCGGGGTGTTGTTGGGGGCGTGGTTAAGAGGAGAGGAGTATATTTAAAGCTATCCATCCATCCATTTTCTACCGCTAATTCCCTTTGGGGTCGCGGGGGCGCTGGTGCCTATCTTAGCTACAATCGGGCGGAAGGCGGCGTACACCCTGGACAAATCACCACCTCATCGCAGTTTGTGTAGAAATCTTTATTTATAATTGAATCACTTGTTTATTTTTCAACAAGTTTGTAGTTATTTTTATATCTTTTTTTCCAAATAGTTCCAGAAAGACCACTAAAAATGAGCAATATTTTGCAGTGTTATACAATTTAATAAATTAGAAACTGATGACATAGTGCTGTATTTTGATTCTTTATCTTTGCTATGATTAGGGGGTACTTGAATTAAAAAAAAAAAAATTCACAGGGCGTACATCGCCGAAAAAAGCTTGACAACCACTGCTCTAAAAGCCGTAGATGTTATTGTCACATATGTACAGTAGATGGCAGTATTGTCCTGTTTAAGAGTGTCACAACATTGCTGTTTACAGCAGACGAACTGCTCTACGGTAGATGAAAACGTGACTGCTGTTGTTGTGTGTTGTTGTCGCGCTGGGAGGACGTTAATGAGACTGCCTCACAATGAACCCACATAACAAACCAAGAACTCGCCCTCGATCATTCTACAGTTATAACGTCATTGGGCAGACACTTTGTTTATATTGTGGGAAAGCGGACGTGGAAACAGGCTGTCGACACGTCACCCGGGTCAGCATGGAGCTGGAGGGGGCGTGGCTCCAGCGCCGCCTGAATTTTGGGAGAAAATTTGTCCCGGGAGAGGTGCTGAATTTCGGGAGTCTCCCGGAAAATCCGGGAGGGTTGCCAAGTATGTTTACAAGGCAAATAAAATATCAAGATGTTATCACAGGATGCGGCGATATAGATTTTAGGCCGTATCGCACATCCGGAACAGCCGTTTATGAATCAATATCCTATGACCCTTTTGTGAGACGCCTCAAAGACAATTAATTTTGTGTGCCAGGGATTGACGACTAATCAGGCGTCTTTTTAAACGCGCACCAAGGTGTAATCGCACATTAAAGAAATCAATTATAGATTTGGCCATCCTCCCGAGCGCCGCGCTCCGCAGCCGCCGTGATCAGGTGACCTCAATAAGCCGGAGGAGCTCTCGGCGGCGACAAGAGACCTGGGAGGTTCCGTGGCGTCTGCTGTTGGCCCACATAATTGATTGCAGTCATTAGCGCGCTTTGGAGTGACCTTGCTCTGCTTTGAGCGAGCGAGAAAAAGAGAGAGAGAGAGGGCGTTTTCATATATCGTAACGTGTACGAGCGTGGAGGGCGGGCGCATGAGAGGGTGAATAAATCATGCGCTGAACTCGGGGCCGACATCTTACAACCACACTGCCTGCTTCAATATTGCAGATTTAATGACTGGCAGGGGGAGTGGGGGTGAGGGGTTGAAATCCATCACTTGCAGTTTTCGTGGTCGGCGATTTGAAGAAAAGCTGAGAAATTCCACTGAAATACACAAAATGATAGCACGTTTTTTTTTAAATCAATGTCGTCATGGGAACATTTAGAAAATGACCGACACTTTCCATAACAGATGACACTGATAATTTTCGTGCCGATGTGAGGAATTATGACACAACAACCCCCCCCCAAAAAAACAACGGCTCCAATGGGGTGAGATGACCCCCTACTTTTCACTTGCTGTGTTCTGCTTGTTAAAAAAGAGTGGAACCATTGTAAACTCCACCTTGATCAAATGGTTCCACTCTTTTTTTAACAAACAGAACACAGCAAGTGAAAGTCAACAGAACACTATCAGACACCACACCTTGCAACACAGGCATCCCACAGGGTTGTGATGTATCACCAACACTGTTTCCAATGTACACCAATGATTGTAGGACCGTGCACCCTAAAAATTATATGGTGAAATTTGCGGACCTTACAGTGCTCCTAAGCCTTGTACACAAGGATACGGACCCCTCTGTGTACCAAGACCAGATAGACCTATTTACTAGGTGGTGTGATACCAACCATCTTATTCTATATGTGACCAAGACACAGGAAATGGTTTTGGATCCGAGGAATGTGACTGACCATGAGCCAGTGGTCATCAAAAATCAGGAAATCACCCAGGTATCCTCATATCAATCAATCAATCAATCATTGTTTACTTATATAGCCCTAAATCACTAGTGTCTCAAAGGGCTGCACAAACCCCAACACAAACCACTACGACATCCTTGGTAGGCCCACATAAGGGCAAGGAAAACTCACACCCAGTGGGACGTCGGTGACAATGATGACTATGAGAACCTGGGAGAGGACGAAAGCAATGGATGTCGAGCGGGTCTAACATGATACTGTGAAAGTTCAATCCATAGTGGATCCAACACAGCCGCGAGAGTCCTGTCCAAAGCGGATCCAACACTGTTTACATTGTACACCAATGATTGTAGGACTGTGCACCCTAAAAATTATATGGTGAAATTTGCGGACGATACCGTGCTCCTAAGCCTTGTACACAAGGATACGGACCCCTCTGTGTACCAAGACGAGATAGACCTATTTACTAGGTGGTGTGATACCAACCATCTTATTCTAAATGTGACCAAGACACAGGAAATGGTTTTGGATCCGAGGAATGTGACTGACCATGAGCCAGTGGTCATCAAAAATCAGGAAATCACCCAGGTATCCTCATATCAATCAATCAATCAATCAATCAATCAATCAATCAATCAATCAATCAATCAATCAATGTTTACTTATATAGCCCTAAATCAATAGTGTCTCAAAACGCTGCACAAACCACAAATCAAACCACTACGAGATCCTCGGTAGGACTACATAAGGGCAAGGAAAACTCACACCCAGTGGGACGTCGGTGACAATGATGACTATGAGAACCTTGGAGAGGACGAAAACAATGGATGTCGAGCGGGTCTAACATGATACTGTGAAAGTTCAATCCATAGTGGATCCAACACAGCCGCGAGAGTCCAGTCCAAAGCGGATCCAACACTGTTTAGATTGTACACCAATGATTGTAGGACTGTGCACCCTAACAATTATATGTTGAAATTTGCGGACCATACAGTGCTCCTAAGCCTTGTACACAAGGATACGGACCCCTCTGTGTACCAAGACCAGATAGACCTATTTACTAGGTGGTGTGATACCAACCATCTTATTCTAAATGTGACCAAGACACAGAAAATGGTTTTGGATCCGAGGAATGTGACTGGCAATGAGCCAGTGGTCATCAAAAATCAGGAAATCACCCAGGTATCCTCATATCAATCATCCAATCAATCAATCAATGTTTACTTATATAGCGCTAAATCACTAGTGTCTCAAAGGGCTACACAAACCCCAACACAAACCACTACGACATCCTCGGTAGGCCCACATAAGGGCAAGGAAAACTCACACCCAGTGGGACGTCGGTGACAATGATGACTATGAGAACCTTGGAGAGGACGAAAACAATGGATGTCGAGCGGGTCTAACATGATACTGTGAAAGTTCAATCCAGAGTGGATCCAACACAGCCGCGAGAGTCCAGTCCAAAGCGGATCCAACACTGTTTACATTGTACACCAATGATTGTAGGACTGTGCACCCTAAAAATTATATGGTGAAATTTGCGGACGATACCGTGCTCCTAAGCCTTGTACACAAGGATATGGACCCCTCTGTGTACCAAGACGAGATAGACCTATTTACTAGGTGGTGTGATACCAACCATCTTATTCTAAATGTGACCAAGACACAGGAAATGGTTTTGGATCCGAGGAATGTGACTGAGCATGAGCCAGTGGTCATCAAAAATCAGGAAATCACCCAGGTATCCTCATATCAATCAATCAATCAATCAATCAATCAATCAATCAATCAATCAATAAATGTTTACTTATTTAGCCCTAAATCACAAGTGTCTCAAAGGGCTGCACAAACCACAACACAAACCGCTACGACATCCTCGGTAGGCCCACATAAGGGCAAAGAAAACTCACACCCAGTGGGACGTCAGTGACAATGATGACTATGAGAACCTTGGAGAGGACGAAAGCAATGGATGTCGAGCGGGTTCAACATGATACTGTGAAAGTTCAATCCATAGTGGATCCAACACAGCCGCGAGAGTCCAGTCCAAAGCGGATCCAACACAGCAGCGAGAGTCCCGTCCACAGCGGAGCCAGCAGGAAACCATCCCAAGCGGAGGTGGATCAGCAGTGCAGAGATGACCCAAGCCGATACACAGGCAAGCGGTCCATCTTGGGTCCGGATTCTGGACGAGCGGTCCATCCTGGGTCCCGACTCTATGGCCATCGGACCGGACCCCCTCCACAAGGGAGGGTGGGACATAGGAGAAATAGAAAAGAAACGGCAGATCAACTGGTCTAAAAAGGGAGTCTATTTAAAGGCTAGAGTATACAGATGAGTTTTAAGGTGAGACTTAAATGCTTCTACTGAGGAGGAATCTCGAACTGTTACCGGGAGGGCATTCCAGAGTACTGGAGCCCGAATTGAAAACGCTCTATAACCCGCAGACTTTTTTTGGGCTTTGGGAGTCACTAATAAGCCGGAGTCTTTTGAACGCAGATTTCTTGCCGGGACATATGGTACAATACAATCGGCAAGATAGGATGGAGCTAGACCGTGTAGTATTTTATACGTAAGTAGTAAAACCTTAAAGTCACATCTTAAGTGCACAGGAAGCCAGTGCAGGTGAGCCAGTACAGGCGTAATGTGATCAAACTTTCTTGTTCTTGTCAAAAGTCTAGCAGCCGCATTTTGTACCAACTGTAATCTTTTAATGCTAGACATGGGGAGACCAAAAACTAATATAAATATTTAGCGGTTCATATTGATAATCTTCTCTGATGGAAGACACATATTGACAAACTGTGCTTTAGACTGCAACAGAGGCTATATTTTTTACGAAGATTAAGATTGTACGGTGTAAGCATGATGATTTTCTACCGTGCCATTGTAGAGAGCATCATCAGATCCGGGATCACCTCATGGTTTGGCAACCTAACCGTTAAGCAAAAAAAGCAAACTGGCCGGCATGCATACAACGGCAATGAAAACCGTAGGGAGGAAAGAATATGAGCCTATGCAGAGCATCTATGAACAGGCAGTTAGGAAAAAAAGCTAAGGAAATTATTTCCAATTCACAACACCCACTCTTCCCTGAATATGGAACCCTGCCATCAGGGAGAAGACTCCGGGTCCCACTATGCAAATCTAACCGTCTTAAATTATCATTTGTCCCAGCCTCCATTAACCAACAATGTGCAATATAATGTTAATACATAGGTTAGCACTTTTTTCTTAGCACATAGCACTTTAGAACTAAGCACTTTAGCACACAGTACTTCATCCATGAGTTCTAGTGCAATGCACACTGGTACTTTATCTTCATCTCCATACTGTAGATGTTATGCCTACATCAAAGTGCCACCTATGTCTATCAAGCTCCATGTTCTGATGTTTAAATGTTAGTCGTCTAGTTGTGGTTGTGTCTGTGCTTGTGTTTTTGTTCTGTTATTTTTGTGTATGTTAAGAAAGCAATGATGCACTATGCCCAAGACAAATTTCCCCGCGGGGGACAATAAATTTGAACCTTGAACCTTACTTTCTGAAAGAAAGCGAAACTTGCAAAGCAAGGTTGGTAGCGTGGACAAAGAGTTAAGTTAAAGTACCACCGGTGTGGTGGTATTACCTGTCAGAGTTAGTTGGTGACGAACCCCAAGATGCAGAGAAGGAGGCAGGCGTTGAGTAAGGAAACATGGTTTTAATTAAAATAATAGAAAAAGAACAAACAAAAAGGTACTAACAAAGGACGCGCACGATGTGGAAAACAAACTAGGCAATGAACAAAGCAGGGAACAAAAGGCAGTAAGCTACACAAAGCTACCAAATATAGCTTACCGCTACGCTGCAACGACACGAGCGACAATACATGACAATAATCCAGCCCAGACTGGATGGGAAGGCAGGTTCAAATAGCAATTGGCTGATTGACACCAGGTGTGGCCAGGTGCCAATCAGCCACAGCTGGGATGAAACACAGGAAACAGACAAAATAAGAGCGCTGACAGGAAATACTACACACGCAGAGGAATCAGACAAATGCAGAGGAAAACATTAAAACATAACCAAACTGTCAGGGACGAACCTGACATTAAATGATAAATACATAAATGATAAATAGGTTGTACTTGTATAGCGCTTTTCTACCTTCAAGGTACTCAAAGCGCTTTGCCACTACTTCCACATTTACCCTTTCACACACACATTCACACACCGATGGAGGGAGCTGCCATGCAAGGCGCTAACCAGCACCCATCAGGAGCAAGGGTGAAGTGTCTTGCTCAAGGACACAACGGACGTGACGAGGTTGGTACTAGGTGGGGATTGAACCAGGGACCCTCGGGTTGCGCATGGGTACTCTCCCACTGCGCCACGCCATCCCATTACCCTCTGCATTTGACCCAGCCCCTTGTTACACCCCCCCGAGAGGTGAGGGGAGCAGTGAGCAGCACCGGTGGCCGCGCTCGGGAATCATTTTGGTGATTTAACCCCCAATTCCAAACCTTGAATGAAATGTTGTTCATTACATTGTTAAGTTAAAGTACCACTGGTGTGGTGACATCTGCATTTGACCCACCCCTTTGTTCCACACCCCTGAGAGGTGAGGGGAGCAGTGAGCAGCACCGGTGGCCGTGCTCGGGAATCATTTTGGTGATTTAACCCCCAATTCCAAGCCTTGAATGAAATGTTCTTCATCACATTGTTTACGTGTCTAATAAAGATGTGATTAATTTAGGATGTGTCAGGCGTGAGTCACTACAATAGGGCCGGGGGTCTTAAACGGTGGCATTGTTGTGTGTGTCATGACGCGGAGTGGAACCGGCGTTTCCTCGGCGGCTGGAGCTGCGGGCGCCTCCTCTGACAATGCGCTAAGACGTGCCTCCGCTGACAGCATGCTCAGACACATCCCTGCTCGTGCTGAGCGCAGCACGCCCACGCAGCAACGAGCCTGCAGGCAATCAATAACTATCACACCTGAACTCAGCAGACCCGAGGAACCTTTGCCAAAACGTCGCTAACCTTCCCGTAAGCATCACGTCTGGCATTCCCTTCCCCGTGGTTTCCTTGCTTTGGCTTTGCTCTCTCTCTCCGTGTATCCCTGGTTCATGTCCCTTGCGTATTCACAGTGACTCCCCTGCCTTCCGTGATCGAGCCTCGTCACTCCACATCCATCCGGATTCCTGACTGCCCTCCTCGATCCACAACCTCCCTGCTCGGACCCAGACCACGCTGCCTCGCTCCGGTCCACGACCCCTTGCCTGTCCACGTACTGTCTCTTCGTCTTGCCCCTCGTGATTCGACGAAAGATTACAACCAACACTCACAGACAACAACCCTTGGTAACATTTACATTCTTAATATGACACATAGTCCACATTCATACACATAGAGTAGCATACACACGTCACGTATTCATCAAAGGTTTAAAATACACCTTGAAATACCGCAGTTCTGCCCCGGTTGTCGCCTCCTTCCCTTTTCTGAACATAACAGTGTGTGGACACGGATAAGGTTAGGTGTGATGTACCCTGGATAACCTTATCCGGCTTAGAGTAAACGGGGCCTTGGTCAGCATCCTTCTTTAAGTGAGGAACAATTAAAGCGTCGCGACTGGCAAGGCTTTTGTTTCTGGACCGGCTGCCGTTATTTTGAAGGATAAGCGCCAGCATTGGCGTCGAAAGCGTCCCGGGCCACGGGCTGGACACGGTGGGCTTAGCGCAAAGCCTCGGAATGCAACGCAGATTAGGACTGACGGAGGAAATGGGATCTCAATAGGAATTTGGCGGCTGTACAGACGCCCGGCCGGCGCTCGGTCCCCACCTCGGTGCTGATCCCAGCTTGAACCTCACCAGCAATCTTTTGTCCACAGAAGCGATTGTGGCCTGCAAGGGCAGCATAATCCACTATGAAGTTGTCTACTTACAAACGTACCTTTCAGCATTAATGGTGCCTTCACAGATGTGTAAGTTACCCATGCCTTGGTAACTAATGCACCCCCATACCATCACAGATGCTGGCTTTTGAAGTTTGCGTTGATAACAGTCTGGATGGTTCGCTTCCCGTTTGGTCCGGATGACATGATGTCGAATATTTCCAAAAACAATTTGAAATGTGGACTCGTCAGACCACAGAACACTTTTCCACTTTGCATCAGTTCATCTCAGATGATCTCGGGCCGAAAGAAGCCGGCGGCGTTTCTGGATGTTGTTGATGATAAATGGCTTTCGCTTTGCATAGTAGAGATTTAACTTGCACTTAGAGATGTGGCGACAAACTGTATTTAGTGACAGTGGTTTTCTGAAGTGCTCCTGAGCCCATGTGGTGATATCCTTTAGAGATTGATGTCGATTTTTGATACTGTGCCGTCTGAGGGATCGAAGGTCACGGTCATTCAATGTTGGTTTCTGGACATGCCGCTTACGTGGAGTGATTTTTCCAGATTCTCTGAACCTTTTGAGAGCACACTACAGCTTTATTTTGTCCATTCTTAACATGTACAAGACACAAAAGAACTGAAATTACATTTTTGGCACAGTCCCGCTAAGAGCAGACATACATTTAAGGGGGGACAAGACGGGATCGCCAACGGATCAGCCACTTACGGCGCTCCTTAAAAAGGTGAGAAAAAGGTGACATTGGGAGAGGGGGAAGAGTAGAAAAAAATATCAGTCAGAGGCTAGACCCTCAGGAGGGGTCCAGACTGAGTCAAAGGAAAAAAACCTCACATAGCATGGCACACATAAACATGGTACATGTAATCACACCAACTTGCAACGGAGGGAGGGCGGGAGTTGAAGCTCTAGAGGCCGGCTGCCGCTATAGAGCGCTACTCAGCCATCCACAACCCCAGAGGAATTAAGCGGTGGTGAAGGCGTTGATTTGGGGAGGGGTGTGTGTGTGCATCTATGCCCAATTAACTTGGGTGAGATGTAGAATGTTTTTGTGGACTGGGGCCGATTTTAAGTTCGACACCAGGTGTTGTTGATGATATTATGGACCGCAGATGTTGAAATCTCAAAATTTCTTGCAATTGTACTTTGAGAAACGTTCTTCTTAAACTGTTTGACTATTTGCTCAAGCAGTTGTGGACAAAGGGGTGTACCTCGCCCCATCCTTTCTTGTGAAAGACTGAGCATTATTTGGGAAGCTGTTTTGAACCTTTTGCCAACAGACAGCAGCTTTATTTTGTCCATTCTTAACATGTACAAGACACATAAGAACTGAAATTACATTTTCGGCACAGTCCCGCTAAGAGCAGACATACGTTTAAGGGGGGACAAGATGGGACCGCCAATGGATCAGCCACTTACGGCGCTCCTTAAAAGGGTGAGAAAAAGGTGACATTGGGAGAGGGGGAAGAGTAAAAAAATGATCAGTCTAAGGCTAGACCCTCAGGAGGGGTCCGGACTGAGTCCAAGGAAAAAAACCTCACATAGCATGGCACACATAAACATGGTACATGTAATCACACCAACTTGCAACAGAGGGGGAGGGGGTAGTTGAGGCCATAGAGGCCGGCTGCCGCTATAGAGCGCTACTCAGCCATCCACGGGCCGCATAGTTCGGTTGGTAGAGTGGCCGTGCCAGAAACTTGAGGGTTGCAGGTTCGATTCCCACTTGTGCCATCCTGGTTACTGCCGTTGTGTCCTTGGGCAAGACACTTTACCCACCTGCTCCCAGTGCCACCCACGCTGGTTTGAATGTAACTTAGATATTGGGTGTCACTATGTCAAGCGCTTTGAGTTACTTGAGAAAAGCGCTATATAAATATAATTCACTTCACTTCACAACCCCAGAGGAATTAAGCGGTGGTGAAGGCGTTGATTTGGGGAGGGGCGTGTGCGTGCATCTTAACTTGGGTGAGATGTTGAATGTTTTTGTGGACTGGGGCCGATTTCAAGTTCGACACCAGGTGTTGTTGATGATATTATGGACCGTAGATGTTGAAATCTCTAAATTTCTTGCAATTGTACTTTGAGAAACGTTCTTCTTAAACTGTTTGACTATTTGCTCACGCAGTTGTGGACAAAGGGGTGTACCTCGCCCCATCCTTTCTTGTGAAAGACTGAGCATTATTTCGGAAGCATTTTTGAACCTTTTGACAACAGACAGCAGCTTTATTTTGTCCATTCTTAACATGTATAAGACACACAAGAACTAAAATTACATTTTCGGCACAGTCCCGCTAAGAGTAGACATACGTTTCAGGGGGGACAAGACGGGGCCGCCAACTGATCAGTCACTTACGGCGCTCCTTAAAAAGGTGAGAAAAAGGTGACATTGGGAGAGGGGGAAGAGTAAAAAAAAAATCAGTCTAAGGCTAGACCCTCAGGAGGGGTCCAGACTGAGTCCAAGGAAAAAAACCTCACATAGCATGGCACACATAAACATGGTACATGTAATCACAACAACTTGCAACGGAGGGAGGGGGGGAGGTTGAGGCCCTAGAGGCCGGCTGCCGCTATAGAGCGCTACTCAGCCATCCACAACCCCAGAGGAATTAAGCGGTGGTGAAGGCGTTGATTTGGGGAGGGGTGTGTGCATGCATCTATACCCAATTAACTTGGGTGAGATGTTGAATGTTTTTGTGAACTGGGGCCGATTTCAAGTTTGACACCAGGTGTTGTTGATGATATTATGTACCGCAGATGTTGAAATCTCTAAATTTCTTGCAATTGTACTTTGAGAAACGTTCTTCTTAAACTGTTTGACTATTTGCTCACGCAGTTGTGGACAAAGGGGTGTACCTCGCCCCATCCTTTCTTGTGAAAGACTGAGCATTATTTAGGAAGCTGTTTTGAACCTTTTGACAACAGACAGCAGCTTTTTTTTGTCCATTCTTAACATGTACAAGACACATAAGAACTGAAATTACATTTTCGGCACAGTCCCGCTAAGAGCAAACATACGTTTAAGGGGGGACAAGACGGGGCCGGCAACAGATCAGTAACTTACGGCGCTCCTTAAAAAGGTGAGAAAAAGGTGACATTGGGAGAGGGGGAAGAGTAAAAAAATATATCAGTCCAAGGCTAGACCCTCAGGAGGGGTCCAGACTGAGTCCAAGGAAAAAAACAACTCACATAGCATGGCACACATAAACATGGTACATGTAATCACACCAACTTGCAACAGAGGGGGAGGGGGGAGTTGAGGCCCTAAAGGCCGGCTGCCGCTATAGAGCGCTACTCAGCCATCCACGGGCGGCATAGTTCGGTTGGTAGAGCGGCCGTGCCAGCAACTTGAGGGTTGCAGGTTCGATTCCCACTTGTGCCATCCTGGTTACTGCCATTGTGTCCTTGGGCAAGACACTTTACCCACCTGCTCCCAGTGCCACCCACACTGGTTTGAATGTAACTTAGGTATTGGGTGTTACTATGTAAAGCGCTTTGAGTCACTTGAGAAAAGCGCTATATAAATATAATTCACTTCACTTCACAACCCCAGAGGAATTAAGCGGTGGTGAAGGCGTTGATTTGGGGAGGGGCGTGTGCGTGCATCTTAACTTGGGTGAGATGTTGAATGTTTTTGTGGACTGGGGCCGATTTCAAGTTCGACACCAGGTGTTGTTGATGATATTATGGACCGCATGTTGAAATCTCTAAATTTCTTGCAATTGCACTTTGAGAAACGTTCTTCTTAAACTGTTTGACTATTTGCTCACGCAGTTGTGGACAAAGGGGTGTACCTCGCCCCATCCTTTCTTGTGAAAGAGTTCGCATTATCTGGGAAGCTGTTTTTACACCCAATCATGTCACCCACCTGTTCCCTATTAGCCTGCACACCTGTGGGATGTTCCAAATAAGTGTTTGATGAGCATTCCTCAACTTTATCAGTAGTTATTGCCACCTTTCCTAACTTCTTTGTCACAAGTTGCTGGCATCAAATTCTAAAGTTAATGATTATTTACAAGAACAAAAAAATGTTTATCAGTTTGAACATCAAATATGTTGTCTTTGTAGCATATTCAACTGAATATGGGTTGAAAATTATTTGCAAATCATTGTATTCCGTTTATATTTATATTTCCCAACTCATATGGAAACAAGGTTTGTACATTCGCCAAACGTTCCCTCCCATCTGGGTGCAAAATACTGTGCAAAGACGCTCAGTCGAGCCTTAGTCAGCTCCGCTCTGAATACTAAGCATCTCCATAAATCGGCAATGGCAGCGAGATCCACGGGTGGTATATTTCACCGTCCACTTGGCCGTTACACAATATTCAAGCGGGGTAAGCAGAGACTTACGGCCGTACCACCGGGACAAGACCAGCACCCGAGAACCAATGTGGTTATTATCTTTATGTGATGCTATTTGGGGAGGAAAAGGACATTTCTGCTAAAGCACAGTTGAAGAGACCAAGGCCCTGTATCTTGGTGGAGCAGCTAAATATAAATATAAATAAAGCATCTGGCAGGGAGTGTCTGCAGGGGGCCAGTTTAGTGCCTGCTGGAAGAGCAGAGTGTTGGAAAACGAGGAAAAGTGTTTGATTAGAACATGATTTCAAAAGACTGCGGTTTTGCTTCGGTAATGAAAATTTTACCAGTGGAAAAAAAAAAAAAAGAGTATTAAAATGCTGAAACTGTTACATGGTGCAATTATGTTGCTGTTTTAGTGATGCACTTAGACCACATGTGTCAAACTCAAGGCCCGTTCTACATGGCCCATAAAAGCCTGAAAAAAATGGGTTTTCAATCAAATACTTCCCTTCTACACTAAGCCGGCTAAGGTTATCCAGGGTAAATCCCACCTAACCTTGTCCGTGTCCCCTCCTCAGTCAGCCGACGCAACGCGACCTAGTAAGCATGCTCGGAAAATGCGCACGTCAACTCCAGTGTTGCTTTGTGTGCAAGTTCTGAAGTTGAACTTATCTGAACAAGATCCAGGGTTGTGGTATTTCAAGGAACTGGAATCCAATGTGTTGTGGGACCCTATTGTAGTGACTCACACCTGAGGCATCATAAACTGATCACATCTTTAATGGAAATGTGAAAGTAAATGATGTGATAAAGAACAATCAATCAATCAATCTAGATCAGGGGTCCCCAAATTTTTAGACTCGGGGTCCGCATTGGGTTAAAGCAATATGGCCGGGGGCTGGGCTGTGTATATATATGTATATATATATATGTATATATATATATATATATATATATATATATATATATATATATATGTATATATATATATATATATATATATATATATATATATATATTATTGGTTTATTAGGTATTATATTTTCATTCTACACTGTGCCTGTATACTGATGATCGTTTGTGGATTTTAAAAATGTTTTTATGTTTTATATGATTTGTGTTTGCTTGCTTCACTCTGTTTTGACGCTGAATTACGAATGTCTATATTACCTCACATGCACCTGGGGATAGGTTGATTGGCAACACTAAATTGGCCCTAGTGTGTGAATGTGAGTGTGAATGTTGTCTGTCTATCTGTGTTGGCCCTGCGATGAGGTGGCGACTTGTCCAGGGTGTACCCCGCCTTTCGCCCGATTGTAGCTGAGATAGGCGCCAGCGCCACCCACGACCCCAAAAGGGAATAAGCGGTAGAAAATGGATGGGTGGAATATTTTACCTCCGGGTACCATAAAAGAAACCTTGAACTTGACCTTGCACACTACGGGCGGCAAGATAAAAGAATGAAAGGAATAACGAAAACAAAGAAGCAGGCTTGCTAGGAAGCTGGCGCCTCTTGGAAACATGCCCCTCAAAATCGTACGCAATAATCCATAATGCAAAAAAAAGTTAGAAGAATGCAACAGGAAGCACGGAGCAAAGATTATGATGATGCAACAGGAAGCAACGAGCAAAGGTTAAGATAATGCAACAGGAAGCATAGTTGAAAAGTTGTCAAGATGCAACAGGAAGCATGGAGCAAAAGTTACGAGGATGAAACAGGAAGCATGGCGCAAAAGTTAAGATGATGCAACAGGAAGCATGGAGCAAAAGTTACGATGATGCAACAGTAAGCATGGAGCAAAAGCTAAGATGACGCTACAAGAAGCATGGAGCAAAAGTTACGATGACGCAACAGGAAGCATGGAGCAAAAGCTCTGATGATGCAACAAGAAGCATGGAGCAAAAGTTACAGTGACGCAACAGGAAGCATGGAGCAAAAGTTACGATATATACATAAATATATATATATATAAATATATATATATATATATATATATATATATATATATATATATATATATATACATGTATATATATATATATACATACATATATATATACATACATATATATATACATACATATATATATATATATACATATATATATATATATATATATACATACATATATATACATATATATATATATATATATATATATATATATATATATATATATATATATATATATATATATATATATATAAATAAAATGTTCGCGCGCTTCACTGTGGGAGAGGGGTTAGTGCGTCTGCCTCACAATACGAAGGTCCTGAGTAGTCAGGGTTCAATCCGGGGCTCGGTATCTTTCTGTGTGGAGTTTGCATGTTCTCCCCGTGAGTGCGTGGGTTCCCTCCAGGTACTCCGGCTTCCTCCCACCTCCAAAGACATGCACCTGGGGATAGGTTGATTTGCAACACTAAATTGGCCCTAGTGTGTGTATGTGAGTGTGAATGTTGTCTGTCTATCTGTGTTGGCCCTGCGATGAGGCGGCGACTTGTCCAGGGTGTACGCCGCCTTCCGCCCGATTGTAGCTGAGATAGGAACCAGCGCCCTCCACGATCCCAAAGGGAATAAGCGGTAGAAAATGAATGGATGGATGGATATTCATCGCACACTAGTTGACTGAAAGAGCACACACTTGCCGCTAATGATGTCATAATTATTTTAATTTTTTTAACTTGGGATTTCCCGCGGGCCGGATTTTGGACGCTGGCGGCCCGTTTCCGGCCCGCGGGCTGTAGTTTGAGGACCCTTGGTTTAAGCGGTTATCCGCCTTAGTGTAGACATAGCCTAAATGCATGTGTTCTTTCAATTTTGACAGAAGAAAAATGCATAATTTAAACTTTAATATTATATGATCATGCCAATTATATTATATACCAGAGCTGGGCAAATAATTTGACTCAGGGGCCATATTGAGAGAAAACACGTGTCTAGGGGCCAATTTGTACGTGCATATAAGTGATACATACACATTTAGCTGTAAAAATCTGTGTGTTTGGGTCCTTTTTTTCAGGAACACTAATACCAAAAGTCATAATGTCCGATAGAGCAGTGGTCCACAACCACCGGGCCATGGCCCGGTACCTGGCCGTGGCCCGATTGGTACCGGGCCGCAGAAGAATTTTTTATTCATTTTTATTTAAAAAAAATAAAAAATAAATAAATAATTTTTTTTTTATTAAATCAACATAAAAAACACAATATACACTTACAATTAGTGCACCTACCACAAAAACCTCCCTTTTTCATGACAAAAAGTCCCTTTTTCAAAAATAATTAAAAAAAATGAATAAAATAAAAATAAAATAAAAGAAAAGGTTGGGGACCACTGCGATAGAGCTCGAAAAAAGCTATGAAAAGACCACCTTAAAAAAACGGAATGGAATTTTAAATTTTTTTACTGAACGGGACACCCAAAACGTACATTAAAATAAAGGAAGTGGGATTTACACTATTAACTACGAACAATAAAACACTGAATATTAACAACATATAAACATATTTTACTTCTCAGATTAGCTCCTCCATAGACATCTTTTACGATCAAGCAAAACACAACAAAAACGTAAAAGTGAAGTGAATTATATTTATATAGCGCTTTTCTCTAGTGACTCAAAATGCTTTTACATAGTGAAACCTAATACCTAAGTTACATTTAAAGCAGTGTGAGTGGCACTGGGAGCAGGTGGGTAAAGTGTCTTGCCCAAGGACACAACGGCAGTGACTAGGATGGCAGAAGCGGGGATCGAACCTGGAACCCTCAAGTTGCTGGCACGGCCGCTCTACCAACCCAGCTATACCGCCATCTGGGAGTGCAGAGTGTTGGAAACGAGTAAACGTGTTTGATTAGAACATGAATTCAAAAGACTGCTGCTCTGCTCTTGTAATGAAAAAACTGTAGCAGAGTATTAAAATGCTGGAATTGTAATGGTGCAATTATGTTGCTGTTTTACTGATGTACTTAAACCACAGGTCTCAAAAAATGCTTTATTTTGTAGTTTCTTCACAATAGCCACTCTTTGCTGTGATTACTGCTTTGCACACTCTTGGCATTCTCTCCATGAGCTGAAATTGGATTTCACTTCACAGGTGTGCTTGAAGCTCATGGAGAGAATGCTAAGAGTGTGCAAAGCAGTAATCAGAGAAAAGGGTGGCTATTTTGAAGAGACTAGAACAAGGGTGTCAAACTCTGGCCCGCGGGCCAAACTTGGCCCGCCGTGTAATTTAATTTGACCCTTGAGGCAATATCAATTTAGCATTAGAACTGGCCCGCCGGTGTTATACAGCGTCGGTGCCGCTATAACACCGCATTCACCGCTAATACTCATACTTGCCAACCCTCCTAATTTTCCCGGTAGACTCCCGAAGTTCAGTGCCCCTCCCGAAAATCTCCCGGGGCAACCATTCTCCCGAATTTCTACCCATTTCCACCTGGACAACTATATTGGGGGCGTGCATTTAAGGCACTGCCTTTAGCGTTCTCTACAACCTGCCGTCACGTCCGCTTTTCCTCCATACTAACAGCGTGTCACATAATATTTGTGGCTTTTACACACACACACACGCACAACTGAATGCAAAGCATACTTGGTCAACAGCCATACAGGTCACACTGAGGGTGGCCATATAAACAACTTTAGCACTGTTACAAATATGCGCCACACTGTGAACCCACACCAAACAAGAATGACAAACACATTTCGGGTGAACATCCGCACCGTAACACAACAGAACCAATACCCAGAAACGCTTGCAGCACTAACTCTTCCGGGAAACTTCCAGCAAACTGACCAATAATTAACGTTTTATTCATGCATTTTCTCTTGCTACTTCAAGGCTTAAATGTTTGGTTCATTCATAATTGTTTTTATTTTCAAATTTATTATTAGCCTGTGGAAAAAAAATTATATTTACCTCAGAAGATTGCAAATAGAAAAAAAAACATAGCATTTTTATATAAATTTTATTTGATATGCCATTGATATTTTTATTATTATTATTTGAAACTGGATTTTGCATGTCACCAAAGTTATATAAGCCTTGCTTGTTCAATATTTAATGCAAAACTTGTTTGGGTTCCTATTAAAAGGTTAATTTGTTCAACCTTGACCCATTTAAGATTTTGGCCCACTCTGTATTTGAGTTTGACACCCCTGGACTGGAATATATTTTCAGTTTTTTCACCTTTTTTTAAGTACATAACTCCACATGTGTTCGTTCATAGTTTTCATGCCTTCAGTGACAATCTACAATGCAAATAGTCCAAGGTGTGTCCAAACTTTCGGACTCCTGTATCCAAAACGAAGGACATAATTATTGATGTTAGAACCCACACCAATGCCAAACCTACCAGTCATCAAAGGTCAGCCTGTGGACTGTGTGGACAGCTCCAAGTACCTGGGCATGGTCAAAGACTCAAAGCTAACCTTCAAGATGAACTGCAAGGCGGTGTGTAAAAAAAGGGACAACCGACGTCTTCATTGCCTGAGGAAACTGCCACGTCTCCATCTTGTCACTTTTTTATCAAGAATATATTGAATCGATTCTGCCCTTCTCCCTGCTGTCATGGTTTGGTAGTTTCTCCCCGTCTGCACTAAGTCAAATTGTAAAGTGGGCTAGTAAACTTATAGGTGAGCCGAAACTCAACCTATCTGACATCTTTAACACACACCTGCAGCGCTCGGCGAGCTCTATTATTCACCACAGTACACGTTGTTAGAATAATTATTTCTAAATTATCACAAAAAACTTTGTATTACATTGTTTTCCGGACAAGAAGATTAAAGGCTGAAATCTACCAAGAAGAATGCTCGTAAAACTCCAAAGGGACTATACAAAGTGGACAGACGGCAGGATCTGCCCAACTTCCACAGGAACTCTTTTTGAAGTATTTTACGAACTCTCCTTGAACTGTTTTATGGAACTCTCTTTAAACTATTTTATGGGACTCTCTTTGAACTATTTTATTGAACTCTTTTTGAACTATTTTATGGGACTCTTTTTGAACTATTTGACAAACTCTCTTCAAACTGTTCGGTAACCGAAAGCAACGCTGTTTACGACCCACTTCCCTCAGGAAGCAGCTGTGGGAAGGAGGGGGGTTAAAGTCAAATGAAGAAGGAGGAGTACGATCGGTTCGGGCATCTGGTCAGGATGCCACCCGAACGCCTCCTGAGGGAGGTGTTTCGGGCACGTCCAACCGGTAGGAGGCCACGGGGAAGACCCAGGACACGTTGGGAAGACTAGGTCTCCCGGCTGGCCTGGGAACGCCTCGGGATCCCCCGGGAAGAGCTAGACGAAGTGGCTGGGGAGAGGGAAGTCTGGGCTTCCCTGCTTAGGCTGCTGCCCCCGCGACCCGACCTCGGATAAGCGGAAGAAGATGGATGGATGGAGTACGATCTTTTGGCAGAGCGTGGTGCAGGACTGTACAAAGAGTACAGTGGCCATGTCTCTCCTCAGATCTGAGTCCAATTTTAATTCTGTCTCTGTTTGATTCTTTTGCCTTTTGGTTTGTCTAATAGATGTCATCAGTGTTTGAAACCTGACACCCATCATCCTTTACACAGTCAATTCCAGCTCCTTTGCTCTGGTCGACAGTTCATTGTTCCGCTTTGTAGGACTAAACTATATCAGAGTATTTTTGTACCTGCCGCTGTAAGAATAATCATGTATACATATTATCACACAATTTTAGCATGCTTAAAGTCTGTTGCTATAGTTATTAGCTGTTGTGTTCAAACTGCATTTTTTTCTATCTGTGCAAGGACAAAACGTATTGTCTGAGAGGTGGTCTCAGCCGCAGATGTTACCTTTGTTTTAGCCCGCTAACAGCCAAGGACTTCAAGGACCTCAACGAAGAAAAGATGACAGTATGCAGACAAAGCAGAAACAAGGCATTCACAAGGCCCCAGCCCATTCCGTCACTTATTGCGCGTACTGGACCTGCTTTGCATGATATATGAGACAACTCCTTTTAGAGGCGGCCTCAGCAATTTTGACTGTGGAACTCCTGAATAAATAGAGGGACACGGGAGCTGTACCTTAGAGCGTAGGGCGAGACTGTGACGAAGTGTTCAGCTCCATGCGGTCTCCTCATGAGCTAAATTGAACTCTGTCTCTGCATGGTTCCTTGCTACTTGTCTAATTAAATAATGTCATCAGTGTTTGAACCTGACAGCCGCCGTCACACGCTTGAATAAGGATATGACATGGTGATTTTATTTATTCATTTTGCCATAGAACTTTATTGGTTTATTACGTATTATATTTTCATTCTACACTGTGCCTGTATACAGATGATCGTTGGTGGATTTTAAAAATATTTTTACGTTTTAAATGATTTAGAGTTTGCTTGCTTCACTCTGTCTTGACGCTGAATTACGAATGTCTATTTTACCTCCGGGTACCATTAAAGAAACCTTGACCTTAACCTTGCACACTACGGGCAGCAAGATAAAAGAATGAAAGGAATAACGAAAACAAAGAAGCAGGCTTGCCAGGAAGCTGGCGCCTCTTGGAAACATGCCCCTCAAAATCGTACGCAATAATCCATAATGCAACAAAAAGTTAGAAGAATGCAACAGGAAGCACGGGGCAAAGGTTATGATGATGCAACAGGAAGCATGGAGCAAAAGATTTGAAGATGCAACAGGAAGCATGCAGCAAAAGTTACAATGATGCAACAGGGAGCATGGAGCAAAAGTTAAGATTATGCAACAGAAAGCATGGAGTAAAGGTTATGATGATACAACAAGAAGCATGGAGCAAAATCTACGATGACGCAACAGGAAGTATGGAGCAAAAGTTACGAGGATGAAACAGGAACCATGGCGCAAAAGTTAAGATGATGCAACAGGAAGCATTGAGCAAAAGTTACGATGATGCAACAGTAAGCATGGAGCAAAAGTTACGATGATGCAACAGGAAGCATGGAGTAAAGGTTACGATGACGCAACAGGAAGCATGGAGCAAAGTTACGATGATCCAACAGGAAGCAGGGAGCAAAGGTTATGATGATGCAACAGGAAGCATGGAGCAAAGTTACGATGATCCAACAGGAAGCAGGGAGCAAAGGTTATGATGATGCAACAGGAAGCAACGAGCAAAGGTTAAGATAATGCAACAGGAAGCATAGTTGAAAAGTTATCAAGATGCAACAGGAAGCAACGAGCAAAAGTTACGATGATGCAACAGGAAGCATGGAGCAAAAGATTTGAAGATGTAACAGGAAGCATGCAGCAAAAGTTACAATGATGCAACAGGAAGCATGGAGTAAAGGTTACGATGACGCAACAGGAAGTGTGGAACAAAAGCTATGATGATACAACAAGAAGCATGGAGCGAAAGTTACGATGACGCAACAGGAAACATGGCGCAAACGTTACGATAATGCAACAGGAAGCATGGAGTAAAGCTTACGATGACGCAACAGGAAGCATGGAGCAAAGTTACGATGATCCAACAGGAAGCAGGGAGCAAAGGTTATGATGATGCAACAGGAAGCAACGAGCAAAGGTTAAGATAATGCAACAGGAAGCATAGTTGAAAAGTTATCAAGATGCAACAGGAAGCAACGAGCAAAAGTTACGATGATGCAACAGGAAGCATGGAGCAAAAGATTTGAAGATGTAACAGGAAGCATGCAGCAAAAGTTACAATGATGCAACAGGGAGCATGGAGCAAAAGTTAAGATTATGCAACAGAAAGCATGGAGTAAAGGTTATGATGATACAACAAGAAGCATGGAGCAAAATCTACGATGACGCAACAGGAAGCATGGCGCAAAAGTTAAGATGATGCAACAGGAAGCATGGAGCAAAAGTTACGATGATGCAACAGTAAACATGGAGCAAAAGTTACGATGATGCAACAGGAAGCATGGAGTAAAGGTTACGATGACGCAACAGGAAGTGTGGAACAAAAGCTATGATGATACAACAAAAAGCATGCAGCAAAAGTTACGATGACGCAACAGGAAACATGGCGCAAACGTTACGATAATGCAACAGGAAGCATGGAGTAAAGGATACGATGACGCAACAGGAAGCATGGAGCAAAGTTACGATGATCCAACAGGAAGCATGGAGTAAAAGTTACGATGAGGCAACAGGATAAATGGCGCAAACGTTACGATAATGCAACAGGAAGCATGGAGTAAAGGTTACGATGACGCAACAGGAAGCATGGAGCAAAAGTTATGATGATGCAACAGGAAGCATGTAGCAAAAGTTATGAGGATGCAACAGGAAGCATGGAGCAAAAGTTACGATGCTGCAACAGGAAGCATGGATTAAAAATTACGATGACGCAACAGGAAGCAACGGGCAAAAGTTAGGATGACGCAACAGGAAGTATGGAGCAAAAATTACGATGATGCAACAGGAAGCATAGATTAAAAGTTACGATGACGCAACAGGAAGCATGGATTAAAAATTACGATGACGCAACAGGAAGCAACGGGCAAAAGTTACGAAGATGCAAAAGGAAGCATGGAGCAAAAGTTACGATGATGCAACAGGAAACATGGAGCAAAAGTTACGAGGATGGAACAGGAAGCATGGATTAAAATGTATGACAGCGCCCCCCGAGACCCCAAAAGGGAACAAGCGGTAGGAAATGGATGGATGGATGACGCAACAGGAAGCAACGGGCAAAAGTTACAATGATGCAAAAGGAAGCATGGAACAAAGTTATGATGATGCAACAGGAAGCATGGAGCAGAAGCTATGATGATGCAACAAGAAGCATTGAGCAAAAGTTACGATGACGCAACAGGAAGCATGGATTAAAATGTACGATGACGCAACAGGAAGCAACGGGCTAAAGTTACGATGATGCAAAAGGAAGCATGGAGCATATGTTACGATGATGCAACAGGAAGCATGTAGCAAAAGTTACGAGATTGCAACAGGAAGCATGGAACAAAAGTTACGATTATGCAACAGGAAGCAGTGAACAAAAGTTACCATGATGCAACGGGAAGCATAGAGCAAAAGTTACGATGATGCAACAAAAAGCATGGAGCAAAAGTTAAAATCATGCAAGAGGAAGCATCAAGCAAAAGTTTAGATGGCGCAACAGGAAGCATGGAGCAAAAGTTAAGATGATGCAAGAGGAAGCATCAAGCAAAAGTTAAGATGATGCAACAGGAAGCATTGAGCAACAATTACGATGATGCAAGCGAAACATGGAGCACCAGTTACAATGATGCAAGAGGAAGCATGGAGCAAAAGTTGCGATGATGCAACAGGAAGCATCGAGCAAAAGTTACGACGATGCAACAAGAAGCATGGAGCAAAAGTTAAAATGATGCTAGAGGCAGCATCAACCAAAAGCTAGGATGCAGCAACAGGAAGCAACGAGCAAAAGTTACAATGATGCAACAGGAAGCATGGAGCAAAAGTTACGATGATGCAACAGGAAGCAGTTGGGAAAATTGAGAATAGTGAGGGAGTAAAAAGGAGATTGATGGCAGCAAGGATGCACTTCTGTGACTACACTAGAAGATTTGATCAACTTTGGAACAGAATTGACATTTAAGCAGCAAAAAAAAAAAAAAAATGTTTATGGAAAAAATGTTTTGAAACTGTGCCTCTGTGCTGTAGAATCCCCACAGAGAGACTTGCTGGGTCATATCAACTAAAAACAACATAAAAGACTTCTGAAATGATCCAAGTGGAAGCCTCCATTCACATTGACACTCCACTGCGCTTTTACTTTGAAATGTTTGCAGGAATATTCAACATTAGCAGCAGTTGCATGTCTCTGATGAATTCCAACGTTTTCTTGCTCTGACCTTCTTCGGAAACCTTCTTAAGGCTGTCGCTGTCATTTGCACTTGCTTTGCACGCCTGCCAAAAAAGCTACCAAAAAAGCTGGTGACTGTATCTATGAAAAGCTTTTTATGAATGAATTGCATGTAAAATACTTATATTATATATATTATTATTACACTAATATATACCTGATTATATGCAAATTAATTTGTGTCTTTATCAAGAAAGCTTTTTTTGACACAGAATTTATGTAACTTTAATTTTGTGAACTGAATTTTATTTACATCAAATTATGCTTTTGGAAAACAATCCGTTAGTAAAATGTGTATTTAAAAGAATCAAGTATGAAATGTATAAAAATTAATTGTAAAATAATTCAGTGTATAAAACTATGGTGTAAAAAAATTCAGTGCAAATAAAATATTTTTTATCAATACAGTGCAAAAATAATGAGTGTACAAAAATCCAGTGTAAAAAAAGTGTTTGAAAATTCAGTGCAAACAAAATTTGTGCATATACAAACGTTTGTAAATTCAGTGCAAAAAATGCTGTGTAAAAAATTCTGTGCAAAAAAAAAATCAGCAAGTAAAAATTCAGTGCAAAATAATTCAGTGAATAAAAATAATGTAAATAGATTCAGTGCAAAAAATGCATTGTTTAACAATTCAGTGCCAAAAAAAAATCGGTATACAAAATATCAGTGCAAAAAAATCAGTGTATGAAAATTCAGTGTAAACAAAATCAGTGCATAAAAAATCAGTGTGAAATTTCAGTGTAAAAAAAAATCAGTGTATAAAAATTTATCCTAAAATAATTCAGTGTATAAAAATATAGTATAACGAAATTTAGTGCAAAAAAAAAAATCAGTGCGTAAAAATTCATTTGAAAATACGTCAGTGTATAAAGTACAGTGAAAAAAAATCAGTGCGTAAAAATTCAGTGTAAAAAAAAAAATCAGTGTATGAAAAATGAGTGTAAAAAAGTTATGTGCAAAAAAATGCAGTTTAAAAATTAAGTGCAAAAAAAAATGTGTGCAAAAATGATCGTAACATAATTCAGTGTATAAAGATATAGTTTAAAAAAATTTAGTTCAAAAATAAAAAATCAGTGCGTAAAATTTCAGTGTAAAAAAAAATCAGTGTATGAAAATACAGTGAAAAAAAATTCAGTGCAAAAAAAATATTTTTTTATTAATACAGTGCAAAAAAAATCAGTGTATGAAAATGTATCGTAAAATAATTCAGTGTACAAAACCATAGCATAAAGAAATTCAGTGCAAAAAAAAAATCAGTGCGTAAAAATTCAGTGTAAAAAAAAAATCAGTGTATGAAAAATGAGTGTAAAAAAGTTATGTGCAAAAAAATGCAGTTTAAAAATTAAGTGCAAAAAAATGTGTGTAAAAAATTATTGTAAAATAATTCAGTGTATAAAAATGTAGTATAAAGAAATTCAGTGCAAAAAAAATCAGTGTGTAAAAATTCAGTGTAAAAAAACTGTGTAAAATGAATTATGTGCAAAAAAAATGCAGTGTAAAAATCAGTGTATGAAAATTCAGTGCAAAAAAATTATATGTATAAAAATCTGGAACCTTATATACTTGGACATAGTTTCCGCACGGCCCCTGCAATTGAGCGCACAAGCAGAAAAAATTTTGTTTACGCCAACTACTTTCCCTAAAATACGCATTAAGTACACTATAAAGTTTTTTTTATTCGATTGCTCTAACAAACTAATCAACAAATTAAGCATTTTTTTCTTAAGCAAACAAATGTTCTGGTCTTAAAATGAAATCCTATTTATGTAGTACATCCATTGTAGATTTGCCTGCGCTGATTTTTGGATTAGTTTGATTTGGAAAAAAACTTTGATTTAGATTCTCTTGCTTCGATTAATGGTTTAATAAGTGCACTATTAGAAATTTAGGAAATCTAGATTCCATGGATTGTCTGGAACTTTAAATACGCAGGCAGTCTCTGCAAGGCTGCTGCACACCAGCAGAGAAACTATTGTTTATGTCGACTATTTTCAATTAAATATGCATTGAGGCTATGAGGTGTGTTTCATCCGATTAAAAACAAACTAATTGTTGGATTACTCGTTTATTAAAATGTTTTTTCTTATGCAAATGTTATGTATTTTATGGCTAAAATAGGTCGTATAATAATTTGTACAAATGTATTATATGTATTACAGTTAAAGATGCACTGTCTAATTTATCAAATTAAATTATCTGATTTGAAAAAAAACTTTGATTTATATTCTGTTGCTTAGATTACTCATTAAATGAATCGAACTAAAAACAATTAATAAAATCCAGACTGCATTGAGTGCCCGGAACTTTAAATACACGGGCATAGTTTCCACACGGTCAATGCAAAGGTGCGCACAAGCAGAGAAAATTTTGTTTATAGCAACTATTTACCCTAAAATACACACAGAGGCTATAAAGCGTGTTTTATCCGATTACATGATTAATCGAGCCAACTAATTGAAAGATTACTCAATTAAAAACAAGATTTTTTAAAAGCAAATTTTTGGAATTTTTGGCATGAAAAGAGTGTTAAATTAAATAGTATTTATTACAGTTAAGACTACACTGATTAATCGTTTAAATCGATTCATTTGATTCTGTTGCTTCGATTTGAGGTTTAATGAGTGAAATTAATACACATTTGTAAAATCCAGACTGCAAGGCGTGCCCCGAACTTTAAATAGGGGGCCATTGTTTCCACACAGCCAATGCAAAGGAGCGCATAAGCAAAGAAAATGTTGTATATAGCAACTATTTACCGTAAAATACACACAGAGGCTATTAAGCGTGTTTTATCCGACTACATGATTAATCGAGCCGACTAATTGATGGATTACTCAATTATTAAAAACAAGGCTTTTAAACCAAATTTGAGGTATTTTTGGCATGAAATAAGTATTTAATTAAATCGTATTTATTACTGCTAGGGCTGCACTGATTAGTCATTTAAATCGATCCATTTAATTATAAATGACAGTTTATTTCAATTCAGTTGCTTCGATTTAATGTTTAATGAGTGAAATTAATACAAATTTGTAGAATCCAGACTGCAAGGAGTGCCCGGAACTTTAAATAGGCGGTCATTGTTTCTACACGGTCAATCCACAGGAGCGCACAAGCGGAGAAAATGTTGTATACATCAACTATTTACCCTAAAATACACACAGAGGACATAAAGCCTGTTTTATCCGACTACATGATTAATCGAGCCAACTAATTGAAAGATTACTCAATTAAAAACAATTTTTTTTAAAAGCAAACTTTAGGTATTTTTGGCAAGAAATAAGTGTTAAATTAAATCGTATTTATTACAAATAGGGCTGCACTGATTCATCGTTTGAATCGGTTCATTTGATTCTGTTTCTTTGATTTAATGTTTAATGAGTGAAATGAATACAAATTTGTAAAATCCAGATTGCATGGAGTGCCCGGAACTTTAAATATGTGTGCATAGTTTCTACACGGCCAATGCAAGGTAGCGCACAAGCAGAGAAAATGTGGTATATAGCAACTATTTACCCTAAAATATACACAGAGGCTATAAAGCGTGTTTTATCCGACTACATGATTTTTTTAACCTTTTAAGGCTCAAGCTGTTTGTTTACATGCTTTTTTATTTTATTTCTCTTTGCTATTTGGGCTTATTGGACCCTAATTAGAATAAAATTAAGAATCAGCTTTTGATATAATGTACTTATAGTCCATTAGTACACAAACGTGTACTTCATGTTTAGTGACATGCTAATTCATATTTTTAAACTTTTGTTTCTTCCAAATCCCATTGTATCTTATACCCTTCTGACACCACCAGATGGCAGTATATGTGTCCACAGAAGTGGCCATAAGACCCCAATTCAGTAGTGTACACAATTTTGGAAGTAAGAGCTAAAAGGTGCTGTCCACGCACGTGGCCACTAAGCCTTTTTAAAACAAATCTGAGGTATTTTCGGCATGAAATAAGTCTTAAATTAAATCGTATTTATTACAGTTAGGGGTGTGCTGATTGTTCACATCGATTAATTTGATTCTGTTGCTTCGATTTAATGTTTAATGAGTGAAATGAATACAAATGTGTAAAATCCAGACTGCACGGAGTGCCCGGAACTTTAAATATGTGGGCATAGTTTCTACACGGTCAATGCAAAGGAGCGCACATGCAGAGAAAATGATGTTTACAGCAACTATTTACCCTAAAATACGCAGAGGCTATAAAGCGTGTTTTATCCGACTACATGATTAATCGAGCCAACTAATTGATGGATTACTCGATGATTAAAAACAAGTTTTTTTTAAAGCAACTTTTTGGTATTTTTTGGCATGAAAAGAGTGTTAAATTAAATTGTATGTATTACAGTTAGGGCTGAACTGATTAATCGTTTAAATCGAATTATTTGATTCGGTTGCTTCCATTTAATGTTTGATGAGTGAAATAATACAAATTTGTAGAATCCAGACTGCAAGGAGTGCCCGGAACTTCAAATAGGCGGTCATTGTTTCTACACGGTCAATCCAAAGGAGCGCACAAGCGGAGAAAATGTTGTATACATCAACTATTGACCTTAAAATACAAACAGAGGCTATAAAGCATTTTTTATCCGACTACATGATTAATCGAGCCAACTAATTGATAGATTACTCAATTATTAAAAACACGTTTCTTTTTTAACCTCTTAAGGCTCAAGCTGTTTTTTTTTTTTAATTTCTCTTTGCTATCTGGGCTTAATGGACCCAAATTACAATAAAAAAATAAGAATCAGCTTTTGATATGATGTACTTAGTCCATAATTACACAAACGTGTACTTCATGTTTAGTGACCTGCTAATTCTTATTTTTTACACTTTTTTCCCCCAAATGCCATTGTATGTTATACTCTTCTGACACCACCAGGTGTCAGTATAAGTGTCCACATAAGTGGCCATAAGACCCCAATTCAGTAGTGTACACAATTTTGGAAATAAGGGCTAAAAGGTGCTGTCCACGCATGTGGCCACTAAGCTTTTTTAAAGCAAATTTGAGGTATTTTTGGCATGAAATAAGTCTTTATGTATTGTATGTATTACAGTTAGGGCTGCACTGATTAATCGTTTAAATCGATTTATTTGATTCTGTTGCTTCGATTTAATGTTGAATGAGTGAAATTAATACAAATTTGTAAACTCCAGGTTGCATGGAGTGCCCGGAACTTTAAATATGCAGGCTTTGTTTCCACACGGCCAAAGCAAGGTAGCGCACAAGCAGAGAAAGTGTTATTTATGACAACTATTTCCTTAAAATACGCATTAATTAGGCTATAAAGTTGTTTTATCCCATTACTCGATTAATGGAACAAAGTAAGCAATGAAACTGGATGACTAAAACAGCTGCAGACATAATTACAGTACCGTAGGGATGTACTATCAACAGTTAGCATTAGTATTTCAAAATAAAAGTATCGCAAAACCGTGATTGTTCAACTTGGATGACCTCAAAGTTGGCCTGGCTCACAATATCTCTTGGAGTTGATATCTCTTCGAGCTGCAACACAGTCACTCAGTTACAGAAAGGAGCCATTTTCCCTGAACGTGAACCCGCTCACCATCTTGTCCGGCGGCTGAGTTGTGCGCCGCCGCCGAGGATTAAGCGGTTATCGGCGGCGGCATCTCGGTGCTCAGACATGGCCGGCGTGAAGGGGCTGAACATTATGTAGCAACACACTGACAAGCACGCCTGTCCAGATAATGCACAACCTTGGGGCCGACACTCGGTCTGCAGGGAAACACAACTACTCACATGTCCCCTTTTTTTTTTTTTTAGATAAAACACCAACACACACTTTGAGTTAGACCAGGGGTCGGCCACCCAAAATGTTGAAAGAGCCATATTGGACCAAAAGTACAAAAAAAAAAACTGTCTGGAGCCGTAAAAAATTAAAAGTCTTATATGGGTGTTATAATGAAGGCAACACATGATGTAAGTGTCTATATTAGCTATATTAGCCTACTATCAAAATGACTTTAAGTCTTATATATGTGTTGTAATGGAGGCAACACGGGATGTAAGTGTCTATATTAACTATCTAAGCCTACTATCAAAACGACTTTAAAAGTCTTAAATACGTGTAAAAATGAAGGCAATACATGATGTAAAGGTCAATATTAACTATAACAGCCTACTATTAAAATTACTTTAAAAGTCTTTTATAAGTGTTATAATGAAGGCAACACATGATGTAAGTGTCTATATTAGCTATATTAGCCTACTATCAAAATGACTTTAATAGTCTTGTATAAGTGTTATGATGAAGTCAACACATGATGTAAGTGTCTATATTAGCTTACAATCAAAATGACTTTAAAAGTGTCATATAAGTGTTATAATATAGACACTGACATCATGTGTTGCCAGTGTCTATATTAGCCTACTATCAAAATGACTTTAAGTCTTATATAGGTGTTATAATGAAGGCAACACATGATGTGTCTACATTCACTATATTACCCTACTATCAAAATGACTTTAAAAGTGTTATATAAGTGATATAATGAAGGCAACACATGATGTAAGTGTCTATATTAGCTATATTAGCCTACTATCAAAATGACTTTAAAAGTGTCATATAAGTGTTATGATGAAGGCAACACATGATGTAAGTGTCTATATTAGCCTACTATCAAAATTACTTTTAAAGTCTTATATAGGTGTTATAATGAAGGCAGCACATGATGTAAGTGTCTACATTCGCTATATTAGCCTACTATGAAAATTACTTTAAAAGTCTTAAATACGTGTAAAAATGAAGGCAATACATGATGTAAAGGTCAATATTAACTATAATAGCCTACCATTAAAATGACTTTAAAAGACATCTATAAGTGTTACAATGAGGACAAGACATGATGTAAGTGTCTATATTAGCTATAAAGCTTAATATCAAAATGACTTTAGAAGTCTTATATAAGTGTTATAGTGAAGGCAGCACATGATGTAAGTGTCTATATTAGTCTACTATCAAAATGAATTTAACAGTCTCATATAAGTGTCATAATAAAGACAACATATGATGTAAGTGTCTACATTAGCTATAATAGCCTTAAATCCAAATGATTTTAAAAGTCTTATATACGTGTTTTAATGAAGGCAACACAGGATGTGAGTGTCTAAATTAACTATATTAGCCTACTATCAAAATGACTTTCAAAGTCTTATATAAGTGTTATGAAGAAGGCAACACATGATGTAAGTGTCTATATTAGCTATATTAGCCTACTATCAAAATGACTTTAAGTCTTATATATGTGTTGTAATGGAGGCAACACGGGATGTAAGTGTCTATATTAACTATCTAAGCCTACTATCAAAACGACTTTAAAAGTCTTAAATACGTGTAAAAATGAAGGCAATACATGATGTAAAGGTCAATATTAACTATAACAGCCTACTATTAAAATTACTTTAAAAGTCTTTTATAAGTGTTATAATGAAGGCAACACATGATGTAAGTGTCTATATTAGCTATATTAGCCTACTATCAAAATGACTTTAATAGTCTTGTATAAGTGTTATGATGAAGTCAACACATGATGTAAGTGTCTATATTAGCTTACAATCAAAATGACTTTAAAAGTGTCATATAAGTGTTATAATATAGACACTGACATCATGTGTTGCCAGTGTCTATATTAGCCTACTATCAAAATGACTTTAAGTCTTATATAGGTGTTATAATGAAGGCAACACATGATGTGTCTACATTCACTATATTACCCTACTATCAAAATGACTTTAAAAGTGTTATATAAGTGATATAATGAAGGCAACACATGATGTAAGTGTCTATATTAGCTATATTAGCCTACTATCAAAATGACTTTAAAAGTGTCATATAAGTGTTATGATGAAGGCAACACATGATGTAAGTGTCTATATTAGCCTACTATCAAAATTACTTTTAAAGTCTTATATAGGTGTTATAATGAAGGCAGCACATGATGTAAGTGTCTACATTCGCTATATTAGCCTACTATGAAAATTACTTTAAAAGTCTTAAATACGTGTAAAAATGAAGGCAATACATGATGTAAAGGTCAATATTAACTATAATAGCCTACCATTAAAATGACTTTAAAAGACATCTATAAGTGTTACAATGAGGACAAGACATGATGTAAGTGTCTATATTAGCTATAAAGCTTAATATCAAAATGACTTTAGAAGTCTTATATAAGTGTTATAGTGAAGGCAGCACATGATGTAAGTGTCTATATTAGTCTACTATCAAAATGAATTTAACAGTCTCATATAAGTGTCATAATAAAGACAACATATGATGTAAGTGTCTACATTAGCTATAATAGCCTTAAATCCAAATGATTTTAAAAGTCTTATATACGTGTTTTAATGAAGGCAACACAGGATGTGAGTGTCTAAATTAACTATATTAGCCTACTATCAAAATGACTTTCAAAGTCTTATATAAGTGTTATAATGAGTACAACACATGATGTAAGTGTCTAAATTAACTATAGAAGCCAACTATTAAAACCACTTTAAAAGTATTATACAAGTGTTGTAATAAAGACAACTACATTAGCTGTATTAGCTTACTATCAAGATGACTTCAAAAGTCTTATACAAGTGATTCAATGAAGGCAACAAAATTTAAGTGTCCGTATTAACTATATTAGCCTACTATCAAAATGACTTTAAAAGTCTCATATTAGTGTTATAATGAAGGCAACATGTAAGTGTTTATATGAGCTATAATAGCCTACTAATAGAATGTTGACAGAAATGCTGAAATGTAATATTTATTCTACATATTTTACATTAGTAAAACTTCCCAGAGGATGAGATAACTCCTGGAAATGACTGTCTTAGAATGGCCAAAGTTGAAGGAATTTATGGATTTATTAAATTCTTTGGCAAGCTGGGTAACGTTTGCTGTGGTCTGGAACAACATGGCACACAAACAACTATCAGAAGTGCAGCCAATAGTACATACAGATAATGTGTCATGAGACATGCAAATTTAAATTAAATACACAGAGGACATAAGTAAAGGATATTATATATATATATATATATATATATATATATATATATATATATATATATATATATATATATACATATATATATATATATATATATATATACATCAATCAATTTTCTGCCGCTTATTCCCTTTGGGGTCACGGGTGCCTATCTCAGCTACAATCGGGCGGAAGGCGGGGTACACCCTGGACAAGTCGCCATCTCATCACAGGTAGACAGACAACATTCACACTCACATTCACACACTAGGGCCAATTTAGTGTTGCCAATCAACCTTTCCCCAGGTGCATGTCTTTGGAAGTGGGAGGAAGCCGGAGAACCCACACATTCACAGGGAGAACATGCAAACTCCACACAGAAAGATCCCGAGCCCAGGATTGAACCCACGAGTACTCAGAACCTTCGTATTGTGAGGCAGACGCATTATCCTCTCTTCCACTGTGCTGCCCGATATATATATATATATATATATATATATATATATATTGTAGCTGAGATAGGCGCCAGCGCCCCCCGCGACCCCGAAAGGGAATAAGCGGTAGAAAATGGATGGATGGATGGATATATATATATAAATAAAAATCTTGATTCATTCAAAAATATATATATTTTTTTCGACACCCCTTGATGCCGCACCCATAATTCTGACACAGCGGCGGTAAAAACAAAACAAAACAAATGGTCCGTTGAGGCAAGAGTAAGTGCACTGTGACGCTGGAGGAGGGTCAGGGTTGGAAAATCAAGCGCTCCTCCTCTCCTACCTTCCCCCAAGCTCCTTGTAAATAAACATGGCTTACTTTGTCAGCGTTTCACAAGGAAGAAACACACAATAAACTCCATTTCAATCTAAATTAGAAATATATTGTTATAAAAAAAATGAATGAAAACATTGAACTCTGTTATTATTCCTACTTAGCTTAAAGGCCTACTAAAACCCACTACTACCGACCACGCAGTCTGATTGTTTATATATCAATGATGAAATATTAACATTGCAACACATGATAATACGGCCTTTTTAGTTTACTAAATACAATTTTAAATTTCCCGGGAGTTTCTTGTTGAAAACGTCACGGAATGATGACTATTAGGAAATATTAACGCTGCACACACACACAGCTAAAAGTTGTCTGCTTTAACCGCATAATTACACAGTATTTTGGACATCTTTGTTGCTGAATCTTTTGCAATTTGTTCAATTAATAATGGAGAAGTCAAAGTAGAAAGATGGAGTCGGTAAGCTTTAGCTTTTAGCCACACAAACACACGGTGATTCCTTGTTTAAAATTCCCGGAGGTGCAGCTTTCCTATGAATCAGAAGGGTCAAGCGAACATGGATCTCGACCGAATGTCAACCAGCAGTTTTCGGTGAAAAAATTGTGGTAAAAAGTCGCCTCTTACCAGAGATCAGCTGAGCTTGTGCCGTCCATACAGCTGCCGTCGACTTCCCTCAGACACTCTCCCGTCCAAAGGCAAAACACAGTAACTCAATTTTGGTCAAAACTGAGCTGATAATAATTTTGGAGTTCCTAGGTGATATGCGATATTGTAAGTAAGCTGTTACACGCATGGCAGGACCTAGCAACTACCACATAACCGCGTAGATACAACAGAAAAACCTAGTATCTCAAGGGACCAATCGGAGCTTCTTTGTCAGTCGCCTTATTGTCTTTAATGAGACATTTGCACGAATGGTGGCCGACGGTCAACCTGATTATGTGATATTATGGCACGAGGGGATATTTGGAAGATTGGCCCAGGGCGTTGCAAGCACCTTCGTTAAATGTATTGTTCTTGATTCTTCCCCTTGCATACTCTTTTGGGCAGATAACTGTGGAGGTCAAAATAAAGACTGGACGCTGTACACGGCTCTTGCCCAATGTGCAAACGCAGAATGGGGCCCACCCGAAATTGTGATAAAATATCTGGAGAAAGGGCACACGTTCATGAGAGCAGATTCAATCGGCAAGAAAATGAAAGGTCCAGAAAACATCTAAACGTTTGATGACTTTGTAGATCTTTGTAAGACAGCATCAAGATAGATTGCTTTTCCTTTGTTTTCTCAAAATCAGCTAGAAGTGAGTTACTAGGTTTTGCCTTTGGACGGGAGCGCTGGCCTCAGGACACCCGTGGACACACCCCTCCGACTATCAGGTACTATTAAACTCACTCAAACACAAGCAACACAATAGAAATATAAGGGATTTCCCAAAATTATCCTAGTAAATGTGTCTAAAAACAACTGAATCCGTCCCAATGCAATCGCCTTTTTTTTTCTTCTAGCCCTTAGCTATAAATATCCTCAAACACGAATCTTTCATCCTCGCTCAAATTAATGGGGAAATTGTCGTTTTCTCATGCCGAATAGCTCTTTTTGTTGAGGATGTGAGGAGCCAACGTTTGATGACTTTGCATATCTTTGTAAGACAGCATCAAGATAGATTGCTTTTCCTTTGTTTTCTCAAAATCAGCTAGAAGTGAGTTACTAGGTTTTGCCTTTGGACGGGAGCGCTGGCCTCAGGACACCCGTGGACACACCCCTCCGACTATCAGGTACTATTAAACTCACTCAAACACAAGCAACACAATAGAAATATAAGGGATTTCCCAAAATTATCCTAGTAAATGTGTCTAAAAAAATCTGAATCCGTCCCAATGCAATCGCCTTTTTTTTCCTTCTAGCCCTTACTATCAATATCCTCAAACACGAATCTTTCATCCTCGCTCAAATTAATGGGGAAATTGTCCTTTTCTCGTGCCGAATAGCTCTTTTTGTTGAGGATGTGAGGAGCCAACGTTTGATGACTTTGCAGATCTTTGTAAGACAGCATCAAAATATATTGCTTTTCCTTTGTTTTCTCATAATCAGCTAGAAGTGAGTTACTAGGTTTTGCCTTTGGAGGGGAGCGCTGGCCTCAAGACACCCGTGGACACACCCCTCCGACTATCAGGTACTATCAAACTCACTCAAACACAAGCAACACAATAGAAAGATAAGGGATTTCCCAGAATTATCCTAGTAAATGTGTCTAAAAACATCTGAATCCGTCCCAATGCAATCGCCTTTTTTTTTCCTCTAGCGCTTAGCTATCAATATCCTCAAACACGAATCTTTCATCTTCGCTCAAATTAATGGGGAAATTGTCGTTTTCTCGGTCCGAATAGCTCTTTTTGTTGAGGATGTGAGGAGCCAACGTTTGATGACTTTGCAGATCTTTGTAAGACAGCATCAAGATATATTGCTTTTCCTTTGTATTCTCATAATCAGCAAGAAGTGATTTACTAGGTTTTGCCTTTGGACGGGAGCGCTGGCCTCAGGACACCCGTGGACACACCCCTCCGACTATCAGGTACTATTAAACTCACTAAAACACTAGCAACACAATAGAAAGATAAGGGATTTCCCAGAATTATCCTAGTAAATGTGTCTAAAAACATCTGAATCCGTCCCAATGCAATCGCCTTTTTTTTTCTTCTAGCCCTTAGCTATCAATATCCTCAAACACGAGTCTTTCATCTTCGCTCAAATTAATGGGGAAATTGTCGTTTTCTCGGTCCGAATAGCTCTTTTTGTTGAGGATGTGAGGAGCAAACGTTTGATGACTTTGCAGATCTTTGTAAGACAGCATCAAGATATATTGCTTTTCCTTTGTTTTCTCATAATCAGCTAGAAGTGAGTTACTAGGTTTTGCCTTTGGAGGGGAGCGCTGGCCTCAGGACACCCGTGGACACACCCCTCCGACTATCAGGTACTATCAAACTCACTCAAACACAAGCAACACAATAGAAAGATAAGGGATTTCCCAGAATTATCCTAGTAAATGTGTCTAAAAACATCTGAATCCGTCCCAATGCAATCGCCTTTTTTTTTCTTCTAGCCCTTAGCTATCAATATCCTCAAACACGAATCTGTCATCCTCGCTCAAATTAAACGGGAAATTGTCGTTTTCTCATGCCGAATAGCTCTTTTTGTTGAGGATGTGAGGAGCCAACGTTTGATGACTTTGCAGATCTTTGTAAGACAGCATCAAGATATATTGCTTTTCCTTTGTTTTCTCATAATCAGCTAGAAGTGAGTTACTAGGTTTTGCCTTTGGACGGGAGCGCTGGCCTCAGGACACCCGTGGACACACCCCTCCGACTATCATGTACTATCAAACTCACTAAAACACTGGCAGCACAATAGAAAGATAAGGGATTTCCCAGAATTATCCTAGTATATGTGTCTAAAAACATCTGAATCCGTCCCAATGCAATCGCCTTTTTTTTTTCTAGCCCTTAGCTATCAATATCCTCAAACACGAATCTTTCATCCTCGCTCAAATTAAACGGGAAATTGTCGTTTTCTCGTGCCGAATAGCTCTTTTTGTTGAGGATGTGAGGAGCCAACGTTTGATGACTTTGCAGATTTTTGTAAGACAGCATCAAGATATATTGCTTTTCCTTTGTTTTCTCATAATCAGCTAGAAGTGAGTTACTAGGTTTTGCCTTTGGAGGGGAGCGCTGGCCTCAAGACACCCGTGGACACACCCCTCCGACTATCATGTACTATCAAACTCACTAAAACACTAGCAACACAATAGAAAGATAAGGGATTTCCCAGAATTATCCTAGTAAATGTGTCTAAAAACATCTGAATCCGTCCCAATGCAATCGCCTTTTTTTTTCTTCTAGCCCTTAGCTATAAATATCCTCAAACACGAATCTTTCATCTACGCTCAAATTAATGGGGAAATTGTCGTTTTCTCGGTCCGAATAGCTCTTTTTGTTGAGGATGTGAGGAGCCAACGTTTGATGACTTTGCAGATCTTTGTAAGACAGCATCAAGATATATTGCTTTTCCTTTGTTTTCTCATAATCAGCTAAAAGTGAGTTACTAGGTTTTGCCTTTGGAGGGGAGCGCTGGCCTCAAGACACCCGTGGACACACCCCCGACTATCAGGTACTATTAAACTCACTAAAACACTAGCAACACAATAGAAAGATAAGGGATTTCCCAGAATTATCCTAGTAAATGTGTCTAAAAACATCTGAATCCGTCCCAATGCAATCGCCTTTTTTTTTCTTCCAGCCCTTAGCTATCAATATCCTCAAACACAAATCCGTCATCCTCGCTCAAATTAATGTGGAAATTGTCGTTTTCTCGCGCCGGATAGCTCTTTTTGTTGAGGATGTGAGGAGCCAACGTTTGATGACTTTGCAGATCTTTGTAAGACAGCATCAAGATATATTGCTTTTCCTTTTTTTTCCTCATAATCAGCTAGAAGTGAGTTACTAGGTTTTGCCTTTGGAGGGGAGCGCTGGCCTCAAGACACCCGTGGACACACCCCTCCGACTATCATGTACGATCAATCTCACTAAAACACTAGCAACACAATAGAAAGATAAGGGATTTCCCAGAATTATCCTAGTAAATGTGTCTAAAAACCTCTGAATCCGTCCCAATGCAATCGCCTTTTTTTTTCTTCTAGCCCTTAGCTATCAATATCCTCAAACACAAATCAGTCGTCCTCGCTCAAATTAATGGGGAAATTGTCGTTTTCTCGGTCCGAATAGCTCTTTTTGTTGAGGATGTGAGGAGCCAACGTTTGATGACTTTGCAGATCTTTGTAAGACAGCATCAAGATGCATTGCTTTTCCTTTGTTTTCTCATAATCAGCTAGAAGTGAGTTACTAGGTTTTGCCTTTGGAGGGGAGCGCTGGCCTCAAGACACCCGTGGACACACCCCTCCGACTATCAGGTACTATTAAACTCACTAAAACACTAGCAACACAATAGAAAGATAAGGGATTTCCCAGAATTATCCTAGTAAATGTGTCTAAAAACATCTGAATCCGTCCCAATGCAATCGCCTTTTTTTTTCTTCTAGCCCCTTAGCTATCAATATCCTCAAACACAAATGTTTCATCCTTGCTCAAATTAATGGGGAAATTGTCCTTTTCTCGTGCCGAATAGCTCTTTTTGTTGAGGATGTGTGGAGCCAAAGTTTGATGACTTTGCAGATCTTTGTAAGACAGCATCAAGATATATTGTTTTTCCTTTGTTTTCTCATAATCAGCTAGGAGTGAGTTACTATGTTTTGCCTTTGGAGGGGAGCGCTGACCTCAAGACACCCGTGGACACACCCCTCCGACTATCATGTACTATCAAACTCACTAAAACACTAGCAACACAATAGAAAGATAAGGGATTTCCCAGAATTATCCTAGTAAATGTGTCTAAAAACATCTGAATCTGACCCAATGCAATCGCCTTTTTTTTTCTTCTAGCCCTTAGCTATCAATATCCTCAAACACGAATCTGTCATCCTTGCTCAAATTAATGGGGAAATTGTCGTTTTCTCGTGCCGAATAGTTCTTTTTGTTGAGGATGTGAGGAGCCAACGTTTGATGACTTTGCAGATCTTTGTAAGACAGCATCAAGATATATTGCTTTTCCTTTGTTTTCTCATAATCAGCTAGAAGTGAGTTACTAGGTTTTGCCTTTGGACGGGAGCGCTGGCCTCAGGACACCCGTGGACACACCCCTCCGACTATCATGTACTATCAAACTCACTAAAACACTGGCAGCACAATAGAAAGATAAGGGATTTCCCAGAATTATCCTAGTAAATGTGTCTAAAAACATCTGAATCCGTCCCAATGCAATCGCCTTTTTTTTCCTTCTAGCCCTCAGCTATCAATATCCTCAAACACGAATCTTTCATCCTCGCTCAAATTAATGGGGAAATTGTCGTTTTCTCGTGCCGAATAGCTCTTTTTGTTGAGGATGTGAGGAGCCAACGTTTGATGACTTTGCAGATCTTTGTAAGACAGCATCAAGATATATTGCTTTTCCTTTGTATTCTCATAATCAGCAAGAAGTGAGTTACTAGGTTTTGCCTTTGGACGGGAGCGCTGGCCTCAGGACACCCGTGGACACACCCCTCCGACTATCAGGTACTATCAAACTCACTAAAACACTAGCAACACAATAGAAAGATAAGGGATTTCCCAGAATTCTCCCAGTAAATGTGTCTAAAAACATCTGAATCCGTCCCAATGCAATCGCCTTTTTTTTTCTAGCCCTTAGCTATCAATATCCTCAAACACAAATATTTCATCCTCGCCCAAATTAATGGGGAAATTGTCGTTTTCTCGGTCCGAATAGCTCTTTTTGTTGAGGATGTGAGGAGCCATCATCGTCTGCGACTTCCGGTAAAGGCAAGGCTTTTCTATTAGCGGCCGAAAGTTGCGAACTTTATCGTGGATGTTCTCTACTAAATCCTTTCAGCAAAAATATGGCAATATCGCGAAAAGATCAAGTATGACACATAGAATGGACCTGCTATACCCGTTTAAATAAGAAAATCTCATTTAAGTAGACCTTTAACATTTTCCTTATAAAGACAACCTCGCTCCGTTTCTCATCTGTTCTTTGTAAAACACGGTCCTGTTATCTTTATTAATCCTAAACATAAAAATAAAAATAAAATAAAAAAAAACAAATCTTTGGCAAGGTTATTTCAAACTTTTCATTCTTAGACCTTCTTCAAAGGACGTGATTCATATCGCCCGTGTGACGGATTAAAAGAAGGAAGAAATGAATAAATAATAGTAATGCATGCAAATGATGGCCGGTGGCTGCCGGGGAAGGTGGATAAATATTCATGCGGCTGACAGGCTCCTCCTTGCAGACGTCGGCGCCAGCACATTAGCCACTCTGACGTGCCGCCATGGCGTGATAACCCCCTTGGACCGCCCGCCCTCGGCTGCCACCCGCCGCTGGCAGGTGCCGCCTGCAATCTGCGGGCAGCAGGTGGTGGGGTCAGAGGTCACGCTGCTCAGTATGAGCCTGGTGAATAAATGATTCCGCCCATCTGGCTCGCTCGGCTTCCGGAATGTGGTTGGAGACCAGCGAAAGTGGGTTTTATCGCTTTTTAAGGAGGATTTGCTGTTAACAAAACACAAAATAAAAACGCTATTTTTGATTCCATAAAGGAGTACAGATCAGCTCAATTCATTCGCAATGGAGACGATATCAGGGATGAGTACCAAATGTGGTACTTTTTTTTTTAGTAAACAACTCCATCACGACGGTCCAGGCGGGCCCAGATTCACGTGCAGTCCAAGGTGCTAATAAAAAAATAAATAAAATAGAAATAAAATTGTATATTTATATATATTTTTTTTAAATAATTGAGATTAATTCGAAAAAAAAAAAAAATCACACTCCTAGTTCTATATATCATTATCACAGGAGGCTACAACATATATCACCATACAGATTTTAGGTCAATTCCTAGTAAAAAAAAAAAATACCACAAGTCTAATAAATAAATAAATAAACAAAAACACACACACACAAAACGTTTTTTAATAAAAAAAATGTTCTATATATTTTTTTAATAATTGCAATTTATTAAATTTTTATTTTTTTTCTACACTCCTTGTGCTATATACCATTATTGCAAGAGGCAACAACAAATTTTATTAATAAATAAATAAACACATGAATATATATCTATAAAAAATAAATAAAACATTAAAAAAATGTTTTGGGGATAATTACGATTTATTCAAATGTTTGTTTTCAATAAATTCCCACTCCTGCTATATATCGTTATCCCAGGAGGCTACAACAGATATCGCCATAAAGATTTTAGGTCAATTCCTAGTAAAAAAAAAAAAAAAAAATACCACAAGTCTAGTTAATAAATGAATAAATAAATGAATAAACACACGCACAAACATGTTTTTTTAATTAAAAAAAAGAATTAATATATATTTTTAATAATTACGATTTATTAAAAAAAAAATCCACACTCCTTGTGCTATATATCACTATTGCAGGAGGCTACAACAAGTTTTATTGATAAATAAATAAACACATTAAAAAAAAAAAAAAAAAAAAAAAAAAATATATATATATATATATATATATATATATATATATATATATATAAATTAATGAAACATTCAATTTTTTTTTTTAAATAACTACAATTTATTCAAACGTTGTTTTTAATAAATTCACACTCCTGCTATATATATCGTTATGGCAGAAGGCTACAACATATACCGCCATACATATTTGAGATCCATTCCTAGTAAAAAATACCACAAGTCTAATAAATAAATAAATAAACACGCCCAAAAAATCAATTCTGTTTTTATGAAAAAACATTTTTTTTTATGAATTGCGGTTTATAAAAAAAAATGTCCACACTCCTAGTGCTATATATCGCTATTGTCTAAAAAATAAATAAATACATAAATAAAGGCACAAATAAAAAAAAAATTAAGATAAAAAATATATAATTATTATTTTTTTTATAATTGCGATTTATTTGATTTTTTTTTTTTTTCACACTCCTAGTGCTATATATCGTTATCACGGGAGGCTACGACATATATCGCCAAAAAGATTTGAGGTCCATTTCTAATACAAAAATACCACAAGTCTAATAAATAAATAAATAAACACACAAAAAATAGTTTTTGAAAATAAAAAAATATATAATTATTTTTTTAAGAATTGCGATTTATTCAAACTTTTTCCCCCCACACTCCTCATTATCGCAGGAGGCTACAATGTATATCACCATGAAGATTTTAGGTCCATTACTAGTACAAAAATACCACAAGTTTAATAAATAAATAAATAAATAAACATTAAAAATTTAAAAATGTTTTTAATAATTGCGATTTATTCGAAAAAAATAATAAAATAAATTTACACTCTTAGTGGTATATATCGTTATGGCAGGATGCTACAACATATATTGCAATAAAGATTTGAGGTCCATTCCTAATACAAAAATACCACGAGTCTAATATAATAAAAAAAATAATAAATAAACACAATTTTTTTTAAATTAAAAAAATATAATAAATGCTATATCAATTGCGATTAAAAAAAAAATCACATTCCTATTGCTATATATCGTTATCGCAGGAGGCTACAGCATATATCGCCATACAGATTTTAGGTCCATTATTAGTACCAAAATACCACAAGTCTAATAAATAAATAAATAAATAAACATTAAAAAAAGGTTTTTTTTTGAGGGAAAACTTTTAAAAATGTTTTTAATAATTGTGATTTATTTGGAACAAAATAATAATAAAATAAATTCACACTCTTAGTGCTATATATCATTATGGCAGGATGCTACAACATATATTGCAATAAAGATTTGAGGTCCATTCCTAACACAAAAATACCACGAGTCTAATGAATAAAAAATAAAAAAATAAACACAACTTTTTTTTTTTAATTAAAAAAATATAATCAATGCTATATTAATTGCGATTAAAAACAAAAAAATCACATTCCTAGTGCTATATATCGTTATCGCAGGAGGCTACAACATATATCGCCATAAAGATTTTAGGTCATTTCCTAGTAAAAAAAAAAAAAATACCACAAGTCTAATAAATAAATAAATAATTAAACATACACACACAAATTTTTATTGGTTAAATGTTTTTAAATATATTATTTTAATAATTGCGATTTATTTAATTTTGTTTTTCCTACACTCCTGGTGCTATATATCATTATCGCAGGACGCTACAACAAGTCTTATTAATACATAAATTAACACATGATAATATATATATATATATATATATATATATATATATATATATATATATATATATATATAAATAAATGAAACATTTAAAACAAATTTTTTAATAATTACGATTTATTCAAATGTTTGTTTTTAATAAATTCCCACTCCTGCTATATATCATTATGGCAGGATGCTACAACATATATCACCATAAATATTTGAGATCCATCCCTAGCACTAAATGCCACAAGTCTAATAAATAAATAAATAAACACACACAAAAAAATAGATTCTTTTTTTATGAAAAAAAAAAATACTTTTTTTTATTAATTGTGATTTATTAAATGTTTTTTCACATTCCTAGTGCTATATATCGTTATTGTCTAAAAATAATTACATAAATACATAAATAAACTCACAAACACATTTTTTTTAAAATAAAAAAGTATATAATAATTTTTGTTAATGATTGCGATTTATTTGAAAAAAATAGTTTTTTCACACTCCTAGTGCTATAATTCGCTATCACTGGAGGCTACAACATATATCGCCATAAAGATTTGAGGTCCATTCCTAATACAAAAATACCACAAGTCTAATAATTAAATAAATAAACACACAAAAAATATTTTTGGAAAATAAAAATAATAAAATTATCTTTTTACTAATTGCGATTTATTAAAAAAAAAATTCCCCCTACATTCCTAGTACTATGTATCATTATCGCAGGATGCTACAACATAGATCACCATAAAGATTTTAGGTACATTCCTAGGACCAAATTACCACAAGTCTAATAAATGAAAAAAAATAATAAACATATAAAAAAAAAAATTGGGGGGGAAAAAAAATAAAACAGTTTTTAATAATTGCAATTTATTTGAAAATAAATTAAAAATAAATTCACACTCCTTGTGCTATATATCGTTATGGCAGGATGCTACAGATTTTAGGTCCATTCCTAGTATGAAAATACCACAGGGCTAATATATAAATAAATAAACATATAAAAATGTTTTTTGTTTTTTGTTAATAATTGCAATTTATAAAAAAAAAAAAAAAATAGATGAATAAATTCACACTCCTAGTACTATGTATCGTTATGGCAGGATGCTACAACATATATCGCCATAAATATTTGAGTTCCATTCCTTATACAAAAATACCATAAGTCTAATAAATGAATAAATAAAGAAATAAATAAACACACAACAATTAAAAAATATAATTAATTTTGTATTAATTGCGAATTATTGAAAAAAAAAAAAATCACACTCTTAGTGCTATACATCAGTGGTCCCCAACCACCGGGCCGTGGCCCGATTGGTACCGGGCCGCAGAAGAATTTTTTATTAAAAAAAAATATATATATATATTTTTTTTTTATTAAATCAACATAAGAAACACAATATACACTTAAAAATAGTGCACCAACCACAAAAAACTCCCTTTTTCATGACAAAAATGTCCCTTTTTCATGACAAAGAAGAAAAAAAAGAAAAAGAAAAAAAAAGGACACCCCCCCGGGCCGCGGGACAAATTATTAAGCGTTGACCGGTCCGCGGATACAAAAAAGGTTGGGGACCACTGCTATACATCGTTAACGCAGGAGGCTACAACATATATCGCCATAAAGATTTTAGGTCCAGTCCTAGTACAAAAATACCACAAGTTTATTAATTAATAATTAAAAATAAATAAATAAACAAAAACAAACAAACAATAAAATTTGAATAAAAAAAAAAAAAAATCTCTTTTTAAATAATTGTGATACATTCATTCCCCCCCCCAAACTTCTAGTGCAATATATCGTTATCAGAGGAGGCTACAACATATATCGCCATAAAGATTTGAAGTCCATTCCTAGTACAAAAATACCACAGGTCTAATAAATAAAAAAAGTACAAAAACAAAAACAAACAAAAAAAAACATTTGAATTAATCATCAATCAATCAATGATTATTTATATAGCCCTAAATCACAAGTGTCTCAACGGGCTGCACAAACCAAAATTGTAAAAAAAGGGAAAATGGATGGTTGGGATGGACCCCAAGTCTACCATTTTGTTTTTCTCTCTTGGAAAAAACCTCACTTGCAGTACTCTGCAACCTATCTTGCTTCTCCTATGATGTCATGCTTTTATTGTGGTCGCCTGCGGGCTCAATCAAGGTCTTATCGACACGCGCTGTGGCTTCACGTGAACGTCGGCGCCAGGTTTGTTCTTCCAAACGCGGCCCTAACGCGGCTTAACTCAGCAGTCGCGCTCAGCCGACTCCTCGCCCTGTAATTAGCTTAATTCCCCACCCTGAGCAAACGAGTCAAGACGGAGGTAATGACCTTGAACTGTACTTTTGCTTGCCGAAATCACTCTCACAGCGGGAGAAGCGACATAAGGACCTCAGCATACTCATTTTATTTTAATGGTATTTTTAGAATGAGCCGCGGGCCTTCAAAACATTAGCTGTGGGCTGCAAATGGCTTCCGGGGCACACTTTTGACACCCCTGCTATAGATAATAAATTCTGATAAATCTATCGATAAAAAGCAGCATGCGCGTTTATCATAACTCTCTCGCTCTCTCTGTCTCTGCCCCTTCCTCACAAATGTTGCTGCATGCACACACCTTCACAATTTGTTTTGTTTTAAACCCCTTCTTAACCCTGGACGTTAGAGATGCGCGGATAGGCAATTATATCATCCGCAACTGCATCACCAAAGTCGTCATCCACCTGCCTTCCACCCGAACCAACATTTTATCAGAACCGCAACCGCCCGCTGAAATACATCAGACGTCGGCCACCTTTACCACTCATAGAGCTATTTAAACCCGTTTCACAGAGTAATGAAGACAATTGGAGCCGCTAACGTTCTTGCGAATGTCCAATTGGCGTTCATCCTGATGACAAGAATATGGGCGTGCTGTGAAGCCATTGCCTTAAACACCTTCAACAACATGTACAAACCGATTGTTAGTCCGGCGACATGTTGTGTGCAGCTTCCGCAATCACACGTACAAGATTGAAAGGCATACTGGGTGATACAGAGTACACTGATGGTTGTGATATGAACAACTTTAACACTTACTAATATGCGCCGCGCTGTGAAGCCACACCAAACAAGATTGACAAAAACATTTCGGGAGAACATTCTCACAGTAACACAACATAAACACAACACAACAAATACCCAGAATCCTTTGTATTCAGGATTCTTCCTGAATATATTTTACACCCCCGCGCCCCCAACCCTGCCCACCTTACCGACGCACGGTAAATAGTCAGGAATTGTGATGGATACAAAGGATTCTGGGTATTTGTTGTGTTGCGTTTATGTTGTGTTACTGGGAGGATGTTCTCCCGAAATGTGTTTGTCAATCTTCTTTGGTGCGGCTTCACAGCGTGGCGCATATTACTAAGAGTGTTAAAATTGATTATATCACAACCATTAGTGTACTCTGTGTCACCCAGTATGCCTTGCAGTCGTGTGCGTGTTTCTGCGGAAGCTGCACACAACATGATGCTGGACTGACAAGCAGCTCGTACATGTTGTAGAAGGCGACAAAGCCAATGGCTTCATAGCACGCCCTAATACTTCATATCTGGGTGACTGCCGGCAGTCAATCTAGAGAATATTAGCGTCTCCTATTGTCTTCTTCGCTTTGTGACACGGGTCCTAAATGGCTCTTTGAATGATAAAGGATACCGATCCCAGAACCATGTATATCAAATATTTCCGGATGGTTCAACCGCCACCCGCCCTAATCTAATTATAATCTATTTTTTCGTCATGTCACCCGCCCGACCCGCGGTTTATCCGCGGACTCCGCGGATGAGACCGCAAACCGCGCATCTCTACTGGACGTACATTGAAAATACACGCAACCTTAACTCAAAATACCGGACATTTGAGGCATTTAAGAAACTCCACCCGGACAGCCCCGCAAAGGAGGACATGTGCGGGGGAAAAAGAGGACGTATTGTCGGTATAGTTTAGCCTCCCATTCGGGACTAATAAATACTCCTGTGAGTGCCTGCAAGTCCGCATTCAGGGCAAGAATACTGGTGAGCTGCAGCTTATAGTGAAAGTAAAGTCTGTTATAAAGTCGCTGCTCCTTCTTTAAATGCTGTTTTTTAACTTCTATGCGAGTCTTAGTCATATTGCTTTATTTTCTTCTCCTGGGTTGCACTTCCAGCTGTGGGAGGGGAAGAAGCACCAAGCTGATTGAACATTTATCACGTCCTGACCGGCCGGATTTTCGCTTGGTGGAACCAAAGCTTGCACACTCGCGCACGCACACACACACACACACACACACACACACACACACACACACACACACACACACACACACACACACACACACACACACACACACACACTCTAACACCAACACACACAAATGGAGACACTAGGGTTGTACGGTATACCGCTATTATTATAGTACCGCGATACTAACGAGTAATTTTTGGTACTATACCGCCTCGGAAAAGTACCGGTGAATTTACGAGCAGAGGAGCATGTTCGGCAGTGCACAATTACAGAGTACTTACAGGCAGACAGTATGTAGACAGAAAAGGGAGAACGGACGCGTTTTGGCTTAAAAAATAACAATGAAGGTGAAGTTATAATTACTTCTAAATCACTAATCCTTGTCTCTATGGCGACAAATATCGTAAGTTTCTGATGAAGTATTATTATCACTGCAGGACGAGGAATAGCTAAACATGCTTCACTACACACCGTAGCTCACCGGCGTCAAAATGTAAAAATTGGTGGATCTACACCTAACATCCACTGTAATGCTATCAAGTACAAGAGCGATACTGCTATGATTACGTCGATCTTTTGTGGCATCACAAAAAAAACAAAAAAACAATCATATTATGTTTATATAGTCAGGAAATATGTCCCTGGACAAATGAGGACTTTGAATATGACCAATGTATGATCCTGTAACTATGTGGTATCGGATCGATACCTAAATATGTGGTATCATCTAAAACTGATGTAAATGACCAAACAACAGAAAAAATAAGTGATTATTACATTTTAACAGAAGTGTAGATAGAACATGTTGAAAGAGAAAATGAGAAAATATTAACAGTAAATGAACAAGTGGATTAATAATCAATTTTTACAGTTTGTCCCTCGGAATAATAAATGACACAATGTTACTGCATTTGTCAGCAGACTAATAGAAAGTGAAGTGAATTATATTTATATAGCGCTTTTTTCAAGTGCCTCAAAATTAA